>NC_044036.1:243315262-243628386 GCF_901765095.1 Microcaecilia unicolor
CATCTCCATGAATGATTTTGTGGACTAGGGTACATATTTTGAACGTGATGTGTTCTTTAAGAGGGAGCCAATGTAGCTTTTCTCGCAGGGGTTTAGCACTCTCATATTTTGGTTTACCGAATATGAGTCTAGCTGCCGTATTCTGGGCTGTCTGAAGTTTCTTGATTATTTGTTCTTTGCAGCCAGCATAGAGTGCGTTGCAGTAGTCTAGATGACTAAGTACCATTGATTGTACCAGGCCTCAGAATACAGTCTTTGGGAAGAAAGGTCTTTTTTTAGTTTCCACATTAAGTGGAACATCTTCTTGGTTGTGTTTTTCGCGTGATTCTCAAGTGTTAGGTGTCGATCAGTGGTGACTCCAAGAATTTTTAGAGTGTCCAAGATTGGAAGATTCAGTGTAGGTGTGTTAATGGTGGTGAAGTTGTTCATGTTATATTGAGAGGTGAGTATTAGGCATTGGGTTTTTTCTGCATTGAGTTTCAGCCGAAATGCGTCCGCCCATGAATGCATGATATGTAGACTTTGGTTGAAGTCGTTGGAAATTTCCTTTAAGTCTTGTTTAAATGGGATGTAGATCGTTACGTCATCTGCGTATATGTATGGGTTGAGTTTTTGGTTTGATAGTAGTTTGGCCAAGGATATCATCATTAAGTTGAATAAGGTCGGTGAGAGGGGGGATCCCTGTGGGACTCCACATTCAGGTGTCCATGTGGTTGATGTAGTCGAATTAGATGTCACTTGGTATGATCGTGTGGTTAGGAACCCCTTGAACCAGTTGAGAACGTTGCCTCCGATTCCGAAGTTCTCGAGGATATGTAGTAATATTCCATGATCAACCATGTCGAAGGCGCTCGACATGTCAAATTGTAAAAGTAATATGTTCGTGCCAGTTGCAATCATTTGTTTGAACTTAGTCATGAGAGTAACTAGTACTGTTTCAGTACTGTGGTTGGTTCAAAATCCTGACTGGGAGTCGTGTAGTATTGAAAATTTGTCTAGATAGTTAGTGAGTTGTTTGGTCACCATCCCTTCCGTTAGTTTGGTTATTAAGGGAATGGATGCTACTGGTCTGTAATTGGTTAATTCACTAGCACTTTTCTTTGCGTCTTTGGGTATGGGGGTGAGTAGAATATTTCCTTTCTCCTTCGGGAAGAGTCCATTTTGTAGCATATAGTTAAAGTAGTTTGTTAAGTCTGTTATAAATTGTTTAGGGCAAATGTCATAAGGTTGTTTGGGCATATGTCTAGTTTGCAATGCGATTTGGCAAACCTTTTGAATGTTTGTGAGATGAGATCCTCTGATACAATCTCGAAGTTGATCCAGGTTCTGTCTGCTGGGTATACACCAGGGTCTGGATCTAGGCCACCTAGGAGTACGGTGTAGTCGATGGTACTGACAGGTTTTTTAAGTCGTAGTTGTACTATTTTCTCATTGAAGTATTTCGCAAGTTTGTCTGCTCCTGGTGTATCTTTGCTGTTGGTTGTGACTGGTGTGGTATCTAATAGTTTGTTCACGAGCTGGAAGAGTTTATGTGTATCTTTGTAGTTTGGTTCAATTTCGGCTTTGTAATATAATCTTTTAGTTTGTCTTATTGTATATTTATATTTGCTTTGAAGTTGTTTCCATGCGTTAAGTGTGGGGTCATCTTTCTTTTTATTCCATGCTCGTTCTAACCTTCTAACTTGTGTTTTAAGTTTTTTCAGTTCTTCGTTGAACCATGGTGTTGATTTCTTTCTGTGTGATGTTCTGGTTTGAATAGGGGCGATATTGTCTAATATTGTTTTGCATCTGTCATCCCAATCTAGGAGAAATTGGATTGTATCTGTCTTTATAGTCCATCCGTTGTGGTAGATCTGTTGTCAGAATGTTGCCGGGTCTATTTTTCCTCTCGTGGAGTAGGTTTTTCGTTCTTGTTTGTTAGGTGAGTCTTTTGTTCGCCATTGGAGGGAGATGTATGCTTTATAGTGATCTGACCATGGTGCTGGTGTCCATTTTGTATCTGTTAATACAATATTGGAATCAGAATCGAGTTTGTGTGAGATAATATCTAGTGTGTGTCCTTTGGTGTGGGTTGGTTGCGTGTTTGGTCCGTGAATATCCCACAGTTGTAGGAACTCTATGCCTTCTTGGGTGCTTATTGAAGAGAGATCTTCAAGATGTAGGTTGATATCTCCGATTATGATAAGGTTTGAGGTGGAGACACAGATGTTCGAGATAAAGTCCATAAAGTGTGTTTGGGTATCTTGCCAGTTACCTGGCGGTCTGTAGAGTAAGACTGCGTTGAGGTGTTCTTGCAATTTTGGGTGGTTGATTCTAACCGATGCGATTTCTAGTTGTGGTACAATGGATTCGGCTATGGTTGTGATGGTGAATTCGGATTTGTATATTATGGCTATACCTCCTCCTCTTTTTCCATTTCTTGTCCAGTGGGTGATTTTGTATCCTGGTGGGCATAGTTCTAAGATTATGGGGTCTTTAAGGTCGTGGATCCAGGTTTCAGTGATGAATAGGAGGTCCAGGTTGTCTGTAGTGATCCAGTCTGTTATAATCTCTGTTTTGTTTACTACTGATCTGGCGTTTACGTATCCCATTTGGATTGAGTGGTAAGGTTCACTTTGGGACATGGATGTGTTCATTTTTATTATTTGCCTGTTTTCTTGGTATCTGGTTTTGTTGTGTCCATTCTTCCCTTTCTGTTGGTTGTTTCCGCATGTATTTGTTTTATCTTTTGGTAGGTTATTGTTCTTTTGGTCTAGTGAGTTGTGAATGGGTTGTTTGTAGGGTCTGTGTGCTGTCGGTATTTTGTTATTTGTGTTGGGAGAAGTCCATGTGTGATATATTAGGGGGAGAAAGTAAATTATCATGATCAATTTGTTGATGTTCATGTTGGCTATGGTTTGTGGTGTATGGCTGTGCTGAGGATGTTAGTGAGTAAAAGTTTGTGTAAGCATCAATCAGTATCAGCATTAGGCATTGTCAACATCAGGCAGTGTGATCATTAAGCAGTGGGTAAAAATAATTTCAAGCAGTATCCGCAATAGGCAGATTTAACATCATGCGTTAATAACATTAAGCAGTATCAACGTCGTGCAGTATCGACATTAAGCTGATCAACGTTTAGCAAAGCTAGCAGCGGTCAGTATCAACATTAAATAGTTAAAGCAAAGATGTGCAATAAACATCAGTGGGTAAAAATAGTTTTGAGCAGTATCCACGATAGGCAAACTTAACATCATGCGATGACAACATTAAGCATTAAGCAGTATCAACTTCATGCAGTATCAACATTAAGCTGATCAACATTTAGCAAAGCTAGCAGCGGTCAGTATCAACATTGAATAGTTAATGCGAAGACTAGAAGTGAGCTTATCTAGTCCACTGTAAGCAAGGAAGCCAGGTTGGTTAGTCTCTGTTTCCACTCCCTTTCGCATCCGTCATTGTCATTCACGCAAAACAGAGAAGGTGAGCCTATGAGCTGCTGTAAGGGGGTTAATGGACAAGGAGTGGAAGTAAGCCCAACTAGTTCACTGCAAGCAAGGAAGTCAGTTTGGTTAATCTCAGTTTCCACTCCCTCTCGCTTACGAGGTGGCTTGCAAGCAGAGTTATTCATTTACTGCAGGTATCAGCAACCTGTGGTACTGAGATATTGCAGGTTGCTGACTCCTGAGGTACATCAAGATGCAATAAAAGCATGCCTTTTCCTGGACCTTGATAACTTCTCCCCTGACATGATATTTTCTCCAACAATCTTCTCCCTTATCGACCTCACCCTGCTTGTCTCCGCCAGCAGATGAGCAGCATTTCTTTTCTAGGTCTATAATCTTAGGGCTGGCTGGCTGGATGGATAGGTATGCCTTTTTTCTGCCTTTACCTACTACGTTACCTTAGGGATGAACCTAGATTCAGGAGACTGTCCAACAAATTTGGGATGCAGCTCTAGGTGCTGATGCCAATCAGTGCCCCAGATATGCTGTTTGTGTTGTTTTTTTTAAATAAAAAGTTTACAAGAAATATTGTGAATTCTAAGGTGGTACCTCATCACAACTGTAAACAGAAAGTGTAAGACTACCATAAGGAGTCATTAACAAACGTTACCTACAACTTGTTTGTTGGCATTTATTTCAACAAATCTGATGAAATAGTAGCTCTGCAATTGGTTGGGTGAGTTTTCATTTCACAAAATAAAGACATCTAAAACCTGTTTGTTAAAGCACTTACTTTTTCTTCTTAGCACTAAACTACATGTGCTTATGTTAAAAATTACATGTGAACTGTGAGACTCTGAGCGAAGATTGGGAGTGGGCCAGAGAAATATTGCATCTATGACGCGTTTGTGAGTCCTTGTGCCCAGACGGAGCACCGGGACAAAGACTTGCACCTGCGCTCTGTAGGGCAGCCGAGCAACCCCGAGGCTTCACCTGTAATGACCGCCATTCCCCAAGGGTTGAGCCCCCAGGTACAGGCAGCTGACAGGGCTTCAGGATACAGATAGGCAGGGGTTTCTTTGTGCCGGTACGCAACAGTATGGCGTACCAGCACCTTTTTTCCCGGAGAATCCTGCACCTACTGTCCAGCATCAGAGATTCTCCTCTCTCCCCCTGCCCTCCCCTTACATCAATGTGGAGCGATTCTCCTCCCTCCCCTGCCCTCCCCTTCTAACAATTCGTTCCCCAGCCCGTCCTTCTTCTCCCCTGCCTGCCTACCTGCTATGAAGCAATAAAGAAAGGCTGCAGGCAGCGATTGAGAGAGGCTGACAGTGTCGGAGCTTCACTCTGCGAGTCTCACCTACTTTGTTTCAACTTCCTGTTTCCGCATAGGTGGGATTTGCAGAGGGAAGCTCCGACGCTGTCAGCCTCTCTCAATTGCTGCCTGCAGCCTTTCTTTATTGCTTCATAGCAGGCAAGCAGGGGAGAAGAAAGACGGGCTGGGGAATGAATCGATAGAAGGGGAGGGCAGGGGAGAGAGGAGAATCGCTCCAAACCGATGTAAGGGGAGGGCAGGGGGAGAGAGGAGAATCGCTGGGCATGGATAGGATGGGAGGGGAGGGCAGGAGAGAGAGGAGGAGAATCGCTGGACATCGATGGGAGGGGAGGGGAGGGGAGGGGAGAGAGGAGAATTGCTAGACATGGATGGGAGGGGAGGGCAGGGGAGAGAGGAGAATCGCTAGACATGGATGGGAGGGGAGGGCAGGGGAGAGAGGAGAATTGCTAGATATGGATGGGAGGGGAAGGCAGTAAAGAGAGAATCGCTGGACATGGGAGGGGAGGGCAGGGGAGAGAGGAGAATCGCTCCACATTGAGGTGAGGGCAGGGGGAGAGAGGAGAATCGCTGGGCATGGTTGGGATGGGAGGGGAGGGCAGGGGAGAGAGGAGGAGAATCACTGGACATGGAGGGGAGGGTAAGGGAGACAGGAGAATTGCTGGACATGGATGGAAGGGGAGGGCAGGAAAGAGAGGAGAATCGCTGGACATGGATGGGTGGATAGGGCAGGGGAGAGAGGAGAATCGCTAGAAATGGATGGGAAGGGAGGGGAGGGCAGGGGAGAGAGGAGAATCACTGGACATTGATGAAAGGGGAGGGCAGGGAAGAGAATCGCTGGACATGGATGGGAGAGGAGGGCAGGGGAGAGAGGAGAATTGCTAGACATGGATGGGAGGGGAGGGCAGGGTAGAGAGGAGAATTGCTAGACATGGATGGGAGGGGAGGGCAGTGGAGAGAGGAGAATCACTGGACATTGATGGAAGGGGAGGGCAGGGAAGAGAGAATCGCTGGACATGGATGGGAGGGGAGGGCAGGGGAGAGAGGAAAATTGCTAGACATGGATGGGAGGGGAGGGCAGGGGAGAGGCGAATCGCTAGACATGGATGGGAGGGGAGGGCAGGGGAGAGAGGAGAATCGCTGGACATGGATGGAAGGGGAGGGCAGGGAAGAGAGAATTGCTGGACATGGATGGGAGGGGAAGGCAGGGGAGAGAGGAGAATCGCTGGACATGGATGGGAGGTGAGGGCAGGGGAGAGAGGAGAATCGCTGGACATGGATGGGAGGGGAGGGCAGGAAACAGAGAATCGCAGGACATGGGAGGGGAGGGCAGGGGAGAAAGGAGAATTGCTGGACATTGATGGGAGGGGAGGGCAGAAAAGAGAGGAGAATCGCTGGACATGGATGCGAGGGTAGGGCAGGGGAGAGAGGAGAATCGCTAGCCATGGATGGGAGGGGAGGGCATGGGAGAGAGGAGATTCACTGGACATGGATGGGAAGGGAGGGGAGGGCAGGGGAGAGAGGAGAATCACTGGACATGGATGGGAGGGGAGGGCAGGGGAGAGGAGAATTGCTAGACATGGATGGGAGGTGAGGGCAGGGGAGAGAGGAGAATCGCTAGACATGGATGGGAGGGGAGGGCAGGGGAGAGAGGAGAATTGCTAGACATGGATGGGAGGGCAGGGGAGAGAGGAGAATCGCTAGACATGGATGGGAGGGGAGGGCAGGGGAGAGAGGAGAATCGCTGGACATTGATGAAAGGGGAGGGCAGGGAAGAGAATCGCTGGACATGGATGGGAGAGGAGGGCAGGGGAGAGAGGAGAATTGCTAGACATGGATGGGAGGGGAGGGCAGGGTAGAGAGGAGAATTGCTAGACATGGATGGGAGGGGAGGGCAGGGTAGAGAGGAGAATCGCTAGACATGGATGGGAGGGGAGGGCAGTGGAGAGAGGAGAATCACTGGACATTGATGGAAGGGGAGGGCAGGGAAGAGAGAATCGCTGGACATGGATGGGAGGGGAGGGCAGGGGAGAGAGGAAAATTGCTAGACATGGATGGGAGGGGAGGGCAGGGGAGAGGCGAATCGCTAGACATGGATGGGAGGGGAGGGCAGGGGAGAGAGGAGAATCGCTGGACATGGATGGAAGGGGAGGGCAGGGAAGAGAGAATTGCTGGACATGGATGGGAGGGGAAGGCAGGGGAGAGAGGAGAATCGCTGGACATGGATGGGAGGTGAGGGCAGGGGAGAGAGGAGAATCGCTGGACATGGATGGGAGGGGAGGGCAGGAAACAGAGAATCGCAGGACATGGGAGGGGAGGGCAGGGGAGAAAGGAGAATTGCTGGACATTGATGGGAGGGGAGGGCAGAAAAGAGAGGAGAATCGCTGGACATGGATGCGAGGGTAGGGCAGGGGAGAGAGGAGAATCGCTAGCCATGGATGGGAGGGGAGGGCATGGGAGAGAGGAGATTCACTGGACATGGATGGGAAGGGAGGGGAGGGCAGGGGAGAGAGGAGAATCACTGGACATGGATGGGAGGGGAGGGCAGGGGAGAGGAGAATTGCTAGACATGGATGGGAGGTGAGGGCAGGGGAGAGAGGAGAATCGCTAGACATGGATGGGAGGGGAGGGCAGGGGAGAGAGGAGAATTGCTAGACATGGATGGGAGGGCAGGGGAGAGAGGAGAATCGCTAGACATGGATGGGAGGGGAGGGCAGGGGAGAGAGGAGAATCGCTGGACATGGATGGAAGGGGAGGGCAGGGAAGAGAGAATTGCTGGACATGGATGGGAGGGGAGGGCAGGGGAGAGAGGAGAATCGCTGGACATGGATGGGAGGTGAGGGCAGGGGAGAGAGGAGAATCGCTGGACATGGATGGGAGGGCAGGAAAGAGAGAATCGCAGGACATGGGAGGGGAGGGCAGGGGAGAAAGGAGAATTGCTGGACATTGATGGGAGGGGAGGGCAGAAAAGAGAGGAGAATCGCTGGACATGGATGCGAGGGTAGGGCAGGGGAGAGAGGAGAATCGCTAGCCATGGATGGGAGGGGAGGGCATGGGAGAGAGGAGATTCACTGGACATGGATGGGAAGGGAGGGCAGAGGAGAGAGGAGAATTGCTAGACATGGAGGGGAGGGGAGGGCAGGGGAGAGAGGAGAATCGCTAGACATGGATGGGAGGGGAGGGCAGGGGAGAGAGGAGAATCGCTGGACATCGATGGAAGGGGAGGGCAGGGGAGAGAGGAGAAATGCTGGACATGGAGGGGAGGGTAGGGGAGACAGGAGAATTGCTGGACATGGTTTGGAGGGGAGGGCAGGAAAGAGAGGAGAATCGCTGGACATGGATGCGAGGGTAGGGCAGGGGAGAGAGGAGAATCGCTAGCCATGGATGGGAGGGGAGGGCATGGGAGAGAGGAGATTCACTGGACATGGATGGGAAGGGAGGGCAGAGGAGAGAGGAGAATTGCTAGACATGGAGGGGAGGGGAGGGCAGGGGAGAGAGGAGAATCGCTAGACATGGATGGGAGGGGAGGGCAGGGGAGAGAGGAGAATCGCTGGACATCGATGGAAGGGGAGGGCAGGGGAGAGAGGAGAAATGCTGGACATGGAGGGGAGGGTAGGGGAGACAGGAGAATTGCTGGACATGGTTTGGAGGGGAGGGCAGGAAAGAGAGGAGAATCGCTGGACATGGATGGGAGGGGAGGGCAGGAAAGAGAGAATCGCTGTATGCGGGAGGGGAGGGCAGGGGAGAGAGGAGAATCGCTAGACATGGATGGGAGGGGAGGGCAGGGGAGAGAGGAGAATCGCTCCACATTGATGTAAGGGGAGGGCAGGGGGAGAGAGGAGAATCGCTGGGCATGGATGGGATGGGAGGGGAAGGCAGGGGAGAGAGGAGGAGAATCACTGGACATGGAGGGGAGGGGAGACAGGAGAATTGCTGGACATTGATGGGAGGGGAGGGCAGAAAAGAGAGGAGAATCGCTGGACATGGATGCGAGGGTAGGGCAGGGGAGAGAGGAGAATCGCTAGCCATGGATGGGAGGGGAGGGCATGGGAGAGAGGAGATTCACTGGACATGGATGGGAAGGGAGGGGAGGGCAGGGGAGAGAGGAGAATTGCTGGACATGGATGGGAGGGGAGGGGAGGGCAGGGGAGAGAGGAGAATTGCTAGACATGGATGGGAGGTGAGGGCAGGGGAGAGAGGAGAATCGCTAGACATGGATGGGAGGGGAGGGCAGGGGAGAGAGGAGAATTGCTAGACATGGATGGGAGGGCAGGGGAGAGAGGAGAATCGCTAGACATGGATGGGAGGTGAGGGCAGGGGAGAGAGGAGAATCACTAGACATGGATGGGAGGGGAGGGCAGGGGAGAGAGGAGAATTGCTAGACATGGATGGGAGGGCAGGGGAAGGCAGGGGAGAGAGGAGAATCGCTAGACATGGATGAGAGGGGAGGGCAGGGGAGAAAGGAGAATTGCTAGACATGGATGGGAGGGCAGGGGAGGGCAGGGGAGAGAGGAGAATCGCTAGACATGGATGCGAGGGGAGGGCAGGGGAGAGAGGAGAATCGATGGACATGGATGGGATGGGAGGGGAGGGCAGGGAAGAGAGGAGAATCGCTGGACATCGATGGAAGGGGAGGGCAGGGAAGAGAATCGCTGGACATGGATGGGGGGGGGGGGCAGGGGAGAATCGCTAGACCTGGATGGGACTAACTTAGATATGGAGCAGGTGTATTCTCTAACAGCACACATAATTTGTAGAAACGCTCATGAACTATTTATTTTTGTTACATTTGTACCCCGCGCTTTCCCGCTCATGGCAGGCTCATTGCGGCTTACATGGGGCAATGGAGGGTTAAGTGACTTGCCCAGAGTCACAAGGATCCAGTCCACACCCACGGCCATGCTTCCTTTTTGGTTGTGTGCATTAGAATTTATGTGCACTACTTTACAGAATACGCTTAGCAAGTTATGCATATAAATTCTAATTAAAGCCAATTAGTGTTAATAATTGCTTGTTAAGTGGCAATTATCGGGGCTGATTGGCTTAAGATAATTAAGTTACATGTGCTAATCAGAATGCGACCTAATTTATGCATGCAACTCAAGTCACACTATATAGAGTCTGGGGGCTATTGTGCAAAATATGAAAATAGCGGATATACACTGCAAAAACTAATTCTTGTTTCTGTTTTGTTGTCTGGTCATTTTATTTTTCTAATTGGGTTGGTCCCAGGCTCTGGTTTCTGCTTTCCTCTGTCCACATTTTTTCTTAACTTTGTTTCCAGGGACTCTTGTCCTATTTGCTAATTCTCTCTCCTCCAGTCTTGTTTGGCTGGCTCCGCGACAGAAAGCAGTTGGCACCGGCCAAAATCAGCTTTCCATTATACTGATTTGGCCGGGTTCAGGAGATCGCTGGCCATCTCCTGATTTGTGTCAGAAGATGGCCGGCGATCTCCTTTGAAAATAAGCAGGATAGTATCATAGTAACATGGAGGGCCATAGTCGAACGGGGCCAGCCATGTATAAGGATGGCCATCTCTAACGCCGGCCCTGTCAAGCGGTGTACCCGACTGTATTATCGAAACAAGATGGCCGGCCATCTTTCGTTTCGATAATACGGTCGGGGCCGGCCAAATCTCTTAGAGATCGCCGGCATTAGAGATGGCCGCCATTGTTTTTCGCCGATAATGGAAACTAATGGCAGCCATCTCAAACCTGGCCAAATCCAAGGCATTTGGTCTTGGGAGGAGCCAGCATTTGTAGTGCACTGGTCCCCCTGACATGCCAGGACACCAGCCGGGCACCCTAGGGGGCACTGCAGTAGACTTCACAAAATGATCCCAGGTACATAGCTCCCTTACCTTGTGTGCTGAGCCCCTCAAATCCCCCACAAAATCCACTACCCACAACTGCACACCACTATCATAGCCCTTAGGGATGAAGGGGGGCACCTACATGTGGGTACAGTGGGTTTTGGGGGGGGGGGTTGGAGGGCTCCCATTTACCACCACAAGTGTAACAGGTAGGGGGTGGATGGGCCTGAGTCCGCCTGCCTGAAGTGCACTGCACCCACTAAAACTGCTCCAGGGACCTGCATACTGCTGTCATGGAGCTGGGTATGACATTTAAGGCTGGCAAAGAGGCTGGCAAAAAAATGATTTTTTTTTTGGGTGGGAGGGGGTTGGTGACCACTGGGGGAGTAAGGGGAGGTGATCCCCCATTCCTTCCGGTGGCCATCTGGCCAGTTGGGGCACCTTTTTAAGGCTTGGTCGTGAACAAAAAGGGACCAAGTAAAGTCGGCCAAATGCTCGTCAGGGCTGGCTTTCTTTTTTCCATTATCGGCTGAAGCCGGCCATCTGTTAACCACGCCCCCGTCCCGCCTTCATTACCGTGCCGACACACCCCCTTGAACTTAAAAGTATCATTTAGGAACTAAGGGGGTCTTTTACTAAAGCTTAGCTCGAGTTATCTACAGCAGGGCCCATTTTATTCCTATGGGTCCTGCTGCAGATAACTCAAGCTAAGCTTTAGTAAAAGACCCCCCCTAAGTAAAACTGCTAATAAATAATAAATAATTAAAATATGTAAATTTGGGAGTTTCTTTGACCAATGATTGATTTTTTTTTTGTAAGGCATGCTTTATCTCCAGTTTCTGGATGATTTACAGCCACTGAGGCCTTTTTTTCCTCCCATATGATAATATTAGTTTATTATTGAAGGCTAACAAACAAACTTACATTGGGTTTAGTTTGCATGTATTCACTAATGAAGTAACACTTTGGTCCATCAAAGTCTGATAGTTTTTAGAAACTCACATCTCTGATATCTTGTGTTTCAGTTTATATTTCTCTAGTATTGCTGTACATGCAGAGTCTGACTTCTTGAAGTTTCCAGTTCAGTTTTTAGCCTCCATATGTCTCTTACTGATCTGTGATCCCTTGTTTCATATTTGTTGAGGGTCTTTCAACTCTGTTTTTGCAGAGAAGGAATTGTGTGTTGGTCTTACTGTGTCAGACCTGTGAGTTCTTCTACCAAGTAGAGTGCTGCCGAGCCCGGTACTCGGACCAGGTTCTGCTTGGCGGCCGGAGAACCGCAGGTTTCAACTGCACTGAACGCCGTTCCCCAGAGGTTGAGCCCCTAGGTGTGGGCAGCCTGCAGGGCTTATGAGATGGAGCAGGAAGCGGGGTGTTGAACGTGACGGCCAGACAGGCAGCAGGCAAGAGAGTGATCTGGTACAGGCAGAGTCAGTAAACAGGCAGCAGACACGAGAGTAATCCAGGTACAGGCAAGGTCAGGAGGCAGGCAGCAGACACAAGAGTAATCCAGGTACAGGCAAGGTCAGGAGGCAGGCAGCAGACAAGAGTAATCCAGGTACAGGCAAGGTCAGTAGGCAGGCAGCAGACACAAGAGTAATCCAGGTACAGGCAGAGTCAGTAAACAGGCAGCAGACACGAGAGTAATCCAGGTACAGGCAAGGTCAGGAGGCAGGCAGCAGACAAGAGTAATCCAGGTACAGGCAAGGTCAGTAAACAGGCAGCAGACACGAGAGTAATCCAGGTACAGGCAAGGTCAGGAGGCAGGCAGCAGACAAGAGTAATCCAGGTACAGGCAAGGTCAGTAGGCAGGCAGCAGACACAAGAGTAATCCAGGTACAGGCAGAGTCAGTAGGCAGGCAGCAGACACAAGAGTAATCCAGGTACAGGCAAGGTCAGTAGGCAGGCAGCAGACACAAGAGTAATCCAGGTACAGGCAGAGTCAGTAACGAAGAACAAAGTAGAGGAGAAGCACACTACTGAGCAAGTAACACCTACCAAAGTAGAAGCCGAAGCAAGGAGTCTAGGGAGAGCTCAGCTGAAAAAGTGCTGGCGTCTGACATCAGCAGGGAGAAGGGGCACAGCCATAGGACAAGAGCAGGGGAAGGAGGAACCAGAAGACCAATAGAAGAGAAGCAAGGGAAGCCAGGCAGAGGAAGAGCAGACCCAGGTGTGTGGAAGCAAAGCAATCAAGGAGCCTGCAGGCAGAGAAGAACCACACACACATGGCTCAGGGCTGTGCCAATCAAGTGTGCGTGTCGACGGGACCCTGCGCAGCCCAAGGATGCCGCTTGTGTTGAGGAAGGGAACATGACATACTGAGGTGATATCAAAATTTTAATATAATTTTAGTTTGTCATAACATTAGACAGGGCTTTAGAAATTTTGCAGTAACTTATATGTGTTGAGGTGCAAGAAAAGCCTGTTGATGTTGCAACTCTGAATCTCATGGGATGGCAATATCAACAAGCATTCTGAGAGTGGGACAGACTGGCTGAGAGCAGGTGAGATGTGAGAGAGAGAAAGGCAGGCTGACTAAGAACAGGTGGGATATGAGAGAGAGGGACAGACTAGCTGAGGGCAGGTGGAATGTGACAGAGAAGCGAGAGAATGTTATGATTCTGTTGGTCTGGCAGGGGAGGGGTGTGGACTTCATTCCTGATTGGCTGTCAGGGTTTGAGCTGACGTCAGTGGGTAGTACTTAAGCCTACATGTTCCTGCTTCCCCTGCTTTGATGTTACGTTGTTTTCCATGGACAGGATCTTCTAGCCACACCTCTGAATATACGCCACGATGACGTGCATGACCCGGCTATCCAATAGTAATGCTTAAAAAGTAAAAGCAATAAAGTTAGCGCATTCCCGCCCAGATATGCAGTATAAATACCGTATGACAGCCCAGACCAGTCAGTTTTATTTTTTCCGCGCTGACAGATGACCCGGTATTTTTTTTCTTTTCAGTCAGTCAAAATTTGTACTATCTCACAAAAACACGGGATTTGACGACTTTAGAGCAAGTTAATATATACGTTTTCTAACCAATCTTTACCAGTTCTGTCTTTACAGGTATCGGAAGTTATGGAGAATAATATTATCCCTGCTCTCCCCCTTGCCTTTGTGCCCGGGGATCAGGTGACTTCAATTCCTGCTCTCCCCCTTGCCTTAGTGCCCGGGGATCAGGTGTCTTCCATTCCTGCTCTCCCCCTTGCCTCAGTGCCCAGGGATCAGGAGAATGTTGGCTGTAATGGACAGAGAACAGATGCGCATAAAAATATGGCTCGACTTTACAGCGTATAGGTAAGTTCTCTAACCAAATCTTTACAAGTTCTGTCTTTACAGGTATCGGAGGGTTTCAGCTGTTATGCAGAATAATATTATTCCTGCTCTCCCCCTTGCCTTAGTGCCCGGGGATCAGGTGACTTCAATTCCTGCTCTCCCCCTTGCCTCAGTGCCCGGGAATCAGGACATTTCTTCACTGCATGGACAGCCATCGCCTCCTGACGTTTTGCCTGTAGCAGATGCCATGTACAGAGGTTGACGTCGAGGTTCTTCGTGAATCGACATCGGAGTCAAGCTCATTGATCTCGGATAGAGCCTTTGAGGTTGACTTCATCCTGTGAGGTCGACGTCGGGCATGGGCGCCCATTTCAGAATTGCAGTCAGAACTGTCCATCTCGACGTGGACGTTCTCGATATTGCCGCCCATTTAGAAATAGTCAAACATCGACGTCATCATCAGCTTCTGCATTTGAGGCTCAAAAAAAAAAACCCCAAAGTCGAGCTAAGGCTCGTCAGAGGTCTGCAGAGTGTAAGAGCTATAGACATACTTGTTCTTCTTCTTCTCTTACACAGTTGAACTTCAGAGAGATCTCCATTGAGGGGCGAGACTGCATAGCCTTCCTATTTGAAAGGAAGCTAAGCAGCGTTGGCCCCGGCTGGGTCCTGGAAGGGTGACCCAGTTATACAGTACAGACTAAAATAAACAAAAGGACTGAATGAGTCAATTGGTCTTTAAATCTGACAGGGCAGGAAATCCCTGATACTTCTTCTTTGTGTTCCACTAATCAGGAGGAAGATTTCCCGGAGCAAGATGATTCTTATCCAAACTTTTTACAAAAACTGGTTGATGCATTGAATTTTTCTCTTACTTCTCAAGGAGAGGTTTCTGAGGATAAAAGATTAGTCACTAAGTATTTTAAGTTGGCTCCCTATACCATAGGTGCTTCAGGACCATCACAAATTGATATGGAATACGCCTATTCTATTCGCCCTACCCACAGGTCATTAGATGCTAAATATAAGGTTCATGAACTTTTCGGTCATGGTAAGAGTCTGCTTCCCCACGCATCATTGTTGGTTAAATCTATGATGCGTAGAAATAAGTTGCAGAAAGATGTCACTAATCATCCGCCTCCTACGGATTTAAAGTTTCTGGATATATTAGCAAGAAAGAATTTTCACTCTTCTATGCTGTCTGCTCGTATTTCTCTTCATATGTTTCATCAGTTAGAATATTTATATACTGATTTGCAGGGCATGCATCTTTTTCAGTAGATTATGGCAACTTTAGAGGAGACTTCTAAGCAAATGATCAGTTTTATACTTCTGTCAGAAATGTAGTTCCTTCAGTTGCTTCAAGATGATTATCTTGGTTAAGAGCCTCAGCTTTGGGTGAGCATGTTCATGAAAAGATGGCTGATGCTCCTTTCTTATGCTGATTCCTTATTTGTAGATACAGTTAAACAGTTAATTTAAGCTCTTAAGGAAGATGGTACAACTACTACTACTACTTATAGCATTTATATAGCACTACCAGACGCAGGCAGCGCTGAACATTTGACATAGAGAGATTTTCTCTGCTCAAAGAGCTTACAATCTAGGTACATCGCTTGATACCTTGGAGCAGGATAATACCAGCCTTCTAAATCCAGTTATAAGAAGTGGACTTATCTCTAGAACCAGATTTCAATAGCGTAAATCTTTTGTTCATCAACATCCTGATTATCAATTTAAATCTCAGTATCAAAGTTACAATTTTCACACTAGACCAGCTAGAGTAAGGCGTTCTCAGAAGCCTGTTCAGACACATCAGCAGCAAAAACCTTCTTTTTGACCTTTCCCAGTGTCAGAGTCCGGTGGGGGGCAGAATTCAACACTTTTTCAAGGTTTGGAGATCAATAACAACAGACAAGTGAATTCTGGTTATTGTTCAACATGGTTATTCTTTGGTATTTTTTCAACCCCACCTCTTCAATCACATACACATCTCCATGTCTCAAGTTCCCAGACTCCACAGTTACATCAAGAACTTTGCAGGCTTCTTCATCTCAATGCTATAGAGAATGTACCTGCTCATGGCATAAACGAAGATTTATTTATTCCCTATTTTTTCTTATCCCCAAGAAGGATAGGGGTCTAAGGGCAATATTATATCTAAGACAACTCAACAACTTTCTCCCAAAATAAAGATTTTGAATGATATCTTTACCGGTAATACTTCCTTTCTTACGTTTAGGGGTAAGGTTTTCAGCCCTAGATCTACAGGATGCTTGCCTACATATTCCTGTTTATCCCTCTTCACGAAGATTTCTTTGGTTTGTCTGTCAAGGGCAACATTACTAGTATAAAGTTCTACCTTTTGGTTTAACATCAGCTCCCAGGATGTTTCAAATTTTGTCATAGCTCCAATTGCTCAATTACATCGATGATTAGTTGATTGCAGCTCAGTCTCCACAGAAGAATCTTTAAGATTTACAGTCTATCTTTATACTTCTCAAAAGGTTGTGGGCTGCTAATCTATTAAAAAAAAAAAAATCACATTCGATCCCAACACAGAGGTTGACTTTCCTGGTAGCGGATCTGGTTTCTTGGGAATCTTTAGAAAAGTTACCACTCCCTCAGCTCCTGTGCTCATACAATTAGTTAATTATCTTCAATCAGTGAAGGTCACGACTGATCGAGTTCTTCTATTTTTTTTTTTGGGACATATGGCTTCGGCAGTGGCTGTTCTTCCTAGCGCGACTACACATGCGGCCTCTACAGTGGTATTTAAAGAAAAGATGGAGTCAGAATCGTCATCTTCTTGCTTCAAAGATTCTTTTATCCTACCATCTCAAACTACAGATGTTGTAGTGGACACATCAACAAAATTTCTTGGTGGGAGCTCCGTGCCAATCACCTTTACCAACCAAGATTCTTACCATAGATGCATCCAAAGTTGGTTGGGTGGCACATCTAGGACACTTATCAACACAAGGTCACTGGATACTTCAAGAGAGCTTCTACTCCATAAACCTCCTGGAATTGAGAGTGGTCAGATTGGCTGTTCAAACTTTTCAACATCTACTTTAATCACAAGTGATGCAAGTTCGTATAGACAATCAGGTGGCTATGTTTTATATAACAAGCGAGGGCGCATGGGCTGTCTTCGTCTGTGTCAAGAACCTGTCAGACTTTCGACCTTTGTTCTATCACTCCATTCTGTGATTCAAGCGATCTATCTATCAGGTCAGGAGAATCACATCGCAGAGGTGTTAAGCAGGAAATTTCAACCATGAACGAAGACCACATTTATTCACTACCTTTTTCAGCTTTGGGGCTGGCCTCAGGTAGATCTTTTTGCGTCCCCACAGAACAGCAAATGTCACAAATATTGTTCAAGGTGACCTTCAACGAACAGGATAGCCGCAGACGCATTTACTATCGGTTGGACAAATTCTCTGTTTTACAACTTCCCTCCAATCCCTCTCTTTTCAAAAGTGTTATAGACGATCATCCAGGACAGATCGTCTATAATTTTATTAACACCTTATTGGCCGAGGCAAACGTGGTTCCTGTACGAACGCAGTTAGCTGACTTCCAACCACAGTTTTCTTCCTGCAAGGCAAGACCTCATCTTCTTCCAAATCTCAGTGACCTCCATCTTACCGCTTGGTATCTTCAAGTAACTCGCTAGGTTCTTCGGTTTTTTCTCAACCAGTTATTAATGTGTGGTTGGATTCCAGGAAGCAGTCGACTAGACTGGTTTATGCGTCTAAATGGAAAACATTTAGCTATTGGTGTACAACACATCAGGTTAACACAATTTCTTGCCAAATTTCTCCATTTTTGGAATTTTTCCTTTTTTTTTTATCCAATTCAGGATTGGCTGCTTCTTCAGTTAAGGTCCACATTGCAGCTATCTCTGTTTTTCATGATTTGATTGATGTTTACACAGTAATGGCACATCCTATCACAAGGAGATTTTTGAAAGGTCTACTGAATCTTAAACCTCCGATTCAGTTACCCCCAGTAGTATGAGATTTGAATTTGGTTTTAGAAAAACTCAAGGAACCTCCATTTAAACCACTTCAATGGGCTTCCCTCCAATGTCTTACTTGTTTCTTATCGCTATTACTTCAGCTTGAAGAGTTGGGAAACTACATGCACTCGTATATTACACCCATATACTCAAGTTTTACATGATAAAGCGATGCTACAACCTTATCCGAAGTTTCTACCATAAATAGTATCAAATGAATCAATCGATTATCTTACCAGTGTTTTTTCCACCTCCTCATCAATCTACTCAACACAGTAGATTGCACACATTGGATTGTACCAGAGCATTATCAATATATTTACAGCGTACATCAGGTGGTCATAGACCTTCACAGTTATTTCTTTCTTACAATGTAAAAAATTGACAACCAATATCTAAAAGTACTCTTTCTTCATATTTTACTCAGTGTATACATTTTTGTTATAATCAGCATGCTTCACGTCCTCATGTTACAGCTCATAAGTTTTGTGTTATGGCAGCCTCAACTGCATTTTTACATAGGGCACCTCTTCTCGACATCTGTAGGGCAGCTACATGGTCATCCCTGCATACGTCTTCAAAGCTTTACTGCCTCAATGCAGCTTCACGTGCAGATTCATTGTTTGGACTGTCGGTCCTTTGGGAGGTAATGTAAACGACAACTGTCCTCCTCCTCCTACCACAGGTAACAAATTTCTTTCATCATGTTTATTGGATTATTCATGTTTTATCTATCACATGATTGTTACCTGCGTGTGCTTGGGAGTCTTCAGAGGTGTGGCTAGAAGATCCTGTCCATGGAAAAATCTTAGTTTCTTACCTGTAACGGTAGTTTTCCGTGGACAAAGGATCTTCTAGCCACACCATCCCTCCCTACCCTCCCTAGTTGTCGTAGCTATATTTATTAAACTGACTGGTCTGGATCTTAGCTAATAGGCTGGCTAGGTTTCTTCCACAATTGGTGCTAGATCCGCAGGTGGGATTTATACGAGAACGTTCAGTGGCAAAGAACTTGAGAAAAATACTGCTAGCATTGGAACAGGCAAAGTATGGGAGTACCCCCTCACTACTTATCAGCTTTGATGCGCATAAAGCGTTTGATAGAGTGAGGTGGGACTTCATGTTTGCAGTCTTGGAGACTTACGGAATAGGAGGTTTTTTTTAAGAGGGCCATACACACAATATATAAGAACCCAGTGGCAGAGGTGTTGGTGAATGGAGAGACTTCCTGCCAGTTTCCTATAGCTAGAGGAACAAGACAGGGATGCCCCCTCTCACCTTTATTGTTTGTATTGGTGTTAGACCCTTTAATCCGGGACATCACAGGCATCGAGACTGTGCGGGGAGTCTGCCTAGGCACCGAACAATTTAAAATTTCTGCCTTTGCGGATGATCTCTTGGTCATCCTTCAGAGCCCAAGGGAGTCGCTGCCAGCTCTTTTGGAAATATTTAAAGAATATGGGGATTTCTCAGGATTTTGCCTAAATTTAGATAAATCTGAAGTACAATCATTGTGGATGTCAGATGAAGAGTGGACACAATTAAATTGTCCTTTTAGGAGAACAGACCGCTCGTTTCTGTACCTTGGAGTGCAGTTGCCAGGAGATCCAGTACACCTATATCAATTAAATGTGTCTCAATTATTTGCACACACGAAACAAATGTTAGAGAAGTGGGATAATTTGCCAATATCATTATCTGGGAGGATTTTGTTGTTCAATATGATACTCTTCCCAAGGTGGCTTTACTGTTTCCAGATTTTGCCAATTTATCTGACTAAAAGGGATTGGAAAAAGTTGATGGGCCTGCTTTCCAAATTTTTCTGGCATAAAAGGCGACCACAGATAGGCTGGCAAAATATGATGGATCCATGGGATAGAGGGGGATTTGGGGTCTTGGATTTACGGCAATATAATAAAGCATGTTTGCTAAGACATATAGGGCATTGGATGTTGGGAACCTCATATTATACTCCGAGGGAACTGGAAGAGGATTGGGTCCATCCCTTGAAACTACAATTTGTTTTGCAGGCACGGTTAACCACATTGCCAGCGCACCTACATAGGAATATAGTGATCAGTCCCCTTAGAATGGTATGGAAAGAATTGAGTCGGTTATGGTTGTTTGATGAACACCAGAGCAGACTTTTACCTATAACAGGGAACCGAGAGTTTCTACCAGGTATAGAAAGTCCAAGATTCAAACGATGGGCACAAAAAGGGATAATCCTCTTACAAGACATAGTGGACTCTGAAGGGAATATCATAAATTTGGATTCTCTGGGAATGGGAGATTTAATGTGGATGGACAAATTTGCATACCATCAGATTTCACATTACATTGCCAGTATCCCACATCAATCGCTTGTTATAGACGTGCTTACTATACTAGAAAACCTTTTTGAAATGCCCAATGAGGAGGCAATCTCTATTTCACTACTACATAAAAGGCTAATGCAAAATACTACACAGAGAACGCTGGCGCATTTGGTGGGGAAGTGGTCAGAGGATTTACAAAAAGAAATCACTACACAAAGATTATTGAGAAGCATGAGACAGATACCAAAGAGAATAAGCAACGCAGACCTTAGGGAATGTCAGGGCAGAGTGCTATTCCGAGCATATACCTCCAAGTTTCGATTATATAAAATGGGAGGGGTGGAATCACCACAATGTGATAAATGCGGAGGGCCACAATGCACATACTTTCATGCCATGTGGGATTGCCCAGAGATAAAGCGCTTTTGGATACGGGTGGGTACTTTTATGGAATACATACTGAATAAACACATACCACTGAGACCAGAGAGTGTGTTGTTGGGGGAGGAGGCGCTGGGGGTCTCTGGTGCTGTCTATCATAATTTACTGTTGTATAGAGCGTTTCTAATAGGTAAAAAATGTATTTTGGCCAATTGGGTTCAAAAAGAGGCTCCCACATACTGGCAGTGGCGCAATAGAGTCCATACGTTATTGCTAATGGAACTGCGAGACGTGCAATGGAAAGTTAAGAGACAAAAGGAGTTTTACTTAATATGGAAATGTTATATACAAATTTTGGCCCCAAGAGCACGCAGTGCAGTTCTCAACCAACTAGGGGGCCTTTGATAGAGTGTACCTTATTACACCTGGTGACAGCAACACCCAGCTTTTAGAGCACTGACCTTGGGAAAGGGGGGGAAGGGAAGGGGAGAGGGGTGGGGGGGAGGGAGGGGAGGGGTTATGGGAGAGAGGGGGGAAGGAATTGACAAGTTTAAGAGTCTTGGAAGATGGTTAACATTAGAAGTAAGAATTCTCGTTTATTTGTTGAAGAGGGGTTAATAATATTAGTAGAAGACGGCTCATGTGAGCCTATGGAAGTAGCTGGGGATAGGACTGTGAGGTGTTTTTCCATCATTACTTTGCTGTATTAATGTTCTGGTGATGGGAAATAGTTTGGGAAACCAATGTACTTGGAGAAATGACATTGTTGTGACATAAATGGGATGGGACATTTTTTTAATGAAGGTAAAAATGAACATGATACACAACTTTAAGATTGTAATGTTTTATTGATTGTTCAATAAAAAACTGTTTAAAACTGAAAAAAAAAAAAAAACTGACTGGTCTGGGCTGTCATATGGTATTTATACTGCATATCTGGGCGGGAATGCGCTAACTTTATTGCTTTTACTTTTTAAGCATTACTATTGGATAGCCGGGTCACGCACATCATCGTGGCGTATATTCAGAGGTGTGGCTAGAAGATCCTTTGTCCACGGAAAACTACCGTTACAGGTAAGAAACTAAGATTTCTGTGCTCTGGTTTTGAATCTGTGTTCCCTGTTCAAGGCTTTCTGTTACTTTCCCTTTGTTTGGGATATCTCGTGGCAGTGTGTATGTGTCTCTATGTGTGTTCAGCTTGCTGTTTAGTTTCCTTTGTCTGGGTTTGTTTCTGTCAGCTTTGGGTGTGAGTAATTAGTTCACTTGCCTCCAGCTAGGGCTCTCCCTCGCTGCTTGCAGTTCTCTGTGAGAGGCCAGCTACTTTCTTTGTTCAGTGGGGGCTTTGCCCCATTCTGCCTGCTGGTCTGCGGGCCTTCCCTCAGGTTGTTTATTTATTCAGTTATCTCCCTCCTCTGTGTTCCTGCCTCTGACTTCTGGTTCAGTAAGTTTAGCCCCTTGTGTACTGTGTTTCTGCCTCTGTCTTCTGTGTGTTTTAGACAGGGGATTTTCTTCATCCCTTTGGTATCTTTGCCTCTGGCCTCTGGTTTGAGGGCTAGTTTACCTTTTGTTTCCTGTACCTGTCTCTGGCTTTTGTGGCTTTTAGTTAGTTCATTTTCCCTTCTGTCCTGGGGGGTTCCTGGCTGCGGTGTTCTTGTGGCAGCCCAGTCTTCTAGCTGTTTTCTCCGTATCCTCCTGTCACGCTTTCAAGGCAGAAACTAGGTTTGTGAGCCCTAGGGCCACTGCCATGGAGCAGCAGTGGCAGGCAAAACCACCCCACACTAGAGACAAGGCAGAACTCTGACAGAAACAGCCAGACTTCACCTGCGCTTGACCGCCCTTCCCAGGTGGCTGGCAGGACTTACCGGACAGGGCAGGCACTGGATACCAACTAGGCTGAACAGGGAATGAGGGTCAGAGGGGAAAGGAATATACATGGGCAGCAAGGCAGGAAACTGGGCTAGGACTCACAGACAGACAATACTACACAAAGCAGTAAATGGACAAGCTAAAGGACAGGAACTGAAAGTTGCCACGCAGCCACTGAAACAGGGTACAAATACTGACAGACAAGAGATAGGACTGAAAGCTGCAGAGCAGCCACTAAAACAGGGTACAAATACTGACAGACAAGAGACAAGATTGAAAGCTGCAGAGCAGCCACTAAAAGAGGGTACAAATGCTGACAGACAAGAGACAGGACTGAAAGCTGCAGAGCAGCCACTAAAACAGGGTACAAATACTGACAGACAAGAGACAAGACTGAAAGCTGCAGAGCAGCCACTAAAAGAGGGTACAAATGCTGACAGACAACAGACGACTGAAAGCTGCAGAGCAGCCACTAAAACAGGGTACAAATACTGACAGACAAGAGACAGGACTGAAAGCTTCAGAGCAGTCACTAAGCAAGAGACACAGACAAACAGAAACTAGACAAGGAATACAGACCAGAAACAAGACTAGGGAAGTAAGCAAATAAACCTAAGCTAATCTACACACAGATAACTAGAAACAGACAAGGTGTCACGTCTGTGGTCGTGACCACCCTCAGACTTACCTTATTTCTGGGGGTCAGCATCTATGCTGGCTTCTGTCTGTTTCTGTGTTAGCCTTGTCTCTGTCTCTGTGTGCTGATCAGTGGCGTTCCTAGGCTGGCTGACACCCGGGGAGGATCGCCGACGCGCCCCCCCGGGTGCAACGCGGCCCCCCCCCCCGGCAAAATTACCCCCTCCCGTGTGCAGCGTGATCCCCCCCGGCGAAATTACACCCCCCCCCCCGGGTGCATTTTTACCTGCTGGGGGGGTGCCGCATGCCTGTCGGCTCCGAGTCCGGTCATTCCCTGCTGCTTCCTCTGCCCCGGAACAGGAAGTAACCTGTTCCGCGCAGAGGGAGCAGCAGGGAGGGAACGAGCGGACTCGGCCAACAAGCGCGCGACACCTCCCCAGCAGCATGCACCCGGGGTGGACCGCCCCCACCGCCCCCCCTTGGTACGCCACTGGTGCTGATTGCTTCACTAGACCTCACCTGTGTGGGCTATGCCTCTCTGAGGAGCCAGCATCTAAGATGGCTCCCGCTTGTTTTGTGCCAGCTTCCAAGATGGCTCCTGCCTGTTCTTCCTATGTGTTCCAAGCCTCTACTTGGTGTGAATTTGTTCCCTGCTCCTGTCCTGCAGTAGGTGACATCATCAGTGAGAGCCTTCATAAGAAAGTGCTGTGCTTGCATTCAGGGCCTTTGCATAGTAAGTAAGTGTGTGTGTTATGCCAAAAGGTTGTCAGGTTAGTGAGTGTGCTGTTGCGCTGCTACTAGCCTGTCTTTCCATGTGGGCTCTGGCCATTCTGTTCTTTGTGTCTGTGGACTGCTAGTCCTTCTGTGTGGGCTCCTGCCCCTTCTACTCGGTGTCTGTGGACTGCTAGTCTTTCTGTTGCCTTGCTCTGTGTTTGGAGTCTGAAGCTTCAGCCTTTGTGTACTCCCTGTCTGTGTTGGGAGCTGCTGAAGCTCCAGCCTTGACTCTGTTATCCCTGGTTTATTCCTCTGTCTGCTGCCAGCCCCAAGACTTTGCAATCCCTGGTTTATTCTATTGTCCGCTGCCTGCCCAAAGACTCTGCTAGTTCCTGGTTCTTCTTCTGTCTGCTCTGCCTAGCTTGCTTTGCTTGTATATCCCGAGTCCTGTTTCTGCCAAGCTTGCTTGTATATCCTGAGTCCTGTTTCTGCCAAGCTTGCTTGTATACCCTTAGTCCTGTTTCTGCCAAGCTTGCTTGTGTATCCTAAGTCCTGTTTCTGCCTAGCTTCCTTGTATTTCCTGAGTCCTGCTTCTGCCTAGCTAGTGTGTATATCCTGAGTGTATATCCTGAATCCTGTCTCTACCTAGCTGGTGTGTATATCCTGAGTGTATATCCTGAATCCTGTCTCTGCCTAGCCTTGTGTACGTCTTGTCCCCTTAGTCTGTCTTGTGTTTCTGGCTTAGTGGCTGCATGCAGCTTTCAGTCCGAGTCTAGTATTTAGCCTAGTCTCCCTCATGTATCCCAGACCCAGGGTGGGTCCTCTGGATCTTCATTTCCTGCCTTATCCTGCAAGTCCTGCTGGCCACCCGCACTCCGGAGCTCAACTCCGGAGGAACAGTGGTCAAGTGCAGGTGAAGTTGTTCCTGTTCTGCCTGTTCTAGTTGCCTGCCTCAGTACTACTCCAGTCCAGAGTTCCAGTCCTGCTCTTCTGTGTATCCAGTTCCAGGGTGGTCTTGCCTGCCACTGCCACTCCTCAGCAGTGGCCCAAGTGCTCATGAATTCCGGTTCTGCCTCGAGAACCCGACACAAGGAACTAAACAAGAAACCAGACTAGGCAGAAGTGCAACAAAGCACCAACAAACCAGGAACCTTAGACGATGCAAAGGCAAACTCAGAAGGTTCCAAGTGGTAATAAACCCATCAGCAGCTGAAACTCAGCTGCAGAAATCATGAGGCAGCTACGGGTGAGGCTAGCTGCCAAACTTCAAACCAAGTCTGGAGGGCTGGAATATCTGGACCGGACCGGAACAGAAAGAAAATCTGGAAAGTCTATGGCAGCCACCGGTTCTGGCCACCAGAGGGCAAGAGGAACATAAACCAAGACACAGGCAGAAAGCATACTGAAGCACAGAGAGGCTTAACACACACAGGTGCAGTATAGTGGAGTAATCAGAGCCATGCTGGAAGCAGCCAGCACACAGAGACAGAACTAACTCAGGAAGAACAGACAGAAGCCAGCTCAGAAGCTGACCGCCGGAAATAAGGTGAGTCTGAGAGGGGTCACGACCACAATCGTGACACCTCCTGTGGTTACAGGGTGCTTCCTATATTAGTTTTCCTTTCCTGCGCTAGTCCCCTGGGGGGTGTGGTACCCCATTTTGGTTCCTTTGGTGTCCTTCCTTGTAGTCTTGGGGGGGGTTCTGTCCTAGGTCTGTGGAGCCTCCATGGTTGGTTTTTCCTCGCCCTGTGGCTGGTGTTCAGTGTGCAGCTGGCACATTGGGTCCCGTGAGGACTCCTGTGTTTCTTTCTCCCCTCCCTGGGTGTGTATCATTTCCAGTTCGGCCATGAGGCCCGTACGAGTGGGTCTGAATGTATCGGTTCCAGTTCGGCCATGAGGCCCGCTTGAATGCCTATTTCCCTTTCTTCCTGAGGTGCTGCGTGTGGGTAGACTAGGGGTGTTGGATAGCTGGGGTGTGTAGTGGCAGGTCGGTCTCCCCTAGGCCTTGGCCTCTGCTATCAGCGGGCCTCGGCCTGGGCTCAAGTGCTCACGACCAATCCAACAGATTACAGAGAAAAGGGCAGGTGAGATGTGAGAAAGCAAGACACAGAAGGGCTGACTGGCTGAGAGCAGGTGAGACGTTTATGTTTGAGAGAGGAGTAAACTAGTATGCGCATAGAAAGGTACCTTGGGTCATTGGGTCCTGTTTATAAATATAACCTTCCCCTAAAAAAATACAAAAATACTTCACAGAAATAGAGAACTTTCTTTTCTTCTGATTTTATAAATAGGTCCCATCTAAGTCTCATTGGGGTCCATTTACTAAGGTGCACTGAAAAATGGCCTGCGGTAGTGTAGATGCGTGTTTTGGGCATGCGCAAAATTATTTTTCAGCGCTCCTGCAAAAAATGCCTTTTTAAAATTTTTGCCAAAAATGGACGTGCAGCAAAATGAAAATTGCTGCACATCCATTTTGGGTTTGAGACCTTACCGCCAGCCATTAACCTAGTCTCATGTGGTAACTGGGCGGTAATGACCTACACGCATCAAATGCCACTTGGCATGTGCCCAATACGCGCTTCCGAAAATTATTTTATGTATATATGCCAATTGCAGTGACCACCAGTGTTGTATAGTAACTAAAGGCCTTGTTTACTAAGCCGTGCTGTAGGCACGTTAACGCTAGAGACACCCATATATTCCTATGGGTGTCTATAGCATTAACGCGTGCTAATTTTTAGCACACACTAAAATGTTAGCGCCTACAGCACTGCTTAGTAAACAAGGCCCTAAGTAAATGCAACTAGCTATTGTACTTAAGTAAAAGATTTGTCACTTTTACTTGTAAAGAAGTAGAGGAAAAATGTGTTACTTTTACTTAAATAATAATTTCACCAATTTTTACTACTTTTACTTCAATTACATCTAATGCTTGCAGTTAAAAGTAAAAACAGAAGTTGAAAAACACTGGGTAGGGCTTAATCAGCCAGCTATGCTTCTATGGCTGCCTAGAAAGCGTATACAAGCAATGGCACAACTTCTGCCAGTGTCCTTGCAATTCCGCTTGCTAACATGGAGTACAGTCCGACAGCGGTTTTGCCCGAATAGACAATATTTTCGTAAAATGTACATACGGGGCGCACCAGATTTTGGATGGGAAGAAGGGGACAAAATCTATAAAGACTGGGAACAGAGAGGACTGAAACACTTAGGGCAACTGTGGGAAGAGGGAACAATGTGCACATATGAGGGAATACAGGAGGAATTTGATCTCCCAACACACCATATAATGTACTTTGCAAGAATACGAGATTATATCACTAGGAAAGCTAAGAAGGAGTTACAACATGAAGAGACAGAGATAGAACGGGCAATAGGAGGGGGGGATAGTCGGAAGAGCATTACACGACTATATGCAGCCCTGCAGTCATCTAAAAACCCACTTTTACATTATACACAAAAGTGGGACAAGGATATGGGGATCAACCACGACCACTCACAATGGGAGCGAGCACTAGGCTCATTATTGAGAGGCTCAGTAAGTAGTGCCATGATAGAGAGTGGCTACAAGATATTATATCGCTGGTACTACACACCAGATAGAATAGCAAAGATGAAACCGGGAGTATCCAATCGATGCTGGAGAGGATGTTTAGAGGCGGGAGATATGCTCCATATATGGTGGGCATGCCCAAAAATCAAGACATATTGGGAAGAGATCCATAGAACAATTGAACAAATGTTAGACAGAACCTTCCCATTGACGATAGAACAATGCTTACTACACTTTAGACCACAGGGGCTGCCACCATCACTATATCAACTGGCCACCACATTCCTGGTGGCGAGTAAAATAAATGTGGCGGCAGCATGGAGAAACCCAGTGGCTCCGCCAACGATAAAGGTGATACATAAAATGGATTACTTCTACCAGATGTCGAAACTGACAGCGATTCGAAATGGACAAATGAGCCAATTTATCAAGGTGTGGGACAGATACAAAACATGGAGAGCACAAACTGGAATAGAGCTTGATGCTCCTCAACTAATTGTGCCTCGGATATGAAGACCAAAGACTATGAGAGAAACATACTCCAGATCGATAGAGACTCTAATTCTAATTAACCAGGATAACTGTGTTATAATATTGAATAGCGAGGAACTCCTTTCAAAGGAGATAGGGAGGAGGGAGGGGGGAGGAGGAGAACAAGATGGGGATGCAAGAAAGATAGGTTCTTAGACATCTTGAATGTTAAATGTTAAACTTGATGGCAGTATTATGTTAAATATTTGACTTTTTGATGTTATGTTGTTATACTTCAAGGCATATATAAAATAAAAATAAAATATAAAAAAAAAAAAAGTAAAAACAGAAACAAGATGTAAATGACAATTCCTCAGTAAACCAAATGAAACAGCAAAACCTGAAACAGTACTTTGCTACTGCAAACCTCATCACGCAAATAGTGGATCAACTTATCTTAAATTTTGCTGTTCAGTGAATATAGCCTATGAGAACAGTGGAGTTGCCTGTGTTTGTTGAACTGGTTATTTATGTCCAGCCAAACAGAACAGTAATGAGTTGGGTCATTTTGAAGTGGAGATGAAGTTGAAGCAAGGTGAACCTAGGCAAGAACCAGGGTAGGACTGGGCAAGGCAAGGCAAGACTAGACAGGACAAGACGAGGCGAGGCAAGGCAAGACTAGACAGGGCTGAGACTAGACAAGACTGGGCAAACCATGGCTAGGCTAGGCAAGATACAGCTGGAAAAGGCAAAACAGACAAGACAGGAACCAGATCCAGACAAGGCAAGGAAAAAGCAAGGCAACAGGGTTGGAACTAGAAGCTAGACAGGACAAGGTATGACAAAGAACAAGGTTAAAACTGGGTCCAGACAGGTGAGATGAGGGCAAGGCAAGAACTGGATCCAGACGAATCAGGACAAGACTATGAGCAAGACAGACAAGACTAGGACTAGACGCAGAAGGTAAGGTGGAAAGCAAAGTCCAGACAAGACAGGACTGGACGGGACAGAAACAAGAGTCTAAGGCAAGGCAAGGTCTAGAGGCTGGGCAGGGCTGGAGCTTGGAAGGAACTCAGAGACTAGGCAAGGCTGAGGCTTGGAAGAAACTCGGAGACGAGACAGGGCTAGAGATTAGTAGGAACTCAGAGACAAGGCAGGGCTGAAGTTTGGCAGGAACTCAGAGACAAGGCAGGGCTGGAGGAACTCAAAACCAGGCAGGGCTGGAGCTTGGCAGAAACTTGGAGACAAGGCAGCATCCAAGACTAGGCTAGATCCAAGACTAAACAAGGCAAGATGGGTCCAAGGCTAGGTAGGCATTTCAAGGTCCAAGGAGCCAAGGCAAGGTCTGGAAACAAGGCAGGAACTGGAACACAAGACGAAAACCTTGTTGTGAAGACATCCCAGCAGAATCCAGGATGCCCTTATCAAGGGCGCTGCTGTTGATGTCACAGGGATGCGTCTCCCCAAGCCTCCTGCTGCAGAAACCATAAGAGTGTGCTTCCAGTGCGCCTAAGAGAACCAGGTCTGCCAACCCGGAGCAAGGAGAAGCATCCAGGAGCAGAGGTGAAGGTGCCGCAGGCCCAACAGCAAAGCAAAAAGGTATGTCGGGGTGGAAGTCACGGCTAGCTGGTTGCAATTATTGGTGAAGAGACATATGTCTCTATCACAAGACTGCTGGTCATCCCATGGAAAATTTTATATTGGGGTGACTGCCCACTGGATTCATAGAGTCTTGAGAGAGTAGTTCTGCTTGTCTGGCCTTAAGACTGAAGGGTTCCCACACATTTCACATTGTTGTATCAGTTCTCAAAGATATTCAAACAGAGTTTGCCATCAGAAAAAAAATTCTTAGAACAACAACAATGATTCCAACTTTGTGAGGGCCTTCTTTGTAATGTATTTATTTATTAGGATTTATTTACTGCCTTTTTGAAGGAATTCACTCAAGGTGGTGTACAGTAAGAATAAATCAAATATGAACAATAGGCAATAACAGCAGTAAAAATATAAGTACATAATTACATAAGTATTGCTATCAAGTGCAGCATCCTGTTTCCAACAGTGGCCAATCCAGGTCACAAGTACCTGACAAGATCCCAAAACAGACATACAAAGTATGGCAAATTATACTACTTACAATGTCAACACAATACGTAATAGAACATTTTAATTAAAGGTGAAGGGTATAAGCAAAGATGGAACATATAGATAGGTAAGAAAGTAAGAAGAGTTAGCAAGTAAGGTGACTAATTTAAAGAAAGTTGCACATGAGGACAGAGAGATGGTTAAATATTATCTTAGCTAGGGTCGGAGTGGATAAACATGTCCTGCTACAGTATGTGCAGACCACGTCACTCCTTGTGTATGTGAGTGAGATTAACGAGTTAGTTACTTCTTCCATTAAAGGCCTGGTTGAAGAGCCAAGCTTTCACCTGCTTCCTGAAATAGAGATAGCATTATGTTAAGCGGAGACTTTCAAACAGTGCATTCCAGAGTGTTGGGGGCTACTCTGGAGAATGCTCGCTTGTGAGTATCACATCGTATAATGTCTTTTGGAGAGGGTGTGGTTAGTGATAGTCCTTGAGAGGACCTTAGTGTCCTTGGCAGTGTGTAGAAGATCATTCTATTCTTTAGGTACTCATAGTAACGTAGTAGATGACAGCAGAAAAAGACCTGCATGGTCCATCCAGTCTGCCCAACAAAATAAACTCATATGTGCTACTTTTTGTGTATACCTTACCTTGATTTGTACCTGTCTTTTTCAGGGCACAGACCTTATAAGTCTGCCCAGCACTATCCCCGCCTCCCACCTCCGGCACAGACCGTATAAGTCTGCCCAGCACTATCCCCGCCTTCCAACCACCAGCCACACCTAGAGGCGCTAAAGGTGCCAAACTAACACCCGCATTTGCTAGCGCCGAATGCTCAGATCATGAAACAAGCTTGCCATCAGTGTAATGAGCATGCAAATGCATGCTAAAGAGATCATCCCAAAATCCTCCCCAATGCTCCCGCAAACAATTGAAGACCCATCTATTTAACAAGGCATACCACAAAGACCAACAAACGTGAACTACTTCACATATATCCAGCACTGTCTTGAATATTTGCTGTTATACTAATATCATGCTTTATCATTATCATGTACCCCAAATCCTCTGTACTACTAAATGTTTATTTCTTATACATCTCCACTATTCATGATGTACTGTAAGCCACATTGAGCCTGCAAAGAGGTGGGAAAATGTGGGATACAAATGCAATAAATAAATACATTTCCTGCTAGTGCAGTTGCTGAACACATTTTTATCTGTGCTGTTTTTAGTAAAGACTCACAAGCACACTTGCATGAGTGACAGTCATTTTCAAAATGTTGTTTTACTAAATGCAAAGTGGATTGAATTGTAGAGCAATAAAATTGTTGGGATAAAAATGTTAAAGATAGTTGCATTCATCCCCCAGGGCAGGAGTAGTTGTTAAGTAAGCTGGATCATCTTTATCTGATGTTGAAGCTGACTGCTCTCAAGAAGTACCATATGGGCCATTTCCATGCAATCTGGTAGCTATATCCTCAGTGGCGTGATATACCTTAAGCTGCCCTTCTGAAAAAAAATGATCATAGTTGCATTGGTTGTAGTTGGGGTATTTACTTTTTACTCAAAACGTAGTATATTAGCCAACAACTTTTTTTTTACTTTTACAAGGGAATTTTTTAATGTGTTCTTCACTGTTCTTTTAAAAATATGTATTTTCACTTTTACTTAGGTACTCTTTGACCTAATACTTTGAACAATGGTGACCTGTATATTATTTATGCTGCCTAGTTAGTAAACTACTACTACTAGTATTCATTTCTATAGCGCTACCAGTCAAGCAGCGCTTCACAATTGAACATGAAGAAAAGACAGTCCCTGCTCAAAAGAGCTTACAATCTACTAATAAAACGCATATTTTAAAAACTCTGCTGGTCAAAGTTCAGGGGTAGTCAGTTAAAATTTGTTGAACTTAAGGGGTACACTCGGCTTGAAGGAGTAGGAGGAAACGCTGCTGTATAGCCCCGCCCCATTCTGCTGACGTATGTAAAGGGGCGGTCCGGCCTGCACTGCTGGTAAACTGCGCTGTTGTGTATTTTTTTTTTTTTCAGGGATGGCAAAGAACACGGGCCCAGGACCTGTTTATACCCTAGACAATGGAAACCAGCGCTTTCTCTGCTACAGCAGCATTAGGGACTTCAGCTTTAATATTTTGTAAGTACGAGGAGCCGTCCTTAGTATTTGAAATCATTAAGGCTGGTGGGAGGATTTTGGAATGTAAACAAGTGTGAAATGTTGTCTTATCTAAATCCGTCTCTCTTGCTGCAGTTAATCTAATTGTCGTGGTTTTCAATGCTTTAAAATACACGATCATCCCTGATCAAACTTCAGTACATAGTCTCTATTATGCCTTTGCTACACAGGGAGTTCCCAGTGTGGAGGTCGGCAACCCGCTGCTAACTGCCCTGTTCCTTGAGCAGGAACTTGGAGTGGGGTAGGATCCTGAGCCCCGGCTTCCTGTGTAGACACTCTATATGGGCTGGAGTAGCAGCTGCCGCTTCTTGTGTACGGGAAGGCTACACATCCATTTTAAATAGGCTTTTTCCACGTTTGCCCTTACATACATTATATTTAGAGACGGAGAATGGACACAATTAAAAAGAAACGTAAAACGGTAGATAAGGAAGATCAGTTTTATAAATTGCACCTAAATAAAACAAAAATCAGCAGTTTTGGAGTTTGTATGCAAACCATTAAAAACTAACACGTGAAACCAACGGCCAAGCAAAAGAAATCAGAACATATACATTTGAGCTTTCCCTAGAGCAGCCGTAAAATATACAGGCATGTTTGTTTGTAAAGCGTGGATATGAAACCAAAACTTCAAACTCCCATTTTAATTAAATATAAAAGTATGCTTGGGATCACTTGGGTATACACTTGTATAAGAAGGGAATTTTATAAAATGATCTTTCCTGATTGTGTACACAAAAAGCCTTTATAAAATTACCACCCATTTCATTTGTCCCTATGAGCCCTTTAGCGCGCTAACGCTAGAGACAACCATATATTCCTATGGGTGTCTAGCAGTGCACTAAAAACATTAGTGCACCTATAGCGTGGTTTAGTAAACAGGGCCTTATGTGTTTTATTGGTTTGTAGATTATAAGCTCTTTTGAGCAGGGACTGTCTTTTCTTCATGTTCAGTTGTGAAGCGCTGCGTACGACTGGTAGCGCTATAGAAATTATTTGTAGTAGTAGTACCACTTCAGCCTTGAGGCAACCAAACAGAGGCTTATAGTGAGAAGGCAATGGGAAAATCAGAGTTATTTCCTGCATGCAGTAGGACAAAACTTGGAATGAGGCGGCAACCTTATATTTGCAGTCACTTCAGACAGCATGTCTAGGCATGTCTGCTGCACATCCACCCGTTCAACCTTCCTGCTTAACCAGTCATGCCTTGTAATACAAGTTTACCTTGTAGTTTTATACAGATCTGTGAAAAGCACAATAAAGAGCAGCAACTTAGGGCGCTATACCCAGGAGTCATACAATGAAGATGCATAAGATAAATCACAGGCCAGCTAGATCAAGATGTGCAGGACAAGGTTAATCCAGTCATGGGTTTACCCCATTGCATGCAGGGCCGTAGTAACTGTACAGCCGGTGCAGTCACACAGGGCACCAAAATTTCCTTGCTGAGAAGGAAGGAGCACAATGGGAGTACATGGGGGTGAGGGGGTGTCGCACAGGGCACATATGCATCTTCCAGTGCCCCTCATTGCATGCAGGGGACACGTAGTTCTGATTTTATCATTGCTTTCCCTAAGAAATAGTCAATCAAGCAGTTCAGAAAGTAAATCCAATGATTAAAATTGTGTATATAAAGGTTTTGTCCAGTTCATATAGATGTATTCTGTATGAACAAATGGACAATGTGCTGAATGCGATGATTGAGATATAGATGCCTGGATATGTTGTTGTTATCACTTTGGGGCGCAGCATTATTTCTGAGCACTTATATACACAATTTTAATTATTGGATTTACTTCCTGAACTGTTTTATTGTCTATCTGATAATTTTTACAATCATGATCATTCTACAACAGTTCTATTAAACAACATAATTGGACATCAGATTTTTAAAGATTAAAATTGCTGTATGGTAAATGTATGTACTCATGGTTCTTTGTGTGGCTGTCAGAACTGATTGAGTTGATTTCAGTTGCTCCTAGCTATCCGCCTTGTAGGTATTTCTTGTCCCTGGAGGGCATAAAGTCTAGGTTTCTTGGTCTTGTGCAGTGCTATCAAAAATTCTGAATGGCAGGGCCGGCCCTAGGGTTTCTAGCGCCCTCCTGCAGTCTATTAGTCGGTGCCCCTACCCATCAAGGGGCGGGATCACTATGGCTCCACCCCCACAGTAGACACACCCATTTTACCAGCCATGGCATCATCTATATTAATAAATCTCACCTTAAACGTTCTGAAGCTCACTCCAAGGCAGAGAAGCACAAAAATCCTGTAGTCTTCATAGCAGGGGCGTATCTGTGTGGGGCCTCAGGGGCCTGGGCCCCCGCAGATTTTGCCCTGGACCCCCCTACCGCCATCAACCCTCCCCCGCTGCCGTTCTTACTTTTGCTGGCGGGGGACCCCAACCCCCGCCAGCCGAGGTCTGCTTCCACCTGCCGCTGCCTTCAAAACTTCTTCTTCAGCCGGCGGGGGACCCCAAACCCCCGCCAGCCGCCCCGCGCTGTTTAAAATTCATCTTCGGCCTCCGTGGCCGTGCTGCTGGGATAGGCGGCGCTGTTGAAATCCACTTCGGAGTCTGACGTCGCAGCACGTACAACGTACAACGACGTCAGACTCCGAAGTGGATTTCAACAGCGCCGCCTATCCCAGCAGCACGGCCACGGAGGCCGAAGATGAATTTTAAACAGCGCGGGGCGGCTGGCGGGGGTTTGGGGTCCCCCGCCGGCTGAAGAAGAAGTTTTGAAGGCAGCGGCAGGTGGAAGCAGACCTCGGCTGGCGGGGGTTGGGGTCCCCCGCCAGCAAAAGTAAGAACGGCAGCGGGGGAGGGTTGGCGGCGGGAGGGGGGTGGAGAGACTAAGTCATTGGTGGCGGTGGGGGCTCGGCGGTGGGGGCGGCGGCGGCGGCGGTGGCGGGGGGGGGCGCGCTAAAATGTGCCCCCTCTCTCTGGCTCTGGCCCCCCCTACCGCCGGAGTCCAGATACGCCCCTGCTTCATAGGCTAGGACCAGTCACCCTCACTCATAGACCCGCCCTCAGCCACGCCCCATCTGTACATAAAACGCTACCTCAACATTCTGAAGACAACCTGCTGAAGCCATCTGCAAAATCCCTAAACAGTTCGTAAGTTTATGGTGGTGAAGCCATCCAACTCACCATGTCTCTCTGCCCTGCCCTCGAGGGCGGAACACAGAGAGTAAAGGGATACATAAAGGCACCCCTACCAACTGGCAACCCCCTCCAACAAACAACGACCCAGGCAGGGGGAGTGTTTCCGTACTCCTCCCCCTGCCTAGGAATTGCTACAGACTGCTGGCAAACTTCCCAACCACACGACCACAAAAGCCACCCGCAAACCCCCCCCCCCCCCCATACACACACACAGAAACACACATACAAACACATACAGAAACACACACACAGAAACACACACACAGAAACACACATACAGAAACACACATACAGAAACACACACACACACATACACAGAAACACACACACACACAAACACAAACATACACACACACAAAAACACAAGCACACACACACAGAAACACACGCAAATACACACACATACAAACACAAACATACACAAACGCACACATACAAGCACACAAACACACACACACAGCCTCGACGATGCACCTCTAAGTGCCCCCTCCCGTCGCATCGCCACAACAACCCGTGCAACGGGGCATCAGAAAGCCCCACCCCTTCCCTTCTCGCCGCATCACCCAACCCCTCCCCCGCCGCTTCACTAAGCCCCTCTCCCCCCCCACACATCGACTGCCTCGCCACCCGCGACCGCTAATAAAAACTCTGTCCGGCGGCTGGTGCTGCTTCTATTCAGCAGCAGCAGCCCATACATAAAGAAAACAAACAAACAAAAAAAGCAACCTCCTAAAACGCACCTCCGTGGAGAACCATCTCACATTGGCTGACGTCTCTGCAGCCGCTCCTCCTCTCCCATCAACGTCAATGCCCCTGCCTGAAGACCCGGAGAAACGGCGAGACGTCAGAGGGGAGAAGAGGAGCGCATGCTGAGACTTCAGCCAATGTGAGATACTTCTCAACGGAGGTGCGTTTTAGGAGGATTTTTTTTGTTTTCTTTATGTACGGGCTGCTGCTGCTGAATAACAGAAGCAGCAGCCACCGGACACAGTTTGTATTAGCGGTGGCGAGGGGGTTGATGAGGGGGGAGGGGCTTGGTGATGTGCCACAGTGGGGAGGGGGGTCGGGTAATGCGCGAAGGGGAGGACAAGGGGCTTTCTTTGGGTGCTGCGCCGGCTGGGGGGGGGGAAGGGGGGGGTCTCGCTGGACATGGGGGGCTGGAAGGAAGCAGGGGGAGGGGAGGGTCGCTGCACATGGGTGGCTGCAGGGGGGCAGGAAACAGGGAAATGGGGATGGGGCTCCACACACCACATGGGTGGGTGCCTGCAAGGGGGACAGGGGATACAGGATGGACACTGCAGGGCGGGCAGGGGGACAGAAGGGCTGGTGGTCATCAGGGGGGACAGGTGGGTCGATGGACATGGCTGGCCACAGGGGGGGGAACGGAAAAAGGAGAGGAGCGTCCTCAGACATGGGTGGCTGCACAGGAGAGGAGGGACGCTGCACATGCGTGCCTGCAGGGGGACAGGAGGGATGCTGAGGGGGGGGAGCCTGAGACCACATGGGTGGCTGCAGGGGGAGCAGTGGAGACAGGAAGGACGCAGCAGGGGGAGAGGAGGGTTGATGGGCATGGGTGGCTGCAGGGGGAACACGGGGAGAGGAGGGTCACTGCACATGCCTGGCTGCAAGGGGGCAGGGGAGAGGGAGGGGGTTCCTCACACCACACACGCAGTCACTCATTCTCTGTCTGTCACATACACTCTCACTCACACACTCACTGTCTTTGTCCCTCTCTCTCGCACAGTGTCACACAGAAACACAAACACTCTCTCTCTCGCACAAACACATACACTCTATCTCTCTCACACGCTCTTTCTGAAACATACTCTCCAAGGAAAACCTTGCTAGCGCCCGTTTCATTTCTAACAGAAACGGGCCTTTTTTTACTAGTTGAAAATATTACACCAGTATAGAAGAAAAATAACTTAGCACACAGACCAGGAATTAGAACAGACAGTCTTGCCAACTCTGAAAAACAACGTGTTATCAAAATTTCAGGATCTAAGAAACAGATCCCTATTCAGACACTTGGCCTTGCAGTCACACATATAGAACAGAGATAGCCCCTCTTCAAATTTTTCAAAAATTAACCTGAAATCCTAAGAAGTTAGACTCTGCATGCAGCACCTTCCCATCGAGCACAGCTTAGGATCTAGCTAGGACAGACTTAATCAGCATAAACTAACATATTCTACAGTCTGAGTTGGACAGACTAACAGGAGTTACTGAAGTGGGAATGAGAGATAGGTGATGGTTAGGAATTGAAAGCAGGCATCTAGCCCTCTTGTCCTGTGAGTTGCTGTGTTGGGGGGGGGGGGGGTGGAAAAGGGTGGGTCAGGTGCAGCACTAAATAGCAGTCTCTGACAAAACAAGGGTCCAGGCTCTGCTGTGCTGTCTCTGAGCCCTCTCTGGGCTGGATTCCAGCTCCTGGTTTCACTCTCAATCCCAATGTGTTGAAGGAGTGGCTGCAGAGAATACTATGCTGCTGCTTAGCTCCTGAGCTCAGCCAGGCATAGTGAGTGCCTGTGCTGGAGCCTCCTCAGGCTTTCCTTCTTGCCCTGAAGCCGCTTGTCACGGGGGGGGGGGGGGGGGGCAGGGGGGCAGAGGTTAGCTGAGCTCCCACAAGTTATTTCAGAGCCAGATTTAGTTGGAGCAGTGAGGTCCTCTGACACACACAAGGAGGATATTTCTCTGCTTGGGAGGGGGAAGGGGACGGGACAGAGAGGTGACAGCTCCCGCGTTGGAGCCAGACTGAGATGAGCAGCACAGATTAGATACTGAAAAACAAAAGCCTCAGCAGAGCTTGCGTGCTTGCAAAGCGGCACCCTTGAAGGCAGACGCCCCTCTGCAGTGCTTACCCTGCTTACCGGGTTGGACCGGCCCTGCTGAATGGCTCACATGCTGTTTTTTTTTTTTTTCAAGTCAGAAAAAATAGGAGACAGGAGATGATGGTCCAAAAAAACCAAATGGCCCATTCGACCTCCATCTAATTTTTGATAAGCCTTGATCTGGAGGCACTGTACAGCGCTTATTTCAGCACTAGGTGGTGAGTGCTGTTGCATTTGCAGTGGCCCTAAACTAACTTTCTTTCCTAGATTATTCTGCTGTTAGGGTTCACTTACTTCTGTTCTCTGGCATGAGGTTCTCAAACATGTGATGGCATATGTATGTAATTCTTTTTTTGAGTTTTAATATTGGAAATGTTTTGCTTAGTTATTCTAATACTTCTAAAAGATGCCTGACACAATTCAAGAGAAATCCTGTTTTCTTCGAGGACAAGCAGGCCATATTCTCACACGTGAGTGACAGCATCCACATCACTCAGTGCAGAGCACTTTTAAAGTGTATATGACTTTATGAGCGCATGCTAGCATCTCCACCACACAAACATGAGTGCTTTCCTGCCCGCTGCGAGCGCATGGAACCAGCCAGCAGGCTCTCTTCATCCGCCATGGGAAGAGAACGCGCTGATCTGTGCTCCTCTGTGTCTGGTGCGTGAATTTGATTTTTCTAGCTTTTCGATGCTTTCCCTGTGGGATTTTTTCCTGGTTTTTGGCTTATTTTCTTTTGAGAATTATTCTCTTCCTTCCTTTATTGTTAGGTTTCCCCCCCCCACTTTTAAGTTTCCTTTTCTTTTTTGCAAGCTCTGTAGGCCCTTTTAGGCTTGAGCTCCAGTCTGAATCATCAACATCGACTTCAGCGTCAGCGCTTGCACCGGCATTGGGTGCATCGGTCTCCATGGTTGCGAGACCCAGGTCTGAGGACTGTGAGTGGACTGCATCGAGTAGGTCTTCTCTATGCCTCAACGCCGGCCATTGTGGGACCAGTCTGCATCGGACCTAACCCTGAGGACACATGGGAATTCAACATCATCCTTGTCCACATCAAGGAGTGTCGATGCTCTGCATCGGGCGAACTCCAAGGAGTGCAAGAATCAATCCCCCTCAACACATGATGCTGTCGGCACCGGAAGGAGCGTTCTTCATCGTAGAGGTGCCGATGTGAGTGTCTCCATGCAGCCAGGACCAGGCGCCTGCACTGACTTGACAGTGTCTGCCTATGAACTTGATGCTCCAGCTTTTCCCGATGTCTGCCCTTGTTGAGTGTCGGGGCCCTTGATGAGTGTATCTGGGACATGCTTTATGAGCACTTGGCGGGCCTCCTGCAACAGAGTGTATCAACATCTGGGGTGCTTGTACCAGCCATGCTTCTTTCTACTGCCCCGCAGGGCCCTCAGCCTGCGGTGAGGTCTCTGACAATGGTGCCACGTACTGTCTGTGCTGGCACCCCCTCAACAATGGATGAAGCTTCACCGGAGTTGAGGGTGGAGCCTACACTTCGATGCCCTTCTAGATAGGGATATGGTTCCTCTAATCTCGAGGCATTCTCGGTCTCAGCTCTTCCATGATGAGTGCTTTGCTGACACCAGTGAGGAGTGCTCATGGATGTCTGATGAGGACCCTAGGTTCTTCTCGGACGAGAAGTCCTATGGTATCCCATCTGACCCCTCCCCTCAAGAGGAAAGGAGAGAGTCTTCAGCAGAGAGCCTTTCCTTCCCCGCTTTTGTCAGGGAAATGGCAACTGCCATTCCAATTCATTGGAGATGGAGAATGAGCCCAAGGCTGAGATGCTCAAGGTCCTGGACTATGATTCTGCTCCTAGAGAGGCTTTGTCTTGTTGATTGCTTGAGAGAAAAAAGAATGAGGAAGAAAAGAATTATGCAGCCTTAACCCTTGTCCCTGAGGAAAGTGATTGAAACCCTGCGGAGTCGGGCGGTTTCAGGGGAAGGCAATTGATGAATGTTTCAGCGAGGCAAGATAGTTCTGCCAGGGAGGCAAGAATTTGTCGAGATAAGTGCACAGTTTTCACCTAGTATATACATTTTTTAAAGTGATAAGCGATTTTATAGCACTGAGGTGATTTGGAAGCATGAAAAAATGAGCATATGTTGCTCCTCCCAAAAAATTTGTTAGAGTTACCCGATGAAAGAAGTGCTATGCCACTTTGTAGCAGCATTATTGACTGCAGTAATAGTGGTAAATATCTGAGGGTACTCTACATACATAAAAATTTCTATATATTATACTGGTGTGAACTGTTTCAAGCACTCTTTGAGTTGGTGGCTACAAGTCCTGGTTTGTGTGTATATGTCATTGGATGCTACCAGAGATATTGATATTGTGGATTCGTTTCCTAGAGAGGCTCTGACGGTCCTACTTTACAAGATCCTGTGAGATGTTCAAGTGAAGAACTGGGAGTCCTCTCTGTCGGTCCTGGTCCTCCATCCAAAAAACTAACACCATGTATTAGATCCAGAGCTCCTCTGGGTTTGATAGGCCACAGTTGCCTCACACTCGATACCCATGTGAGGAATACGACGAAAAAGATGTTCTACTCCATGTTGAAACTCAAAAGAGTAAAACCTTTCTTCCCAAGATACATCGTCCGTACCCTAGTACAATCAATGGTAATAAGTCACTTGTACTACTGCAACACACTGTACGCTGGCTGCAAAGAACAGAATATCAAAAAAACTCCAAACAGCCCAGAATACCGCCGCCAGACTCATATTCGGAAAAACCAAATATGAAAGTGCAAAACCCCTAAGAGAGAAACTTCACTGGCTCCCACTTGAGGAATGTATCGCGTTCAAGATATGTACGATTGTTCACAAAATCATCCACGCAGATGCCCCAACCTATATGCCTAAACCTCGTGGACCTGCCTCCCAAAACGTCAAAAGATCATCCCACAAATTCTCAATCTGCACTTCCCCAGCTGCAGAGGACTAAAATACAAACTGACACATGCCACTACCTTCGCTTACATGAGCACGCAGCTGTGGAATGCATTACCTACTGACTTGAAATCTATTGACGAAGTAACCAACTTCCGTAAATCCCTGAAGACATACCTGTTCAACAAGGCCTACAAAGAAAACCCATAGCCTTAGTAAACTACCCCGCCAACCCAACCAGTCAAGAAATCTACCTTCTATACCTACCCACCCAACTCTCTTTCCTTTTCCCCTTACTTAATCTTTGTATATCACTAATTGTACCTGCTATCCTGGAATGACAATGTCATAACAGAACTCTGTAAGCCACATTGAGCCTGCAAATAGGTGGGAAAATGTGGGATACAAATACAATCTATATATATAAAACTCACCTTCAACGTTCTGAAGACAGTGACGTCAGTAAAGCCAAGCCACTGACTTCCTTCAAACAGGGTTTGAAGGTTCGTGGTGGTGAAGCCACCGAAATAACTCCGGGCCCCGCCCTTGAGGGCGGAGCAATGGCAGAACAACGAAGGGGTCGGCAGGAAGGGAGGCGGGGGGGTGTTGGGAAATCGCTCCTGGCCCCGCCCTTGCGTCAAACGTCATGACGTTGAGGGCGGAGCAATGGCAGAACAACGAAGGGGTCGGCAGGAAGGGAGGCGGGGGGGGGGTGTTGGGAAATCGCTCCTGGCCCCGCCCTTGCGTCAAACGTCATGACGTTGAGGGCGGAGCAATGGCAGAACAACAAAGGGGTTGGGCAGGGAGGGGGGGGTGTTGGTGACGAAAACCTTGCTAGCGCCCGTTTCAATTGCTCAGAAACGGGCCTCTTTTACTAGTAAATAAATAAAAATCAAGCAAGACAAAGAACTCCCTACTACTCTCAAAAGCATAGGTATTCTCCTTCTTCTTGCTAGCCTCAGCATGTTCATTCTCATCAACAATATGTGCCTAAGGCCTAATTAGGTCCTCAGTCAAAGCAGGGGGACAAGCTCCAGAAGAGCATAGCCACCGTACCAGTGTTCATTCCGGATGACCTACGGCGGGGGGGGGGGGGGAGTTGGGTGGCTGAGTTTTCTTCCAAGAAAGGTGGCCCCTTGTAACCTTTGACCAGTGGGTTCTTCCAATTGTCCGTCTCGGTTATGCTTGTCATAGACATCAAAGGCCACCAAATTTTCCTCCCAAAACAGCTTTTAAATTAGAACCTGGTGGAGGATTGGCAGTCGTTCAAAAAACGCATGGTTTGCAACAAGGTGTCTTTCAAGATATCACCAAAACAGGGAAGATAGGGTATTCCGATAGTGAGAATGCAAAAGAGACCAAAGTAGAACAGGTATCCTTAAATAAAAATCAGACAAAAGATTTCAGATTAACTGTCAACTAATGAGCAAGATGTAATAGGAACAACAAACATAGTTTGAAATGTCTGTATTCAAATGCCAGAAGCCTAAGAATAAGATGAAGAGTTAGAATATATTGCACTGAATGAAAAATTAGATATATAGGCATCTCTGAGACCTGGTGGAAGGACGATAACCAGTGGGACACAGTCATACCGGGGTGCAAATTATATCATAGTGATAGGGTGGATCGAATTGGTGGAGGGGGTAGCTTTGTATGTAAGGAGGGCCTTGATCAAATAGATTGAAAAATCTGCAGGAAACAAAACACGTCTTGAATCCCTATGGATTGCAATTCAATGTGTAAAGGGGAAAAACTGTGATAGGAGTGTGCTACTGTCCACCTGGCCACGATGAGCAGACGGATGTAGAAATTATGGAGGCTAACAAACAGGGCAACAGAATAGTAATGGTGATTTCAATTACCCCGATATGACTGGGTAAATGCAACATCATGGCATGCTAGGAGTTAAAATTCCTTGACGAAATCAAGGACTGCTTTATGGAGCAGCTGGTACAGAATCCAATGAGAGAAGGAAAAATTCTAGACCTAGTCCTTAGTGGAGCGCATGATCTGGTGCGGGAAGTAATGGTGCTGGGGCCTCTTGATAATAGTGATCATAATATGATCAGATTTGATATTGGCTTTGGAGTAAGTATGCACAGGAAATTCAATACGAAGCAGGTGAAAGCTTGGCTCTTCAACCAGGCCTTTAATGGAAGAAGTAACTAACTTGTTAGTCTCACTCACACACACAAGGATTGACTCGGGCTGCACATACTGTCTGCAGCGGGACATGTTTATTCACTCCTACCCTAGCTGAGATAATATTTAACCATCTCTCTGACCTCATGTGCAACTTACTTTAAATCAGTCACCTTACTTTCTAACTCTTCTTAACTCTCTTACTAATCTATATGTTCCATCATTGCTTTATGCTTCACTATCAAATTAAAATGTTCTATTTATATATTGTGTTGACATTGTAAGTATATACTATGCCATACTTTGTATTATTTGAATATTTTTTACTGCTGTAATTACCTATTGCTCATGTTTGATCTATTCTTACTGTACACCGCCCTGAGTGAATTCCTTCAAAAAGGTGGTAAATAAATCCTAATAAATAAAATAAAATATGCTAGCATTTACTTTAAAAAAGGAGACTATGATAAAATGAGAAGAACGGTGAAAAAAAACCTTAGATGAGTAGCTGCGAAGGTCAAAAATGTTACATCCGCCGCGTGAATGATGTTCAAAAATACCATCCTTGAAGCCCAGGCCAAATATATTCCGTGTATTAAAAAAGGAGGAAGGAAGACCAAATGACAGCCGGCACGGTTAAAAAGTGAGGTGAAAGAATCTTAGAGCTAAAAGAAAATCCTTCAGAAAATGGAAGAAGGATCAGACTGAAAATAATAAGAAACAGCATAAGGAATAGCAAGTCAAATGCAAAGCGCTGATAAGGCAGAGAGGGACTTTGAAAAACAGATTGCGTTAAGGCAAAAACACATAGTAAAATTTATTAAAGCAAGAATCAGTGGACTGCTGGATGTCGAGGGGTAAAAGGGAAGACAAAGCCATAGTGGAGAGATTAAATGAATTCTTTGCTTCAGTCTTCACCGTGGAAGGTTTGGGAGAGTTCCCGGTGCCAGAAATGGTATTCAAGCTGACAAGTCAGAGAAACTGAATTAAATATCTATAAACCTGGAGGATGTAATGGTGCAATTTGACAAACTGAAGTGTAGCAAATCTCCTGGACTGGATGGTATTCATCCTCGAGTACTGATAGAATTGAAAATGAACTTGCAAAACTATTCTTAGTAATATGTAATTTATCTTTTAAAATCAAGCATGGTTCTGGAAGATTGGCGGGTGGCCAATTTAACGCTGAATTTTTAAAAAGGTTCCAGAGGAGATCCAGGAAATTATAGACTAGTGAGCCTGACATCGGCGCCAAGCAAATTGTAGAGACTATTATAAAGAGCAAAATTACTGAGCGTATTCAAAGCATGGATTCATGAGACAAAGCCAACATGGATTTAGGTGAAGGGAAATCTTGCCTCACCAATCTATTACATTTCTTTGAAGGGGGTGAACAAACATGTGGATAAAGGTGAACCGGTTGATATTGTGTATCTGGATTTTCAAAGGCATTTGACAAAGTACCTCATGAAAGACTCCAGAGGAATTTGGAGAGTTATGGGATAGGAGGTAGTGTCCTATTGTGGATTAAAAACTGGTTAAAGGATAGAAAATGTAGGGTTAAATGGTCAGTATTCTCAATGGAGAAGGGTAGATAGTGGGGTTCCCCACGGTCTGTTCTGGGGCCGCTAATTTTAACATATTTAAATGATGTAGAGATGGGAAGTAACTAGTGAGGTAATTTAAATTTCCTGATGACACAAGTTATTCAAAGTTGTTTAATTACGAGAGGATTGTGAAAATTACAGAGGACCTTGCGCGACTGGGCATCCAAATGGCAGATGACATTTAATGTGAGCGAGTGCAAAGGATGCATGTGGGAAAGAGGAACCCGAATTATAGTTATGTAATGCAAGGTTCCACATTAGGAGTCACCGACCAGGAAAGGGATCTAGTCGTCATCGTTGATATGTTGAAAACCTCTGCTCAGTGTGTGGCGGCGGCTAAGAAAGCAAATAGAATGTTTAGATATTATTAGGAAAGGAATGGAAAACAAAATTAGGACGTTATAATGCCTTTACATCTCTCCATGGTGTGACCGCACCTCGAATAGTAGAAAATATTTTTCACTCAACAAATAGTTAAGCTCTGGAACTCTTTGCTGTAGGATGTGGTCACAGCAGTTAGCATATCTGGGTTTGGACAGTTCCTGGAGGAAACGTCCATAGTTTGCTGTTGAGACAGACATGGGGTAAGCCACTGCTTGCCCTGAGATCGGTAGCATGGAATATTGCTAATATTTGTTTTTTTGCCAGGTACTTGTGACCTGATTGGCCACTGTTGGAAGCAGGATACTGGGCTGTATGAACCATTTGTCTGACCTAGTATGGCTGTTCTTATGTGAATCTAAGCACCTGAGGCACAAGAAGGTGTACATGGAATGATAGAAGAGGCTAACAGGAAGGTTGTCCTGAGTGGTATGTTTTACGAGTGAGAATGACTTCTCAGTTAGTTTATTTAGAAGGGGCAGGTTTGCTGGATTGGGAGAAGTTCTGAGAGAAGAGGACATTTCTCTTGGTAAGTGAACGCTACTTGCATTGTGCTTTGGGAACTTAAAGGTTGGGGTTTAAAGGAGGAATTGTAGGTTAGTGTTAGGCAAAATTAAAAAGCAAATTTTAACAGCTATCTCCATAGGTCTTTTCCACTTAGTTTTAAAAGGCTTTGGACCCAGCATTAACAAGAATCTAATAGCCACTGCAGGATCTAATCTAGTATTCCCCCCCACCCACCCCTAGGACAACTCCTCATTTATAGTCAGTTATTGTAATTAGGGTTCAAGCAAGGAGTGCTCTTACAGAGTTTTAAATACATTTCATTACCATCTAAGAAGGAAATACTAAATAAATCATACAATATACTATATAAAGTAAAAGACACTTTTATATTAGGCTAATATCCTTAATACTGTAGCAAGTTTTAAATTACTGAAAAACTCAAAAAACACTAAAGTTGGAGTCAGCAGTCCAGCAGCGAGAGGGGTGCTATCCAGTCTTTTGCATTGAGTGTCACATGTATGATTATCTCCCAGTTGGTGAGATGTCATAGGTTTGCGCCCGATGCAAAGAGCTCCTAGCTCTTAGAGAACATGTCCATTTTGAGGCTAGAGTAGCAGACTTGGTGGAGCTGAGGGAGACAGAGAGGTACATAGAGGAGACCTACAGGGATGTTGTAGAGCAGTCCCACCTCCAGTCTAGTAGCCCTTGTGCTACCTTGGAGGAGGGAGGTCTCCTAGAAGGAGAGCATCACCCTGGTGAAGTAGGAAGTACTCCTGTAGCCAGGACCTGCCCACCAGGGGATGTACTATCCTCTCGCACCAAGGATATGTCTCCAAGTGCTACCCGGGAGGGAAAGGTTAGGACAGCTGTTGTAGTTGGTGATTCAATCATTAGGCATATAGATAGCTGGTGGATGTGAGGATCGTCTGGTGACTTGCCTGCCTGGTGCGAAGGTGGCGGACCTCACGCGTCACCTAGATAGGATTCTAGATAGTGCTGGGGAGGAGTCCGCTGTCTTGGTACATGTGGGTACCAATGACATAGGAAAATGTGGGAGAGAGGTTCTGGAAGCCAAATTTAGGCTCTTAGGTAGAAAGATCAAATCCAGATCCTCTAGGGTAGCATTTTCTGAAATGCTACCTGTTCCACGCGCAGGGCCCAAGAGACAGGCAGAGCTCCGGAGTCTCAATGCGTGGATGAGACGATGGTGTAGGGAGGAGGGGTTTAGATTTGTTAGGAACTGGGCAACATTCTGGGGAATGGGGAGCCTATTCCGAAAGGATGGGCTCCACCTTAATCAGGGGGGGACCAGGCTGCTGGCTTTGGCATTTAAAAAGGAGATAGAGCAGCTTTTAAACTAGAAATGGGGGGAAGGCCGACAGTCGCTCAAAAGCGCATGGTTCGGGAAAAGGTATCTTGCAAAGATACCTCACAAACAGGGAAGATAGGGTTTCTGGATAGTGAGGTTGCACAACAGACCGTGGTAGGCCAGGTGCCCTTAAATACAACTAAAGATCAGACAAAAGATGGAAAATCAATAGTGTCAGGTACTAAGCATCATGCAAATAGGAACAACAAACATACTCTGAAATGTCCATATGCAAATGCTAGGAGTCTAAGAAATAAGATGGGAGAGTTGGAATATATTGCACTAAATGAAAAATTGGATATAATAGGCATTACTGAGACCTGGTGGAAGGAGGATAACCAGTGGGACACTGTCATACCGGGGTACAAAGTATATCATAGTGATAGGGTGGACTGGACTGGTGGAGGGGTAGCATTGTATATTAACGAGAGCCTTGACTCAGATAGATTACAAAGTCAGCAGGACCCAAATCACACCTTTGAATCATTGTGGGTTGAAATTCCATGTATAAAAGGGAAAAAAATGGTTATAGGAGTGTACTACCGTCTGCCTCGCCAGGATGAGCAGGTAGATGCAGAAATGATAAAAGAATAGAGACGCGAACAAAATGGGCAATGTGATAATAATGGGTGACTTCAATTATCCAAATATAGACTGGGTAAATGTAACATCGGGACACGCTACAGAGGTACAATTCCTTGATGAAATCAAGGACAGCTTTATGGAGCAGCTGGTGCAGGAGCCGACGAGAGAAGGAAAAATTCTAGACTTGGCCCTTAGTGGAGCGCATGATCTGGTGAGGGACATTATGGTACTGGGACCGCTTGATAACAGTGATCATAATATGATCAGTTTTGATATCGACCTTGAAGTAACTGTACACAGAAAGTCAAATACGTTAGCGTTTAACTTTAAAAAAGGAGACTATGATAAAATGAGAAGAACGGTAAAAAAAAACTTAGGGGGGCAACTGAGAGAGTAAAAACTGTACAGCAGGCGTGGACGCTGTTCAAAACTACCATCCTGGAGGCCCAGGCCATACATATTCCGCGAATTAGAAAATAAAGACGGAAATCCAAAAGACAGCCGGCCTGGTTGAAAAGTGAGGTGAAGGAGGCTATTAGGGCTAAAAGAAACGCCTTCAGAAAATGGAAGAAGGAACTGGCTGAAAATAACAAGAAGCAGCATAAGGAGTGTCAAAGCAAATGCAAGGTGCAGATAAAGAAGGCCAAGAGGGATTACGAAAAAAAAGATAGCATTAGAGGCAAAAAAAACATAGTAAAAATTTTTTTTCGGTATATTAAAAGCAGGAAGCCGGCAAAAGAATCGTTTGGGCCGCTGGATGACCGAGGGGTAAAAGGGGCGATCAAGGAAGACAAAGACATAGCGGAGAGACTGAATGAATTCTTTGCTTCGGTCTTCACCGAGGAAGATTTGGGTGGGATACCGGTGTCGGAAATGGTATTTCAAGCGGACGAGTCGGAGAAACTTACTGACTTCACGGTAAACCTGGAGGACGTAATGGGGCAGTTCAGCAAACTGAAGAGTAGCAAATCTCCTGGACCGGATGGTATTCATCCTAGAGTACTGATAGAACTGAAAAATGAGCTTGCGGAGCTACTGCTAGTGATATGCAACTTATCCTTAAAATCGAACGTGGTACCGGAAGATTGGAGGGTGGCCAATGTAACGCCGATTTTCAAAAAAGGCTCCAGGGGAGATCTGAGAAATTATAGACCGGTGAGTCTGACGTCAGTGCCGGGGAAAATGGTAGAGGCTATTATTAAAAACAAAATTACAGAGCACATCCGAGGACATGGATTACTAAGACCAAGTCAGCACGGCTTTTGTGTGGGGAAATCTTGCCTGACCAATTTACTTCAATTCTTTGAAGGAGTAAACAAACATGTGGACAAAGGGGAACCGGTTGATATTGTGTATCTGGATTTTCAAAAGGCGTTTGACAAGGTACCTCATGAAAGGCTACAGAGGAAATTGAAGGGTCATGGGATAGGAGGAAATGTCCTATTGTGGATTAAATGGTTGAAGGATAGGAAACAGAAAGTGGGTTTAAATGGGCAGTATTCACAATGGAGAAGGGTAGTTAGTGGGGTTCCTCAGGGGTCTGTGCTAGGACCGCTGCTTTTTAATATATTTATAAATGATTTAGAGATGGGAGTAACTAGCGAGGTAATTAAATTTGCTGATGACACAAAGTTATTCAAAGTTATTAAATCGCAACAGGATTGTGAAAAATTACAAGAGGACCTTACGAGACTGGGAGACTGGGCGGCTAAATGGCAGATGACGTTTAATGTGAGCAAGTGCAAGGTGATGCATGTGGGAAAAAAGAACCTGAATTATAGCTACATCATGCAAGGTTCCATGTTAGGAGTTACGGACCAAGAAAGGGATCTGGGTGTCGTCGTCGATAACACACTGAAACCTTCTGCTCAGTGTGGTGCTGCGGCTAGGAAAGCGAATAGAATGTTGGGTATTATTAGGAAAGGTATGGAAAACAGGTGTGAGGATGTTATAATGCCGTTGTATCGCTCCATGGTGCGACCGCACCTTGAGTATTGTGTTCAATTCTGGTCGCCGCATCTCAAGAAAGATATAGTAGAATTGGAAAAGGTGCAGCGAAGGGCGACTAAAATGATAGCGGGGATGGGACGACTTCCCTATGAAGAAAGATTAAGGAGGCCAGGGCTATTCAGCTTGGAGAAGAGACGGCTGAGGGGGGACATGATAGAGGTATATAAAATAATGAGTGGAGTGGAACAGGTAGATGTGAAGCATCTATTCACGCTTTCCAAAAATACTAGGACTAGGGGGCATGCGATGAAACTACAGTGTAGTAAATTTAAAACAAATCGGAGAAATCTTTCTTCACCCAACGTATAATAAACTCTGGAATTCGTTGCCGGAGAAGGTGGTGAAGGCGGTTAGCTTAGCAGAGTTTAAAAAGGGGTTGGATGGTTTCCTAAAGAACAAGTCCATAAACTGCTACTAAATGGACTTGGGAAAAATCCACAATTCTGGGAATAACATGTATAGAATGTTTACGTTTGGGAAGCTTGCCAGGTGCCCTTGGCCTGGATTGGCCGCTGTCGTGGACAGCATGCTGGGCTCGATGGACCCTTGGTCTTTTCCCAGTATGGCATTACTTATGTACTTATAGGGTGGGTTATATTGTATTATGCTCATGGTCAATCTTGAATGGTGGCTGAATTTCTAAGGGCTCTGTTTACTAAGCCGTGCTGTAGGCACACTAACTTTTCATGCTAAAAAGTAGTGTGCCTTCATCTCGGCTTAGTAAACAGGGCCCTATAACTTTAATAAAAATTGTGTTTAAAAAATAAAGATACATATCTCAAAACTCAAACCCTCAAAAAAAAAAAAAAAAAAAAAAAAGGTTCACATCCTCTGCCTCCGATTCACATGGCAAGGTAACTAAGCAAAGAGCAGAGGTAGGCCTGAACCCACCTATGTCAGCTACATATATATACCAAAAAAAGAAAAAAGGCTAAAGCTAACTGGTTTTACTACATTCTCTAGCAACAGATTCCTTAGTTTAATTACACGTTGAGTGAAGAAATATTTTGTTTTAAATTTACTATTTTGTTGCTTGTGTGCCCCCTAGTTCTTGTATTTTTGGAAGCAATTCACATCTACCTGTTCCACTCCAGTCATTATTTTATAGACCTCTATTATATCTCCCCTCAGTCGTCTTTTCTCTAAGCTGAAGAGTCCATCCCCTTTATCATTTTCATCACCCTTCTCTGTACCTTTTCTAATTCCACTATATATTTTTTGAGATGCGGTGACCAGAATTAAACACACTATTCGAGGTGCAATTGCAACATGGAGTGATACAAAGGCATTATAATGACCTCCTTTTTTGTTTTCCATCCCTTTATTAATAATACCTAACATTCTGTTTGATTTCTTAGCCGCCGCCGCCGCATATTGAGCAGAGGGTTTCAATGTATCATCAACGATGACATCTAAATCCCTTTTCATGTCGTTGACTCCTAATGTGGAACCTTGTGTTATGTAACTATAATTCATGTTCCTCTTTCCCACATGCATCACTTTGCAGTTGCTCATATTAAACGTCACCTGCCATTTAGATGCCCAGTCTCGTAAGGTCCTGTTTGAATAACTTTGTGTCATCCGCAAATTTAATTACCTTACTAGTTACTCCCATTTCTAGATCATTTTATATGTTAAAAAGCAGCGATCCCAGCACAGACCCACTATCTACCCTTCTCCATTAAGAATACTGACCATTTAACCCTACCCTGTTTTCTATCTTGCAACCGGTTTTTAATCCACATTAGGACACTACCTCATGACTGTCCAATTTCTTCTGGAGTCTTTCATGAGGTACTTTGTCAAACGCCTTTTGAAAATCCAGATACATGCTATCAAACGCACGTTTGTTCACCCCTTCAAAGAAATGTAATATGTGAGGCAAGATTTTCTTTCACTAAATCCATGTTGTCTTTATCTCATTAATCCATGCTTTTGAATATGCTCTGTAATTTTGTTCTTATAATTGTCTACCATTTTGCCTGGCACCAGTGGGCTCACCGGTCTATAATTTCCCAGATCTCTTCTGTATGGCTACTCTTATGGTCTTATGTTGAATCAGTATGGAAACTTTGTAGCTTGTTAGTTGCAAAATACTTTGAGGGGATATGTTACTAAAGTGTAATTCTGCTCATTCTGAATGGAGAAGAAGACTGCTTTTGTTGCAAGGTTTATGTTCTTAATAGTTTATTTCTGGGTGCATGCAGCTGATTGCAGATCTCTTTGTGTTCAGTGCAAAAGGAAGTGCATTTGTGTTTTTATTTCTTAAGTGTTGCAGTACTTGCCAAGTTTAACCTCTTGGCGTTCCCAGTTCAATTTTGGTCTTCATATTTCTATTTCTAATTTGTGATCCCTTTTTCTATATTTGGTGAAGGTCTGCCTGTATGTTTTGTGTATGAAGAAATCATTTAAAGTTGTTTTATGTGTGGTAATAATGGCAAGTGGAGAGATTAGGGGTGGAGGAGGAGGATCGGGGGGGCTGCTCCTTAATTTATGTTCTGGGGCCCAGCATGTCTTAACATTTGGCATTGGTGACCCTGGTGAAGTAGGAAGTGGCCTCAAAGGAGTTTCTTTCTCCTTATTCCCTCAGGACTCAAAACCAAATTTACCCTTCCCCTGTTGTAGCTGTGAGCTCCAAGGCAGTGGGCTACTGGGGAGGGGGGCTACATGCAGTAATTAAAGATAAATGGGTATTCACCGTCAAAGGCTTTGTATAAAAGGAGCTATTTCTGGCATAGAACTTGCCAATTACAAGGGCTCCACTTTTATTTTTCATTGCACAAAAACCTCCAAAATTTTCAAAATGTTTTCATTCAGTAATGATAATAGTGAATCTTCATGTATGATTTCACTATCAAGTGTTTTTACTCAGTATTTTGAATTATTGCCGAAGAGTGTTATGGTTATGTTTATATTATAAATTTGATATACTGCCTTATCAGGATTTGGTCAAAGCAGTTTAAAATTCATATAACATCATCATTTAAATTGTTAGGAAAGTTAATACATTCACACTTAGGATGAAAAAGAAAGGGTAAAACATGGAGGGGGAGGATGAGGGGAAAGAGAGAATTCACCAGTCCTTCAGACACAACAAAACTGGAAAAAAATAGATCAGGTGCGCTAATGGATTTAGTGCACACTAATGATTAGTGTATGCTAAATGATAAGATGCCCATTATGTTCCTATGGGTATCTTATCATTTAGTGTGTGCTAATCGTTAGTAAACCTTAGTAAAAGGACCGCTTAGTGATCCATAAGCTAGTTCAAAATAATGTTTACAAGTAAGATTGAAATTTTGAAAAGGAGAGTTTTGATCTGATATAGGTGGGTTTCACTATCACACATGAAGATTCACTATTAATGGGGGGGGGGGGCTTTTATTTATTTTTTATTTGTTGCATTTGTATCCCACATTTTCCCACCTATTTGCAGGCTCAATGTGGCTTACAATTGCTCCGTTTTGACATTCACCATTCCAGAGTGAGAGAGAATACAGATTGGTATTTTATTGAAAAATAGAAAGCACAATAGAATTAAATAGTTATACATGTAAGTAGAAAGCATAGTAGAATTAAGCAGTTATGCAAACACATCTTGGAAGAGATCAGTACAGAGTATAAGGTACAGTAGCGATGTATTGCGATTATAGTTGTTACTCATTGTGGTATGCTTTGTTGAAGAGGTAGGTCTTCAGAGATTTGCGAAAGTTAATTAGTTCGTAAATTGCTTTTAGGTTAAGTGGTAATTCGTTCCATATCTGTGTGCCTAGGTAAGAAAAGCTGGACGCACGTGTTAGTCTATATTTTAGTCCTTTACAGTTGGGGAAGTGAAGATTGAGGAATGTGCGGGATGATCGTTTCGCGTTCCTGGGTGGTAAGTCGACCAGGTCTGACATGTATGCAGGGGCTTCTCCGTGAATGATTTTGTGAACTAGAGTGCATACCTTGAACGCGATACTTTCTTTGAGTGGAAGCCAGTGTAGTTTTTCTCTTAATGGTTTAGTGCTTTCATACTTTGCTTTCCCAAATATGAGTCTAGCAGCAGTGTTCTGGGCTGTTTGAAGTTTCTTAATGATTTGCTCTTTACAGCCAGCGTAGAGTGCATTGCAGTAGTCTAGGTGACTCAGCACCATAGACTGTACTAGGTTGCAGAAGATGGTTCTTGGGAAGAAAGGTTTTACTCTTTTCAGCTTCCACATTGAATAGAACATCTTCTTGGTTGTGTTCTTTACATGATTTTCCAGTGTAAGATTTCGATCTATGGTAACTCCAAGAATTTTCAGGGTGTCTGAGACGGGAAGGGAAAGGTTTGGTGTGGTTATTGTGGTGAATTTGTTTGTATTATGTTGCGATGTCAGTATGAGACATTGTGTTTTCTCTGCATTAAGCTTTAACCGAAATGCATCCGCCCATGAGTGCATGATTTGGAATCCTTGGTTGATGTCATTGGTGATTTCCTTTAAGTCATGTTTGAACGGGATGAATATCATGACGTCATGTGCGTATATGTATGGGTTGAGGTTTTGATTGGATAGTAATCTGGCTAAGGGTATCATCATTAGGTTAAAGATGGTAGGTGAGAGGGGGGATCCTTAGGGGACTCCACATTCAGGTTTCCATGGGGTTGATGTAGTCGAGTTAGATGTTACTTGGTATGCTCTTGTGGTCAGGAAGTCTCTAAACCAGTTTAGTACTTTACCTCCAACTCCGAAGTATTCTAGGATGTTTAGTAATATTCCATGATCAACCATGTCGAAAGCACTTGATACGTGTCGAATTGCAGGAGAAGTATGTTGTTGCCGGTTGCAATTGTTTGTTTAAATTTTGTCAGGAGGGTGATTAGTACTGTTTCGGTGCTATGGTTTGATCGAAATCCTGATTGAGAGTTGTGAAGTATAGCAAATTTATTCAAGTAATTGGTGAGCTGCTTGGTCACTATACCTTCCGTTAGTTTGGTTATCAGAGGGATAGATGCTACTGGGCGGTAGTTGGTTAAGTTGTTTGTATTTTTCTTTGCATCTTTAGGTGTAGGGGTGAGTAGGATGTTTCCTTTATCCTTTGGTAAGAGTCCGTTTTGTAACATAATAGTTAAAGTATTTTGTGAAGTCTGATATGAATTGTTGAGGGACGAATTTTATAAGGTTATTTGGGCATATGTCTAGTTTGCAGTGGGACTTGGCGAATCTCTTTAGCGCTTGGGAGATGGTATCCTCCGAGAGTGTGTCGAAATTAGTCCATGTTCTGTCGGCTGGGTGTTCGCCAGGAGTTGGGTCCAGGCAGTCAAGGAGTTTTATGTAGTTGTTAGCATTGTCTGGTATCGTGAGTCGTAATTTTATAATTTTCTCTCTGAAGTATTTTGCAAGATCGTCTGAAGTAACCGGGGCAGTATTTAGTAATTTGTTCACGAGTTGGAAAAGTTGTGTATCCTTGTAATTTAGTCCAATTTTAGTTTTGTAGTATGATCTTTTAGTTAGTCTAATGGCGTATTTGTATCTTCTTTGTAGTTGCTTCCAAGCGTTTAGTGCAGAGTCATCTTTCTTTTTGTTCCATGCTTGCTCTAACCTTCTGACTTTTTTTTAGTTTTTTCAGTTCTTCGTTGAACCATGGTATTGAGTTCTTTCTGTATGAGGCATTAAAAGGTGGCCTGCGGTGGTATCAGCATGTGGGTTTGAATGTGCCAAGGTCACCGTTTGCTGCCACCGGTAAAAATGCCTTTTTTTTTTTTAAAGGGACGGTAAATGGCTGGTAATTTAAAAATTGCTCCACAGCCATTTACTGCTGCAGCCCTTACCACCTCCTATTTTGGAGGTGGTGAGGGCTCTGGTGGTAATCAGGCAGTGGCTCCCAGTGCTAGAAAATACAAAGATATGTTCTACCACTTGAATTGGCATGCGTGGAAACCGGAACTACTATCAGGCTCCTAGGGGAGCTTGGTGGTAGGGCCAATCTGTTGCACGCTGTGTTAAAACATTCATCTTTGGTTCTTGTGTTTTTGTTCCTCAGTGTCACAAATACAAGCGAGATGTGGAGCACAGATTTCACAGAGGAGAAGTTGGAAGAACATGTAAGTGGTGGTTTATTTTTACAGGGAGGGCTGGTATCCAAGCCCCTTACATTGGAGTCATCTTTCAAACCTCAACTTAGCTTTCCTGCTTAATTTTTAAAGACTTTTGCAAGTGACGCCAAAGACTGGGGTAGTTGAAAAGGGGAATTTTAGCAAATGGTTTCCTGTTAAATATCTTAATGTTACCTCTGTATTTACGCTTTGATCTTGCAAATAGCTTGGAGCATTTGGGCTGATCTTGCTGCTTTGGTTTGCTTGGGAATTCTGCTGTAGCACATAAGAAAGTTAGGGATGTTCATTCATTTGAAATGGTGTTTTTAACCCAAAACAGGGAAAAATCCTTTTTTTTTTAAATTTAATTTTTGTTTTACTTTTTATCATCCATAGGACTTGCTTGCTGCTACTCCAATAGAGTGCACTACCCCCCCCCCCCCTCAGGAATTACAAAACAAAAATCTAAATAAAATGAAAAATCCCATAAACAACATGGGAAACTAAACAAAGTGAAACTGTCTGGCCTTTGTACCCCTAAAGAAGGTCAAAATCGTGGAAAAGTTATCCAGTTTTTGTAAAATCTTTATAGGGTGATATCTTTTCATTGAACTAACTTTATCCCCTGGATTCTATATATGGTACCTGAAGTTATGCATGCAATTTAATGTAACGTGCCTTTAGGTAGCAATAAGTGGACTTTATCAACCAATTGTTGCAGTTAATTGGCTCCAGTTAGGATTTGCGCATTCATCTGGCTGTACACTATTCTATAAGGTTTGGCGTCTAACTTTTATAGTGCATATCTGAAAAGGGGGGCATGGCCAAGAGTAAGTCAGAGGTGTTCCAAAAGTTACGCATGGATTTACAGAATACAGCCTCAGCACGCCCAGGTTGGCACCAGTATTTATATCTGATTTTAATAGGTGTAAGTCTGATATAAGTACATAAGTATTGCCATACTGGGACAGACCAAAAGTCCATCAAGCCCAGCATCCTGTTTCCAATGGTGGCCAATCCAGGTCACAAATACCTGGCAAGATCCCAAAACAGTACAATACATTTTATGCTGCTTATCCTAGAAATAAGCAGTGAATTTTCCCCAAGTCATTTTAATACTGGCTTATGGACTTTTCTTTTAGGAAGCTATTCAAAACTTTTTAAAACCCCGCTAAGCTAACTGCTTTTACTACTTTCTTTGGCAACGAATTCCAGAGTTTAATTACTCGTTGAGTGAACAAATATTTTCTCCAATTCGTTTTAAATTTACTACTTTGTAGCTTCATTGCATGCCCCCTAGTTCTAGTATTTTTGAAAGAGTAAACCGTGCCTTGTAGCGCTATAGAAATGCTAAATAGTAGTAGTAGTAGTAATTCATGTCTACCCTTTCCATTCCACTCATTATTTTATAGACCTCTATCATATCTCCCCTCAGCCTTCTCTTCTCCAAGCTGAAATGCCCTAGCCGATTTAGCCTTTCCTCATAGGGAAGTAGTCCCATTCCCTTTATCATTTTTGTCGCCCTTCTCTGTACCTTTTCTAATTCCACTATACCTTTTTTGAGGTGCGGTGACCAGAATTGCACACAGTATTCGCGGTGCGGTCGCCCCATGGAGTGATACAAAGACATTATAACGTCCTTATTTTTGTTTTCCATTCCTTTCCTAATAATACCTAACATTCTTTCCTTGTCCTCAAGCAGATACAGCCATTACAGATGGGTTGTGTCCATCAACCAGCAGAGGGAGATAGAGAGCACACTTTTTTCAGTGCCTCATACCAGCTTGCTCCACTGTCTCTCTTCAGTATCTCTATCTCCCCTAGCAGAGTGGCTGCAGCTTCTTCGAGCTCCATCTAAAATCTGCCTGGAGGTTGCTCCTGTGCTTTTGCCAGTTGTTAGCAGGGGTGTTGGAGGCTATAGCAGCTTCACTTTAAAGGCACATAGGTTCGACCTTTCCCTGCCTTACCCATACCTCAGTGGATGTGGACACATTGCTTAGCTTTCCCTGTCCTTCCCCACCAACAGTGGATGCAGGCACATCGGTTCGCCCTTTCCCTGCCTTTCCCACTCACCTGAGCCTCCAGAATTCTATTTACCTCTGCTTTCCTCACAGCTATAAAAAAAAAAAAAAAGCGCTTAGACGCTGGAACAGAGGTTTTTCCTTGCCTTTTTCTGTGGGACCGGAGCTGTGATTCTCGGTCCAGTGAGGTAAGAGTGCTTTCTGACTCCTCCGGGGTGGGCCTGCGATCGGGGCGATTTTGGCGCGAGCAGCCATTTTGAATTTTACCGCCGTTTTCGGCGATGGCTGCGGAGACAGTAAAGCGCTGTTCCAAGTGTGGCAAGCGCAGATCAGCAGCGGGGCTCTGTAAATCGTGCAGTACAGATGTTAGAGCCGGCCTGAGCATGGCGAGCGCCATTTTGAATTTACCACATGGCGCGACCTCCGCTGAGATGGAGAGTCCTGAGCCCGGGGGGAGGCCTCGGAGTGAGGCTGATATGGGAGCTACTAGCCCCGGCAGAGATCCGGGTGCCCAGGGTGAGTTTTTCTCCCCTGATTTTGTCTTATTAATGCATAAAGCATACATGCTTAAAAGAGCTCTCCCACAAAGCCCGGCATGGGCCTCTTCTAATGCCCCCCCCAGTGGATTCTAGCCTGGGTATGCCCTCTGAGGCGTTATTCCCTGATAATTGGCAGAATATGAAGCGCAGAAGGGCTCATTCCCCTTCAGAGAGTGCTGCACCTCCATTCCCCCCCCCCCCCCCCCCCCCCCCCCCCCCGTGGTCGGGGGGGGGGGTTCGGAGGACTCTGGCAGGCCTTCATGGTCTGAGGAGCCAGTGTCTGGTGCAGAAGTGACTCAGGATCTGGACGATCCCTCCGCGGTGAGGATTTTCCACTGTGATGAGCTGCCAGCGCTTATTTTAATCATTTATTTATAATTTTTTCATTTTACAAGGATCACTTGCAAAACAGTAAAACAGAGATGATTGTACATTAAAACAATATTAGAAGAAAAAAACAATCTCAACAAGATAAATGGATTTTATACAATCTTTCTCTTTCTTAGACCACAAAATAAATAGGGAGAGTGAAACAAGACAAGGAGATCAATTTAAGCAACAGCAAACAAAGAAAACGTGGTATTAACCCGATTATCCCCAGTTATTATTTATCTAAATCATTATTCCACATTGATCATCTGGTTGGTTTCTTCAAGACCACAACGGTGCATAGTCCATCAATTTCATTGGAAACATACTTATTGTCCAATACTAGTGAAAGCAATACACCCGATTTCATTTTTTTTCCCTTTTAAAACCAGAAATTGTTTAACAATACAAACCCTTGAATCTCCAATCCAATTCCCGCTGACTAAAGCAATCCCAGCCTCACAGGCTTCACTCCTCCCGAATCAATATATCAAGAGGAATCATTTCAGAGGAAAAAAAACATTAGGAGTCACACCCGGAACTCTGGGAAAACAACAATCTCGATATTAATCATCTATAACAATATTCACTTTGTTCAAATTTTTCTGGTCTTTTATCATCTTCAAATCTTAACCGTTTCCTACTTCAGTAGAACTTCATTTGCTGTATATTCTCAAAGGATTCGATTAGACCATCCATGTGGCTCATTAACAAGACTATATCTGAAGCAAAGTCATTCTCTACCACCATCAGGTCCTGGAGCACCCTCCAGATGACATTCAATGCAACCTCCACGGGAGCCAAAAACTCCAAGCTGATAACTCTTAAGGGTTTAGGAGTAGCACCGCCGACACGGGTTCAGCTGCAAACGACTTCCGTTTCAGCATACACTCCTGACTCACTCCTCCACTCCTTTGGGCATGGTGGTTAAATGATTTTTGAGCGATGAAGTTGTTTCTAGGTCCAAGAGCATCGACGCTCCTTCGTCGGCGCTAATCAAAGGACTCATCAACCCAGTCATCTATGGGCAGCTCGTCACACAGCGGTCCCACACTTGCTGCACAGGGGACAAAACGCTGGTCATCGGCGGCTGACCCCCCATTGTCCCCTTCCTCTGTTAAGGCAACTGCAATGCAGAGAGGAAATTTCAAGTGAACAAAAACTGAACTTCAGAGGACAGCTGGGCCGTTGAGTGTACGAGCTTCAGGTCACCATCTTTCCTCTCTCCCTAATTTGGGACACTCTTTGTCTGGTTTCTCCTCAGAGGCCTGTCTGATATGGGTAACCCTTCAGCATAGCCCTCTGAGTCATTGAAACACGGAAGCCCCTCCACCACTTACAAGGTGGTGTCCCTTCGGAGGGGCTGCCAGCGCTTATTTCTGGTGCCCTGCAGGCTCTCTCTATTGAGGACCCTGCCAGTGGCACAGCCTCCTCTGTGAATTCTAGGATGGCTAGTACCAAAAAGCCTGCTCGAGCCTTTCCTTTGCATGACTCCATCCAAGAGCTTATTTCGGCTCAATGGGCTGACCCCGAGGGACCTTTGAAAGTTTCCAGGGCTATGGGGCAATTATACCCTCTGAGTCAGGAGCATATGGCTCACTTTGCAATGCCTAAAGTGGATGCCCTGGTCACAGCTGTGACAAAGAGACTACCCTCCCTGTTGAAGGAGGGTGTTGCCCTGAAGGATATTCAAGACTGTAGACTGAATCAGCACCTTAACGGTCATTTGAAATGCAGGTCTCACTATTCCGGGCATGCAGTTGTTATGCTGCTAGAGCCTGCCTGGCTTGGTTGCAACAGGCAGTGGAACAGCCGGTGATGGAGGCGAGCCTTTTCAGATGTGGCTCCGCGGATGGAGTCCTGCCTTGTACTTTCAAGGCCTTCTCTTGTTTGGTGAGGAGTTGGAGGGGGGGGGGGGGGAACAAAATTTCCCGGGCTTGGCCTCCAAATGGTGGGGGGCCCAGCAAGTTTCTTCCTGTCTGCCTACTTCTGAGTCTGTCCTCTCCTGCGACCTGAATGCCGCCCAGGACCTGGATGATTGCATTAGTGTGATATCACGTTAATGCACTCATCTGGGTCCCCGACTCCCAGCATAGTCAAAGGAGCAGGAAACAAAAGACTGTGGGAGCAGGCAGGAAGAGGCTTGCTGGCGCCGGCCCCCCTTGGAGGCAAATGCAGAAAGGTAAGAGGGTGGGAGGGAGCGGCGGCACAAGTGAAGGAGAGCAATGCGTGGCAGTCCAGTTCTGCCCTGGGCCTGACTGTGTCTCTCGGCAGCCTGGCAGAAACCCAAACAGTGGCAATATTCCATGCTACCAATCCCAGGGCAAGCAGTGGCTTCCTTCATATCCATCTCAAAAACAGACTATGGACTTTTCATCCAGGAACTTGTCCAAACCTTTTTTTAAACCCAGATATACTAACCGTTGTTACCACATCCTCCAACAACAAACAAGTTCCACAGCTTAACTATTTGTTGAATGAAAAAAATATTTCCTCCTATTTGATTTAAATGTTTTTCCATGTAACTTCCTTGAGTGTCCCCTAGTCTTTGTACTTTTGGATCGAGTTTAAAAAAAAAAAAAAAAAAAAATCTATTCAATTCTACTCATCCTACACCTCTCAGGATTTTGTAGACCTCAATATCTCCACTCATCTGTCTCTTTTCCAGGTTGAAGAGCCCTAACCTCTTTAGCCTTTCCTCATCAAAGAAACAACTATCTTTCGAAAATCTCTGAAGACCTTCTTCAACAAGGCCTACAATGAAAACCTATAGCCCACTAATTCACCTCACCAACCCACTCAACTCTGAACGCTTACCCTATAATTTCCCTAAACACCCTCTTCCTTCCTCTTTTTTTCCCTTCCTAATCACTACACATTATTAACTGAACCTGATCTGATATCCTGTAATGACAATATTAACAAATTTATGTAAGCCACATTGAGCCTGCAAATAGGTGGGGGATGTGGGGTACAAATGCAATAAACTAATATGAGAGGATTCCTCCCCTTTATGATTTTTGGTCGCTCGATCTCTTTGAACTTTTCTAATTCCACGATATCCTTTTTTGAGATATGGCGACCAGAAATGAACACAATACTCAAGGTGAAGTCGCACCACAGAGCGATATAGAGAAATTATAGTATTTTTGGTCTTATTTACCATCCCTTTCCTAATAATTCGTAGCATCCTGTTTGCTTTTTTGGCTGCCACCACACACTGCGCAGAATATTCAGTGTATTATCTAAACTGTCACGTCTGTGGCCGTGACCACCCTCAGCCTTACCTTCTTTCTGGGGGTCAGCAGCTCTGCTGGCTTCGTCTGTGTTTGTGTTAGTCTTTGTCTCTGTCCCTGGTGTGCTGGCTGCTTCCAGCATGAACCTGATTGCTTCACTAGACCTCACCTGTGTGGGCTATGTCTCTCTAGGGAGCCAGCATCTAAGATGGCTGCACCGGCTCTGTGCCAGCTTCCAAGATGGCTCCTGCTTGTCTTTCCTGTGGGCTCACTTCCTATGTGTGTCAAGCCTCTCTTTGGGGTCAGTGTACTTTCTGCTTCTGTCCTACTGCTGGTGACTCATCAGTGAGAGCCTTTATAAGGAAGTGCTGTGCTTGCAGTCAGGGCCTTTTGCATAAGTGTTATGCTCTTAGGCCAGGTCAGGTTAGTAAGTGTCTGCTGCACTACTGCTTAGCCTCTCTCTGGTTTCCAGCCCAGTTTCTTTTCTGATGTCTGTGTCTCTGTTGTCCTTCCGTGGGGGGTTCCTGCCACTGTCTGTCTGTGGACTGCGGGTCCTTCCTGGCGTACCCTGTGTTTGGGGTGAAGCCTCTGTTCCTGGCTTACCCTGTTGTTTGTGGGTGAAGCTTCTGTTCCTGGCTTACCCTGTGTTGGGGTGAAGCCTCTGTCCCTGGCTTACCCTGGGTTGGGGTAAAGCCTTTGTCCTGGTTTACTCTGTCTGTTCTCCTGTCTGCCCCAAAGACCCTTGGCCTGTTATTCCTGGTTACTCTGCTCTGCTGCCAGCCCAAGACCCCTGGCCTGTTCTTCCTGGTTTGCTCTCTTTACCCTGCCTTGCCTAGCCTGTGTGCCTGCCCTGCTTGTATATCCTGAATCCTGTATCTGTCTAGCTAGTGTGTATTTCCTGGGTGGTTATTCCTGTATCCTGTCTCCACCTAGCTAGAGGGTTTACCCTGTGGGTATTCCCGGATCCACGTTCTGCCTAGTGTGTATACTGCCCTAGTCCTTGCTCCTGCTAGGCTTCTGTACGCCTTGTGTTCCTTGTTCTGTCTTCTGGGTCTTGCTAGTGGCTGTGCAGCAGCACACTGTCTGTGTTTAGTTCCTAGTCTGGTCTCCCTCGTGTATCCCAGACCCAGGGTGGGTCCTCTGGATCTTCAATTCCTGCAAGTCCTGCCGGCCACCTGCACTTCGGAGCTCAACTCCGGAGGAGCGGTGGCTAAGTGCAGGTGAAGCTGGTCCTGTTTCGTCTCTTCTAGTTGCCTGCCTTGTACTACTCCAGTCCAGAGTTCCAGTACTGCTCTTCTGTGTTTCCAGTCCCGAGGTGGTCTTGCCTGCCGCTGCCGCTCCTCGGCAGTGGCCCAAGGGCTCAAGTACTCCAGTCCTACCTCGAGGACCTGACAGAATGCCTAGGCCCTCGAGAACGCAACAACATCTAGATCATTCTCTTGGGTGCTGACCCCAAAAGTTGGCCCTAGCATCAATAACTATAATTTGGATTATTCTTTCCAATGTGAATCACATCTAAATTAGGCGTGGATCTTATTCAGTAAAACCACATGCAAATTCCAGGACCGCCACTGATCCGCCCATGCCCCTTCCATAGCTACACCCTCTTTTCGGATCAGTGTGTAAAATTTACACGTGGATCCTGCAGCCTAAATATGTGCGTGCAAATTTTAATTAATGAAAACTAGTACCAAATTATCAGTGCTAATTGGCTCATTTATCAGTTACATTGCATGCACAAAGTGGGTGTTCGCATGTTAGTGTGCGCAATTTTGAGCGCCATATATATAGAATTAGGGTGAAAATGTTTCCGCTTGTTTTCATTTGTAACGACATGGGATATGTCGTTGGCATTTTCCATATTATTGCAAATGACAGCCCATCCCTAATAAATTTCTGCTGCCTGTTGTCACCTCATGTTAACACATACCACTACATCTCTTACCCCCTTTATTTTACAAATCACTTATATTTTTAGGTAATGTCATCTTTTTCTTATTCTATTTTTGAATCTGAGAAATTGCACCTAGCGCCAATCCACGCCAACCTTTTTAACATATTTATAAATGATCTAGAGATGGGAGGCAATTAAATTTGCTGACGACACAAAGTTATTCAAAGTTGTTAAATCGCAAGAGGATTGTGAAAAATTAGAAGAGGACCTTACGAGACTGGGAGACTGGGCATCCAAATGGCAGATGACGTTTAATGTAATGTAAACAAGTGCAAAGTGATGCATGTGGAAAAGAGGAACCCGAACTATAGTTACATAATGCAAGGTTCCACATGAGGAGTCACCGACCAGGAAAGGGATCTAGAGGTCATCGATGATATGTTAAAATCCTCTGCTCAGTGTGCGGAGGCAGCTAAGAAAGCAAATAGATGAGAAAATTAGGTTCTTACCGTGATAATTTTCTTTCCTTTAGTCATAGTAGATGCAGCCATTACAGATGGGTTGTGTCCATCAACCAGCAGAGGGAGATAGAGAGCACACTTTTTTCAGTGCCTCATACCAGCTTGCTCCACTGCCTCTCTTCAGTATTTGAAGCTTCCAAAGCAGTATGGCAAACCGCAATGGGAATAACATGAGCTTTCCTCACAGCGAACGATGGCCCTACAACAAAGGGCATTAACTCAGAATGGAGGGAATGAAACATCCTCCCGAAGGGCATAAACTCATCCTCCACTGAGACATAACTGGAGGGAATAAACTCATCCTCCCGGAGGGAATAAACTCATCCTCCAAAACATGAAACTGGAGGGAATTAAGTCATCCTCCTTTAATTGAACAAGAATCCTGAAGACTGTTTTCTGACTTTCTCCCAAGGACGGAATCTCCAGGAAACACGAACAGAACCTGAAATAGATTTACAGCAGATAGCATCAGACAGGGAGGGATCATGGCTGCATCTGCTATGACTAAAGGAAAGAAAATTATCATGGTAAGAACCTAATTTTCCCTTCCTTGTCATCAAGCAGATGCAGCCATTACAGATATGATGTATCAAAGCAATCCCTAGATAGGGTGGGAACAAGCCACACCACGCACCAGCACTTGCACTCCAAAATGTGCGTCCCTCCTGGCAGCCACATCCAGCCTGTAATGTCGGGCAAAAGAGAGCTTAGAAGCCCATGTTGCTGCACTACAAATCTCTTGAAGAGAGAGTGCTCCAGTTTCAGCCCAAGAAGAGGAAATTCCTCTAGTGGAATGCGCCTTAAAGGCATCTGGCGGAGGCCGGCTGGCAAGCAAATATGCTGAAAAGATAGATTCTTTAAGCAAGCGGGCAATAGTGGCTTTAGACGCTGGAGACCCTCTGCGAGGACCTGACACCAAAACAAACAGCCACCACTCCATGCTGAGTCGGGCCGCAGGGAGCCAAGAGAGTCTGCATTGGTAATCCTGAGATACTGGAGACCATCTTTGGAGTAGAGCATACTGTAGAGGTCTCAGGTGCGCTCTCACCCAGGGCACCAGTTCCATGGTGGCCGTCATCGATCCAAGCAGCTGTCGAGGCACACGCCGTTGACGAGAACGAGCGCGCTGGGGCTGAGCTTGAGAAGGCTGTCGAGAAGGTGGATTGTACCTACGCTTATTGCAAGCATATGGGTGGGGGGAGTCTCTAATAGCAAGAAGTCGAGAAATGGGCAGGCCCTCATTGTGGCTCTGGAAATCACTATGCATCTCTAATTTTCCTCTGGCTTCTAGTTTTATATATCCATGGTGGGATAAAGGCAGTGGAGTTTGGTAATTGGGTGGAGTGGACAGCACAGTTTGGACAATATTATAAAACATATTGAGGACATCATTTGTAGCCACTTACAATGCATGCAAGCGTTTCATCCATATTAATCAACTGACTGAAAACTGCCATCTCTGAGGCTAAACACTTTTGGTCACTTTCCACAATGTGGATCATTGTAACCGCATCAACAGGAAGCATTCTCGGGGGCATGTTTGGGGAGGGAAAGTACATGTATAGATGATATTTTTCAAATCTTTGTATCTTTTCCAGCAGAAAGCTACCCCAAGACAAAGCAGGTGCAAGTGACTGCACCTCTATGTGTGTACTTTGGCTTGGAGGTTTGGTGCAAAGCCTTCTGGAAAAAATGAGATGCAGTCTTTATCCTAATGCAGACAGTTTGAAAATTGTCCTCTCCCATGTGATATTCAAGTTTGCTCTTTAAGGAATACTTTGGTTGTGTCTCTTCTAGAAACGCAGGAGTGGGGTGAGCTCTACAGAGAGTTACAGTGAAAAGATCAGGTAAGTTTTTTGCAGCAGACTTATTTCCCTTCAGCCTGTGCCCAAACTTGCCCATTTCAAGCTTTTATTCCAGTGTATATGTCATTTTCTCTGGTAACTAATTCATTTCTGGAACATATTACTCAAAATGTTTCTCTCTCCATCAGACAAAAGTGCCCCTGTACTAACAATAATGTTATCCTGTAAACCTAATGGAGAACATGCTGAAGGCTCCATGCAGACAGAACTATTCTCCCTCCTCCCCATCCCCATCAAAAAATATTTGCACTCTTTGCCCACTCTTTGTTTCCTTGTCATCAAGCAGATGCAGCCATTACAGATGGGTTGTGTCCATCAACCAGTTGAGGGAGATAGAGAGCACACTTTTTTCAGTGCCTCATACCAGCTTGCTCCACTGCCTCTCTTCAGTATTCTCTATCTCCCCTAGCAGAGTGGCTGCAGCTACTTCGAGCTCCATCTAAAATCTGCCTGGAGGTTGCTCCTGTGCTTTTGCCAGTTGTTAGCAGGGGTGTTGGAGGCTATAGCAGCTTCACTTTAAAGGCACATAGGTTCGCCCTTTCCCTGCCTTTCCCACTCACCTGAGCCTCCGGAGTTCTATTTACCTCTGCTTTCCTCACAGCGTTAAAAAAAAAAAAAGGAACAGAGGTTTTTTTTCTTGCCTTTTTCTGTGGGACCGGAGCTGTGATACTCGGTCCAGTGAGGTAAGAGTGTTTTCTGACTACGGGGTGGGCCCGCGATCGGGGCGATTTTGGCGTGAACCGCCATTTTGAATTTTACCGCCGTTTTCGGCGATGGCTGCGGAGACAGTAAACGCTGTTCCAAGTGTGGCAAGCGCAGATCAGCAGCGGGGCTCTGTAAATCGTGCTGTACAGACGTTAGAGCCGGCCCGAGCATGGCGAGCGATGATTCTTCGCGCTCTGAGCTGGCAGCGGGCGCCATTTTGAATTTACCACATGGCGCGACCTCCGCTGAGATGGAGAGTCCTGAGCCCGGGGGGAGGCCTCGGAGTGAGGCTGATATGGGAGCTACTAGCCCCGGCAGAGATCCGGGTGCCCAGGGTGAGTTTTTCTCCCCTGATTTTGTCTTATTAATGCATAAAGCATACATGCTTAAAAGAGCTCTCCCACAAAGCCCGGCATGGGCCTCTTCTAATGCCCCCCCGGTGGATTCTAGCCTGGGTATGCCCTCTGAGGCGTTATTCCCTGATAATTGGCAGAATATGAAGCGCGGAAGGGCTCATTCCCCTTCAGAGAGTGCTGCACCTCCATTTTCCCCTCCCCCCCGTGGTCGGGCTGCGAGGATTCGGAGGACTGTGGCAGGCCTTCATGGTCTGAGGAGCCAGAATCTGGTGCAGAAGTGACTCAGGATCTGGACGATCCCTCCGCGGTGAGGATTTTCCACCGTGATAAGCTGCCAGCGCTTATTTCTGATGCCCTGCAGGCTCTCTCTATTGAGGACCCTGCCAGTGGCACAGCCTCCTCTGTGAATTCTAGGATGGCTAGTACCAAAAAGCCTGCTCGAGTCTTTCCTTTGCATGACTCCATCCAAGAGCTTATTTCAGCTCAATGGGCTGACCCTGAGGGACCTTTGAAAGTTTCCAGGGCTATAGGGCAATTATACCCTCTGAGTGAGGAGCATATGGCTCACTTTGCTATGCCTAAAGTGGATGCCCTAGTCACAGCTGTGACAGAGAACTACCCTCCCTGTTGAAGGAGGTGTTGCCCTGAATGATATTCAAGACCGTAGACTGGAATCAGCACTTAAACGGTCATTTGAAATTGCAGGTCTCATTATTTGGGCGTCTGCATGCAGTTGTTATGCTGCTAGAGCCTGCATGGCTTGGTTGCAACAGGCAGTGGAACAGCCTGGTGATGGAGCGGAGCCCTTTTCAGATGTGGCTCCGCGGATGGAGTCGGCCTTGTCCTTTCTTGCTGACGCCCTTTATGATATTGTCAGAGCTTTGGCTAAACACATGGCAGTAGCAGTGGCGGCTCACCGTCTTCTTTGGCTACGGCATTGGGCGGTGGACATGGCCACTAAGCAAAGGTTGGTGAAGTTGCCCTTTCAAGGCCTTCTCCTGTTTGGTGAGGAGTTGGAGAAAATTGTGAAGGGCCTGGGTGAGGCTAAACCCCAGCGCTTGCCCGAAGATAGGCCTCGGTCTTCCTCTAAGGGTGCGGCGGTCCACTCCTCTTACAGACCTCTCTTCCGTGAAGCTCGAAGGTACCGCCCGGGGCGTTCTGCTGGGTTCACTTCTCGTGCCCGTTTTCAGCAGAGGAACTCCTTTCGCTCGGACAAACGTTCCACAGCCACTGGCTCAAGGCCTGGAGTTCAGGGGCGACCCTCTCAATGATGGTGCGCTGGCCCTCTCCTCGAGTCCTGTCATCGGAAGACGTCTTTCCCTCTTTGCCGAGGAGTGGGCCAACATTTCCTCAGATCAGTGGGTCTTGGACCTGATCAGAGACGGTTACAGAATAGAATTCGACGCCCCTGTAAGAGACGTGTTTGTGGAGTCCCGATGTGGTTCTGCCGCCAAACGGGCGGCGGTAGAGGAGACTTTACAAGGTCTGATTCAGATAGGGGCCGTGTCCCCGGTACCTCCCGCCGAACACGGCTGCGGCCGCTACTCCATCTACTTTGTGGTGCCGTGAAAAGGAGGGTCTTTTCACCCTATTCTGGACTTAAAAGAATTAAACAAGTCCCTGAGAGTGCGGCATTTTCACATGGAAACCCTGCGCTCCGTCATTGCGGCGGTACAGCCGGGAGAGTTTCTCACGTCTCTGGACCTGAAAGAAGCTTACTTCCACATTCCAATTTGGCCCCCGCACCAGAAGTTTCTGAGGTTTGCGGTGATGGGAAAGCATTTCCAGTTCCGGGCCTTGCCTTTTGGCCTCGCCACAGCTCCCCGCACCTTTTCGAAGGTTATAGTGGTAGTAGCTGCCTTTTTAAGGCGAGAGGGTATTTGGGTTCACCCGTACCTGGACGACTGGCTCATTCGAGCAAACTCTGCTGCAGAGAGTCCGCATGTAACAGCCAGAGTGGTCTCAGTACTTCAATCTCTGGGCTGGGTCGTCAATTTGGCCAAAAGTCATCTGACCCCCTCACAGTCTCTAGAATATTTGGGGGCCAGGTTCGACACAGCCTCGGGGTATGTGTACCTACCCGAGCAAAGGCGGTGCAAGCTTCAGAATCAGGTCCGTCTGCTCCTGAGGATGCCCCGCCCGCGAGCTTGGGACATTGTCCAGCTGCTTGGATCGATGACGGCCACCATGGAACTGGTGCCCTGGGCGAGAGCGCACCTGAGACCTCTACAGTATGCTCTACTCCAAAGATGGTCTCCAGTATCTCAGGATTACCAATGCAGACTCTCTTGGCTCCCTGCGGCCCGACTCAGCATGGTGGCTCTCAGACAGCAGGCTGCGGCGAGGAATGCCACTGGCGCTCCCCGATTGGTGCCTAGTGGTGACAGATGCCAGTCTGAAAGGCTGGGGCGCACATTGCAAGGGGAAGCATGCCCAGGGTCTATGGACACCCGAGGAGTCGGAGTGGTCCATCAACCGCCTAGAGTTGAAAGCGGTGTTTCAGGCGCTTCTGGCCTTTCGAGTGACCCTGGAAGGATTGGCTGTCAGAGTGATGTCGGACAACACGACAGCAGTGGCCTACATAAATCGTCAAGGCGGCACTCCGTGCAGAGCTCTAGCCGCGCAGGCCGAACAAATTTGCTACTGGGCCGAGCTGCATCTACAGTTTCTGTCGGCAGCTCACATTGCAGGTCAGAGCAACGTGCAAGCCGATTATCTAAGCAGGCATCAGATCGATCCAGCGGCGTGGGAACTTGCAGACGAAGTGTTTCTGCAGATATGTGCCAAGTGGGGCAAGCCCGTGATGGATCTAATGGCGACAAGCACCAATGCCAAAGTCCCGTGCTGCTTCAGCAGACGGAGAGATCCTCGCGCGGCGGGGTTGGATGCCTTGGCTCAACCCTGGCCTCCGGGCCTACTTTATGGGTTCCCTCTGTGGTCCTTGATAGGGCGAGTGCTCCTGCGGATTCGGCTGCATCCAGGAGAAGTGGTTCTCTTCGCCCCGGATTGGCCCAGGAGGCCTTGGTATGCGGACCTCTGACAGATGCTCGTAGAGGTAACTGAAGGGTATCCTCTACGAGCATCTGTCGGAGGTCCGGTGACCATGGAGGACGCCGGCCGATTTGCTCTTATGGCCTGGCGATTGAGAGGGTGCAATTGAGAGGCAGAGGCTATTCCAATAAAGTAATTACCACTCTCCTGCAAGCCCGCAAGCGTTTCACTTCCGTGGCTTATGCCAGGATTTGGCGCCAGTTTGAAGTCTGGGTGCTTCCAGAGAGATAACACCCCTGCGGGCTCCTGTCTCATCAATTCTGGACTTTTTGCAGGATGGTATACAAAATGGCTTGGCCTATAATTCCCTGTGGGTGCAAGTGGCAGCGTTGGCCTCCCTGCGTGGCAAGGTTGAAGGCGTGTCTTTAGCTGCTCATCTGGATGTGGCACGGTTTCTTAGAGGGGTGCTTCGGCTCCGTCCTCCCTTGCGTGCACCTTGTCCAGCTTGGAACCTGGGGCTAGTGCTGAAGGCCCTTCAGGGTGCTCCCTTTGAACCGCTTCGGCATGCTTCAGAGAGAGATTTGACACTGAAGGCCGTCTTGTTAGTGGCCATTACTTCGGCGAGACGGGTGTCAAAGCTCCAGGCACTATCCTGTAGAGACCCTTTTTCTGCAGTTTTCAGAGTCCGGGGTCACGGTTCGGACCGTGCCTTCCTTCTTGCCTAAGGTGGTTTCAGCGTTTCACCTAAACCAACCTATTTTCTTGCCCTCCTTTGTCGAGGAGGAGTTTCCAGAATCTTTTGGGCAGTTGCACCTGTTGGACGTGCGCAGGACTCTGCTGCAGTATCTGCGGGTTACTAACTCTTTCAGGACCTCTGATCATCTGTTTGTTTTGCTATCAGGTCCTCGCAGAGGGTCTCCAGCGTCTAAAGCCACTATTGCCCACTGGCTTAAAGAATCTATCTTTTCAGCATATTTGCTTGCCGGCCTCCGCCTGATGCCTTTAAGGCGCATTCCACTAGAGGAATTTCCTCTTCTTGGGCTGAAACTGGAGCACTCTCTCTCCAAGAGATTTGTAGTGCAGCAACATGGGCTTCTAAGCTCTGTTTTGCCCGACATTACAGGCTGGATGTGGCTGTCAGGAGGGACGCACATTTTGGAGCGCAAGTGCTGGCACGTGGTGTGGCTTGTTCCCACCCTATCTAGGGATTGCTTTGATACATCCCATCTGTAATGGCTGCATCTGCTTGATGACAAGGAAGGGAAAATTAGGTTCTTACCATGATAATTTTCTTTCCTTTAGTCATAGCAGATGCAGCCATGATCCCTCCCTGTCTGATGCTATCTGCTGTAAATCTGTTTTAGGTTCTGTTCGTGTTTCCTGGAGATTCCGTCCTTGGGAGAAAGTCGGAAAACAGTCTTCAGGATTCTTGTTCAATTAAAGGAGGATGACTTAATTCCCTCCAGTTTCATGTTTTGGAGGATGAGTTTATTCCCTCCGGGAGGATGAGTTTATTCCCTCCAGTTATGTCTCAGTGGAGGATGAGTTTATGCCCTCCGGGAGGATGTTTCATTCCCTCCATTCTGAGTTAATGCCCTTTGTTGTAGGGCCATCGTTCGCTGTGAGGAAAGCTCATGTTATTCCCATTGCGGTTTGCCATACTGCTTTGGAAGCTTCAAATACTGAAGAGAGGCAGTGGAGCAAGCTGGTATGAGGCACTGAAAAAAGTGTGCTCTCTATCTCCCTCTGCTGGTTGATGGACACAACCCATCTGTAATGGCTGCATCTGCTATGACTAAAGGAAAGGAAATTATCACGGTAAGAACCTAATTTTCCCATGTTCACCCGGAGACATGACTGTATTTCTAGCAACATATAATATACTAGTAAAAGAGGTCCGTTTCCAACAGAAAGGAAACGGGCGCTAGCAAGGTTCCAGGGCCCCCCCCTCCGAGTTCCGCACCCCTCCCTCTCCTCCGAGTTCCAGGACTCCTACTTATCACTTCTACAGCGCTACAAGGCATACGCAGCGCTGTACACCATATATGAAAAGACAGTCCTTGCTCAAAGAGCTCACAATCTACCCGACCCCTTCCTCCCCCTCCCTACTCCAGTCCGACGGCCCCACTCCCGTCCGAGTTCCGTGCCACCCTCCCTCCGATTTCTGCGCCTTCTTCACTCTGTCTCTGTGGCTTCTGAGTGCAAGGAGGACGTGTGCGGGTGCCCCAGCCCTTCGTAAGTGCCAGCTGTTGTTTAAAACGTTTTACCTCCTGCTCCGCTGGCAACAGTGAAGTCCAGCAAGGACGCCGCTTCACACTGCCTTTGCTTTCGCTTCTGTTATAGCTGTTCCTCTGGTCCCGCCCTCATTTCTTGTTTGCAGAACGGCGGGACCAGAGGCAGCCAGACGGAGGTGCAAATTATTATATAGGATGTAAACCACTTTGGCTGTACTACAGAAAGGTGATATATCAAATCCTTTACTCTTTATGAATGTTTGTTCCTAAGATATAACACTGAAGCAGTTCATTCAGTTGAGAGGACTGCGGTAAGAGAGAGCAGGAAGTGGAGAATGTTTTTTTGTTTTTTTTTCTAAAATAAATTTGGGCTATCTTTGAAGGGTCAGTCTATCCTGTGACCATTGAGACACTGTTTATGTTTTAATTTTAAATTTGATGAAAGGAACGAAGAACCAAACCTAAAACAAATTAGAGGTTCCCATCTGGATATTCAGTTATAAGGTTGGTACATTTCATTACAAGTCTAGCAGTTAGTAATATATTGATCCAGAGATTTCCAGCTTCTTGGCTGTGATTTCTCTTATATGTATGTGTATGATATCCTGTATTCCAACACATTCATATTTAATATAGTATTTTCTCCATTTATGTGCAGTAAGTTTGATTGCTAAGGCTAAAGAAATACCTTAGGTGGTCTTTTACTAAAGCTTAGCTCGAGTTATCTGCAGCAGGGCCCATTTTATTCCTATGGACCCTGCTGCAGATAACTTTGAGCCTGCAAAGAGGTGGGATAAGGTGGGATACAAATGCAACAAATAATAAAATAATAATAATAATCCTTGTATTGAATATATTTCCTTTTGGGCTCCATTGATTTCCAGTGTATTCAGCAGCAATATCTTTGACCCCTGAGGCAGGCAGTTCTTACTGCCAAAACACAGCCCCGCGTCAGGTCTCTGTTTGGTGTATTAAAGGAAAAAGTTTCATTAAACTCTCACCTAATGATGATACCTTGCGCTAAACTTCTAGCCAATCAAAACCTTAACCCCTACATATATGCAGACGATGTCACGATTTACATGCCGTTCAAACATGATCTAAACGAAATCCCCAACGAGATCAACCAAAGCCTCCAAATCATGCACTCCTGGGCAGATGCATTCCAGCTAAAATTCAACACAGAAAAAAAACACAATGTCTTGTACTCACATCACAACATAACACAAACAATTACTCCACCATAACCACACCATACTGTTCTCTTCCCGTCTCACAAAATCTGAAAATTCTTGGAGTTACCATTGACTGATACCTCACACTCGATGCCCACGTGAAGAATACGACGAAACAGATGTTACACTCCATGTGGAAACTCAAAAGAGTAAAACCTTTCTTCCCGAGATACATCTTCCGTACCCTGGTACAGTCAATGGTAATAAGTCATCTGGACTACTGCAACGCACTGTACGCTGGCTGCAAAGAACAGACTATTAAAAAAACTCCAAACAGCCCAGAATACTGCCGCCAGACTCATATTTGGAAAAACTAAATATGAAAGTGCAAAACCCCTAAGAGAGAAACTGCACTGGCTCCCACTCAAGGAACGTATTGCGTTCAAGATCTGCATGATTGTACACAAAATTATTCACGCAAACACCCCAATCTACGTGCTAAACGTCGTGGACCTGCCTCCCAGAAACGCCATAAGATCATCCCACAAATTTCTCAATCAGCTGTAAAGGAGTAAAATACAAGTTGACACATGCCACTACCTTCTCTTATATGAGCACGCAATTGTGGAATGCATTACCTAAAGTCTTGAAAACTATTGACGAAATAACTATCTTTCGCAAATCACTGAAGACACATCTCTTCAACAAGGCCTACAAAGAGAACCCATGGCCTTACAAAACTACCTCACCAACCCACCCAGTTATGAAAGTCCACCTTCTATACTAACCTGCCAAACACTTTGCTTCTCTCTTCCCCTACTTAATCTTTGTACACTACCAATTGTATCTGATATCCTGGAATGACTGTCATAACAAAACTCTGCAAGCCACAATGAGCCTGCAAATAGGTGGGAAAATGTGGGATACAAATGCAATAAATAAATAAATCTGTTTCTTAATGCTAAGGGTGGTTCTATATTCTGTGTGGAGGGCAAGTATGCATCTGTTTTAAGATTTTTCTATTGATACATTGATGTCTGTAGCGATTATTTTCAAAGCAGATGGACAACTCGGAATGCCCCAAAAGACATCTATCTGCAAAAAACGTCCAAACCTTGATTTTCGAAAGGCAGAATTTAGACGGTCTACACTGCAGTTCAACCAAATAGCAAGGGGGCATCTTGTGGTCATGTTTAGGGCTGGACTAGGGAAGGTCCAAATTTAGGACAGCTTCATGGAACAGCTGGTTCAGGAGCCAACAAGAGAAGGAAAAATACTAGACTTAGTCCTTAGTGGAGCTCATGATCTAGTGCGGGGGGTAACAGTGCAAGGGCTGCTTGATAACAGTGATCACAATATGATCAATTTTGAAATTGGCATTGAAGGAAGTGAACTTAGGAAATCAAATACACTAGCGTTTAACTTTTTAGAAAAGGTGATTACGATAAAATGAGAAAAATGGTGAAAAAAAGACTAAAAGGAGCAGCTCGCAGGGTAAAAAAATTTGCATCGGGTGTGGATGCTGTTCAAAAACACCGTCCTAGAGGTACAGGACAAATATATTCCGCGTATTAGAAAAAGAGGAAAAAAGACCAAATGTCAGCCAGCATGGCTAAGCAGTAAGGTAAAGGAAGCCATTAAAGCCAAAAAACAATTCTTCAGAAAATGGAGAAGAGAACCAACTGAAAATAATAAGATAAAACATAAGGAATGCCAAGCAAAATGCAAAGTGGAGATAAGGAGGGCTAAAAAGGACTTTGAAAAAAAGTTAGTGTTAGAAGTGAAAATACATAGTAAAAATGTTTTTAGATACATAAAAGCAGGAAGCCGGCTAAAGAATCGGTTGGGCCGCTGGACAAAAGTGGTGTTAAAGGGGCAATCAGGGAAGACAAAGCCGTAGCGGAGAAATTAAATGAATTCTTTGCTTCGGTCTTCACCGAGGAGGATTTGGGAGGGGTGCCGGAAAGGGTATTTGAAGCAGGCGAGTTGGAGAAACTAAACGAATTCACTGTAAACTTGGAGGATGTAATGGGTCAGTTCTGCAAACTGAAGAGTAGTAAATCACCAGGACCGGATGGTATTCATCCCAGAGTATTAATAGAACTGAAGAATGAACTTGTGGAGCTACTGTTAGTAATATGCAATCTATCCCTAAAATCAGGTGTGGTACCGGAAGACTGGAGGGTAGCCAATGTTCCGCAGATTTTTAAAAAGGGTTCCAGAGGAGATCTGGGAAATTATAGACTGGTGAGTCTGATGTCGGTACCAGGCAAAATGGTAGAGGCTATTATTAAGAATAAAATTATAGAGCACATACAAAACCATGGGCTGATGAGACAAAGTCAGCATGGATTTAGTGAAGGGAGGTCTTGCCTCACCAATCTACTGCATTTTTTTGAGGGGGTGAACAAACATGTGGATATTGTGTATCTGGATTTTCAAAAGGCGTTTGACAAAGTGCCTCATGAAAGATTGCAGAGGAATCTGGAGAGTCATGGGATTGGAGGTAGGGTATTACTATGGATTAAAAACTGGTTGAAAGATAGGAAGCAGAGAGTAGGACTGAATGGTCAGTATTCTCAGTGGAGAAGGGTAGTTAGTGGGGTCCCATAGGGGTCTGTGCTGGGACCGCTGCTTTTTAACATATTTATAAATGACTTAGAGATGGGAGTAATTAGGTAATTAAATTCGCAGATGACACAAAACTATTCAAGGTTGTCAAATCGCAGGAGAAGTGTGAAAGATTACAGGAGGACCTCGCGAGACTGGGAGATTGGGCGTGCAAGTGGCAGATGAAGTTCAATGTTGACAAGTGCAAAGTGATGCATGTGGGTAAAAGGAACCCGAATTACAGCTATATCATGCAAGGTTCCGCGTTAGGAGTCACAGACCTAGAAAGGGATCTGGGAGTCATCGTTGATAAGACATTAAAAACTTCTGCTCAGTGTGCTGCTGCGGCGGCTAAGAAAGTGCACAGAATGAGTATTATTAGGAAAGGGATGGAAAACAAACACGAGGACGTTATAATGCCGTTGTATCGCGCCATGGTGTGACCGCACCTAGAATATTGTGTCCAGTTCTGGTAGCCGCATCTCAAAAAAGATATAAAGGAATTAGAGAAGGTGCACAGAAGGGCAATGAAAATGATAAAGGGAATGAAACGATTTCCCTGTGAGGAAAGGCTGAGAAGGTTAAGGCTCTGCAGCTTGGAGAAAAGGCGGCTGAGGGGTGATATGATAGAAGTCTACAAGATAATGAGCGGAATAGAGAGGACAGATGTGAAGCGTTTGTTTACACTTTCAAACAACAACAACAAAACCAGGGGACACAAGATGAAGCTAGAATATGGTAGATTTAAAACAAATAGGAGAACTCAGCGTGTAGTTAGACTCTGGAACTCGTTGCCAGAAAATGTAGTGACAGCAGCTGGCCTTACGGAATTTAAAGGGGGTTTGGACAGATTCCTGAGGGAAAGGTCCACTGAACATTAAGAATTAAGGTTGTTTTTTGTTTTTTTGAGGAGGGTTTTGCTGGGTTCTTGAAGCCTGGATTGGCCACTATCGGAGACAGGATGCTGGGCTTGATGGACCCTTGGTCTTTTCCCAGTATGGCGGTGCCTATGTACTTATGTATGTACTAGCTCCAGTAGTTGAACAGGAAGAAACATCCAGGTCAGAAAAGAAGGTTAGACCTGTTTCAATCATGTCCAGGGTATAAAAAGGTGCTCTGATTGAGTAGCTGACCACTGGAGGGATTAAGGCATGACCCCTCATGAATCTCTCGGTGATTACTGTCCCCCTACCTCACCCCTAGAGTGACTTTGGAAAGGGAAACTAGGCTCCCTGACAATAATCAGGTATTGTGGACATTCTGAACACAGCAGCAAGTTGGTCTGAAGGGTAGCCTGGTGGTTGGGGGGCGGATTCAGGTTCCACTTCCAACTCTCCTTTTTTTTTTTAACCTTTGGATTGTCAGCCTTTCGGATGCGGGGGGGGGGGGGGGGGGGTGGTGCCTGCTGTGCCTGGGTGCTAAAGACACCTGCAAGCCTCAAGGTTACTGAGGTGAATCATATTCGGGAGCATGAGTGTTTCCCTCTCTCTGGAGGGCTCACCATATAACAGTTGCAGTGGAGTGTTCACTTGGATGCCCTGGATTGGGGTCGACTGCACTGGCCACTGGGCTGTCACTGTGCTCTTCAGGGACATGTGTGTAGTCATTTTTGTACAGATGGAGCCAGCAGAGGTCCTTGTCCCTGGTTTTTGGTGTTCATAATTTGGAGGTTCTATTTTGGAAAATGGCTGTTCATTTTGGATGTTCTCAAGTATTTAGAAAACTTTTGATGTTTTTTTTCTGTTTGAAAATGGCTGTGAGATGGATTTCTTTTTTGGACGATATGAGCAGGATGTCCCAATTCTGACTTGGACGTTCTTTTGAAATAGCTGCACAGGAATAGGGATAGTGGGATTCCCGCGGATTCTGCGGGATCTCCTTCAGGACCATGGGGATCCTGTGGTGATGGACCAAAGTCCACAGGGATCCCACGGAGATGGACCCGGCTCCTGCGGGGTTCCCACGGAAGGGGAAACAGAGACTACCCTGTCTTCAACTCCCTCCATCCCATCCACCTCTCCTCCAGCCCTCCCCACACATACCTCACATCACCCTGGTGGTGTAGTGACTTGCTTCAGGGCAGGAAAGAACCCCACACTTTCCTGCCCGCTGCTGATGATCCTTCCACCGCTTGTTTAAGATGGCTGCTGAGACTTCAAGCGGCAGTCTCGTGAGGCTTTCTTTCTGCATTATTATTTAACATTTATCTTTTGTCCTTGTAAATTATTATCTTGCTTAGGCCTTCAATTTTGAACATAAGCTGATATACCATTCTTTCTCAAATCTGATGGAACTAGTGAATGATTCTATTGAATTTTTAAAACCTATGTTTAAGATCTGTTAATTCGTGGCTTAAGCCAGACTTTTTTTAAACATAGCTAAAACTCAAGTATTATTTTCTTTCTAGACTTACCTCAAAAAGTTTCTATGGATGATGTGAATATTTCATTTGTTTTTGAAATAAAAAAATGTGGGGGTTATATTAGATTCTTCTCTAACCATAAAGTCTCATATTCTTAAATTACAAATTAAAGTGCCCTTTTACTAAAGGCTTGCTGTGTGGCAAGCCAGAACTACCGCCGGCCTGGTTGTTCCACTGCAGCATGCCCCATTTCTGGCACTGATGGAAATATTGAAAACATTTCCGCTGGGATTACCTGGCAGTAATTGAGCAGCAACAAAACAAAGCACAAAAGGGCCTTCAAGCTAGGAACAATGGTACAAACTTTAGTAGCAGAGACCCGATACAGGCCGTGTTTCAGCGCAACAGGCACCTGCCTCAGGGGTCAGAGATTAATATCGCTGTAATCAGCTGTCATTTTGAGAAGTACTTTGGACTACTCACAGTAGAAAGTCTTCAAAGGATGCCTTTGAGACAATTGCTGTCTATCCAGGATATTAATCTCTGACCCCAGAAGCAGGCCTGTTGTACCGAAACATGGCCCGCGTCGAGTCTCTTCTATTAAAGTTTGTACCATTGTTCCTACCTTGGAGGCCCTTTTGTGCTTTGTTTTGTTGCTTGGATTTGTGTACTTTTGGACCCTCTCTTCTGCTGCTTTGCTAGTAATCGGGCAGCATCACGCACTGCCTTCTTACTGATGGGTTAGCATGGGAGCCCTTACAGCCACTTCAGTGGCTGGCGGTAAGTACTCCCCTCACTCCAAAATGGTCGCATGGGAAGAGCAAACTTACTAACGGCAAATACAGGAGGCTTCAAATTCATCTAAACAGTTATTCCTCATGAAACATCTAACAACAAAGCCAGGTACAAGTACAGAGAAATTATATATAGAATCGGAAACATTAGCGAAATTTTTCATTTCCAAAATTGATAAGATCTGTTTGTTAAGGCTATAAATGCAGACGAGATGCCCACTTCATCTTTTATCAAGAGCATGGCACCAATTCGAGATTCCATCTTTAATATCTTTTCAAAAATTAATGTTGCATATCTCACCTTACAGTCCGTTAGATCTGATACCATCAAATTGGCTAAAAAGTTCATCGTTAGAACTACAAACTCACTTATACTTAATTATAAAAAGAAGTCTAATAGAGGGGATAGTTCCAAAAGCTCTTAAAGAGACCTTGGTAAAGCCTAGTTTAAAAAAAACCCTCATTAGAAACATACTCCCCAGGTAATTACCGTCCGGTGTCTAAATTTTTATCTAAAATATTAGAAACTGTTGTGTTTACTAAGTTACAATCTTGTATAGAAACAAAAAATATACTACACCCGAGACAATCAGGTTTTAGGAAAGGGCACAGTACAGAGACAGTTATGACTTCTCTTTTAAGTGAAATATATACTTGAGAGGTCATGTGATGCTAGGCTAAGGGAAGGACACTGCACGTTAGAGCTCCGCGGCTCCTTGGGTAACATCAAAATCAAGCGCGGACGCCCAAAACGTATGGTATGAGCAGTAGGAATACCCCAGCAGTGCAAATTTGATCAGCGCGCTCGGAAAAAGGGCCAGCATGACTACAAAAGCAAACCGAAAAGAAGGGATGCGGAGCCACGTGGGAGATGGCAAGATGGCGGATGCTGGTACCTCGGGATAATCGTTGAGCTCAGCCTGGGCGGCTGAGATAGCAGCAGAAGTCTCAACTTTGCTGGAAGCGTCGGTAGATAAAAAACTGCAAAGAATCTCAGACCAAATAGAGCAGATGGATGGCAAGTTGGAAGGGTTGAGAACGGATATGTTGGGGTTCCAGCAACGATTGTCAGATGTGAAGGATCAGTGTGTGCAGCAGGAGGCTCAACAGCGAGACATGCAGAAAAAGTTGGCAAGTTTAGAATCGAAAGTCGAGGATCTAGAAAATAGATTGCAAAGGCATAACCTAAGGCTAGTTGGCTTGCCGGAGTCTTTGAGAGATGTGGATTTAAGGCAGTTTTTGGAAAAGTGGTTGCCTAAAGTGCTAAATCTGCAACAGCTGGAAAACTGTCTAAAGACTGAGCGCGCACACCGGCTAGGTCTGGCCAGACAAGGCAAGGAAAGACCGACAGTTGTTATTTGCAAAGTGTTTAATTACACTCACAAGCAAGAAATCTTACAAGCATGGCAGATGAGAGGAAAGGTGCAATATGAAACCTTTAATGTTCTGTGCTTTCAAGACTTTTCGGCAGCAGTAGCAGCTCAGCGCCGGCAATTCACAGAGGTTTGCAAGCACCTATATGAGAAGCGGGCGCGCTTTTCTTGTTTCCTGCCAGACTGAGGATCCAGTATGAGGGCAAGCCTCACTTTTTCAACTGCCCAGCGGAGGCTTTGCAGTTTGCCAATCGTATGGAGATCAGAGCGGAGGAGAATAGAGACTTGGCAGGACCCAGTAGTTGGCAGGATTTGTGAAAAGCAGCGAGTCCAGCAGAAGAGCATGGCCATCCGTCAGTTGGGGAAGATGAAGAGAACGTGGAAGATCAAGCAGTATTGGACAATAAAAAATTTAAGGTTCAGTTTGATGGTTTGGAATAGACTGGGTAAAGCGTAGTATTCAATTTAATTGCTCTAAGAGAAAGGTAAATTGCAGAGCTGAATATATACTATTTTGTATTTTGTGGGATGTTGCGGGGTGAGAGAAGGGGGTGGAGGCATGACCTGTTCTCTAACGAGGACTTAGTTTAAGTTAATGGGAAGTGAAAGGTGGGTAGAGGACAGACGGAATGGGGAGTGGGAGAAGGGAGATTGGGAAGTTTTTTTTTTTTTTTTTTTTTTTTTTAATTCTCTCTTCTTTTTCTTCGGTACAGGCAGGGATTGGGCGAGGGTGTTGCTAAGGTGTACTATAGAGGAATTGTTGACGGGGGGTGGGGGTCGCACCCAGGGGCTGGGGGGTGTACTCTCATATTTCAGGTTATAATAATTTGGTCAATTCCCTATGTCATGGAAATAGCTGGGATCGTTTAAATTAGTATCCTGGAATGTGGGGGAGGGGGGGAATCTCATCGCCCATTAAAAGTACAAAAGTTCTACAAGCAATGCAGCAACATAAAGCGGATGTTGCATTTCTTCAAGAGATGCACTTGACGGCGGTGGAACATAGTAAACTCCAGAAAGGATGGGTGGAGCAGGTAGTGGGGTCCCTGGCAGAGCATGAAAAGGGGGGAGTGCTGATACTTTTCGGTAAGGGACTGCAGTCGCATGTCAAGACGGTTAAGAGGAGTTCTGAGGGTAGATACATGTTGGCAGAAGTAGATACATGTTGGCAGAAGTAGTAATGGGGAATAACATATACATTTTTTGTAATATTTATGCACCCAATGTGTTTGATAGCAAATTTTACAGAAACATAATAGAGCTGCTGAGCCCCTATCAGGGAGGAAATGTAATTCTTGGTGGGGACTTTAACTTGGTATATGATTCCCAAATGGACAAAATGGGTTCACAGGTACTTAGTTCAAGTTATTCTTCAGGAGGCCTACCCTTCCTCTGCTCAACACTAGACTTAATTGATGTGTGGAGAGTATTGCATCCAACTCTGAAAGATTGTACACATGTGTCTAGAGCACATTTAACACAGTCGCGTATAGATTATTTCCTAATATCACGAGACCTCTTTTCTAAAGTACCGGTAGCAGAGATAGGGCCCTGTGAGGTCGCGGATCATTTGTTTATATGGATACAGCTGCAAGTATCAGGGGTTGGGAGAGGGAGTGGAGGTTGCAGATTCCCATTTCAGCTGTTTTGGGGCCCACATTTTAAGGCTTTTATAGGTGATAAATGGAAGGAGTACGCGAGCCATAATAGTGGACATCAACAACAGCCTAGTTTATATTGGGAAACAGCTAAAGCGGTGATGAGAGGAGAGATTATAGCGTATAGGGCTAGGTTCAAGAAAATGAGGGACAGGGAGATTCTTCACCTAGAAAAGGAAGTCTGTTCTCAGAGGGTTCGGTCGGGGGAAATTATGACACCAGATAGGAAGGGTGCACTCTTGGCCACCCAGAAAGCGTTAAATGAATTGCTCCATCAGAGGGCATTGAAATCACATCTTTATTACAAGCACCAATTCTTCATACATGGGAACAAAGCTGGAGCATTGATGGGAAGATTGGTAAGAGGGAAAGGGGGTTGTAGGAGCATTCTATAAGTGTGGGATGAGGGAGGTCAGTTCCTCCGTGCCCCTAGAGAAATTACTGAACGTTTTAGGAGGTACTATGAGGCTTTATACGGGGAGCCCACTGACATAGTGCAGGACAGTACTGTTTACTTAGCTAATCAAGCGCTGCCTCGGATATCGGATTTGCAAAAAGAGTATCTGAATAGTCTTATTACAGAAGGAGAGTTAATGTTGGCGTTTCAACAGAGTAAAATACAAAAAGCGCCGGGACCAGATGGGTTTACTATGGCATTTTATAAGATAGTGCAGGAACAGGTGACGCTTCCATTATTAAATCTCTTCAACGCAGTTTCCGGAGCAATGTCAGACTCCCTTAATGTAGCGAAAGTGATAGTGTTGTTGAAGCCCGGGAAGGGACAGAAGTAGGGTCATACAGGCCTATATCATTATTAAATTGTGATGTTAAACTTTATGCTAAGATATTGGCCAACCGGCTGTCCAGGGTGCTTCCGGACCTGATAGCGTCCCCTCAGGTAGGATTTGTGAAAGGTAGATCAGTGGCAAGCAATGTTAGAGCCCTTTTGGCCTCGTTGAAGATAGTGGAGGTGTGGGAAAGACTTTCTCTGTTGGTCAGTTTTGACGCAGAGAAGGCCTTTGATTGTGTCGTTTGGAATTTTCTGTTTGCAGTGTTGGAAAAGGTAGGAGTGGAGGGAGTTTTTCAGGATGCAGTGAGAGCGCTCTACTCGAACCCACAGGCATTTAAGTGGATCATTGGAGAGCAATCTTCTTTGTTCTCAATTAAGGAGGGGCACGAGGCAGGGTTGTCCTCTGTCCTCCTTGCTATTTGTTCTCGCATTGGACCCATTGATCATGGAAATTGGATCCCACCCAGAAGTGGATGGGGTTTCTTGGGGGGGGGGGGGGGGGCATCTTCATTTAAGATTTCTGCTTTTGCAGATGACATATTAGTGCAATTCACCCAACCTAGAAGGTCCTTGAGGGCTCTGCTGGAACTGTTTCAGGAATACGGGGACTTTGCGGGGCTTAAAATTAATTACTCTAAATCTCTGGCATTGACAGCCCATGAAAGTGTGAAGAAGGAGTGGGGGGTTGCTTTTCCACTAAAATGGGCAACTGATTTCCTTCCGTACTTAGGAGTGTGGGTCTCAATGAAAACGACCGCTTTGTATCATCTAAATATTACTAGATTGCTGGATAAGATGAGGGGCCGGTTGGGTATGTGGAGGGCCTTGCCGCTTACCTTGCATGGGAGGATACACTTATTTCGCATGGTAGAATTTCCGAGGTGGCTTTACACCTTCGAGGTGCTGCTTTGCGGTTAAAGAATAAAGATCTAAGCCAGATTTGTAGGCATCTTCGGAAGTTTGTTTGGAGAGATGCTAAGCCAAAACTTCCCCTAAAATTACTCATGGGCCCCTTGGAGGGCGGGGGGAATGGGGCTCCCAGACATCCACTGATATAATCAAGCATGTTTGTTAAGACATCTGGGGGATTGGTTGTTGGGTAGACAAGATTTCACGCCCCATAGTATGGAACAAGATTTTTTTATGCCCTTTCATTTGTTTTTATTGTTGTAGTGTTCCAGAAGAATCTTGCCTGAATATATCAGCAGCAGTGTGCTATTGAGTCCTCTTAGGGATATTTGGAGAGAATTGAATAAGTTATAGGGACTAGCGGCGGACACCTCGGACCTGTTGCCTTTACAGGGTAACCCACTGTTTGCGCCAGGTTCAGATAATAAAGTATTTCGTAGATGGGCGGAGCTGGGGATCACGAGCATGTATTGGATGTAGGGGGTAAGGTATTGAATTTGGGAGCTTTGGGAGTAGGCATTACTCATAGTTATCTATTCTCGTATCATCAGTTAGCACACTATGTTCGATCCCTGGACCCCGGTAAGCTGGGAACTGGACACGGGCATAGGATTAGAGAATTTTTTGGAACTATACCTGGGGATAGGCTTTCAGTTTCAGGTTTGCAGAGAGCCCTCTGGGAACTAGATGGGGAAAAGGATACAGCATTGGGCGCAAGATTTGCAGCAGTCAAAGTTAGATTTTCGGAAATTGACATCTCGTATACCTACAATATCCGTGAATGCCAGCCTGCGAGAATGTCAGTACAGAATATTATATAGAGCATACATGCCCAAGAATCAAGTATTCAGAGTAGGGGGGGGGGGGGGTCTCAGACCCTCTCTGTGCTAACAGGGGGGAGGGTACGCTGTTTCATTCTCTTTGGGAATGCCACATGATCAAAGCCTTCTGGAGGCAGATATTCAAGTACCTGGAGTCTTTGGTGTATTTTAGGATTCCATTCTCTCCCCAGGGGGCACTGTTAGATAAATACAAAGTTTTTGTGCTTCCAAGCAGGGGGGCTCAGCAGCTAATCCGTAAGGCCAGTATTTTAGGGAAGACGCTTATTATGGGTGCGTGGATGAGTGAGGACCCGCCGGATTATTGGCATTGGAGGAACCGGTTGCACGAGCTATTGATGCTGGAATGTAGGGGAGTGGGGTCCTCCCCCAAGAGAAGGAAAGCCTTCTTGGAAATTTGGGAACCATATATACAGTCTCTGTCACTTAAAGCTCGTAGCCTAATACTTAATAGGCTTTGAAACTTAGTTTTTTTTTTGTTTTTTCTCCTTTCTCTTTTTTACTTGTCATTAATGAATATGTTGGAACAAAGTGGGAGAGTTGGAGATGGGTGGGGTGGGATGGGGTTTGATCATTTCAAAAAATTTTGATGACTTTTCTCGAGTGTTCTTTGATGCCATGTAAAATTGTTTTGTACAGTTAATGGTCATCAATAAAAATGATTTAAACTAAGTGAAATACATACTAGATTGGAGCAGGGTTATATTGCATTGATTATTTCGCTCGATCTGTCAGCAGCATTTGACCTAATAGATCATGATTTTTATTTATTTATTTAACACATTTTCCCACTTAGTTGCAGGCTCAATGTGGCTTACACAATAACGGAGAGGCAGGCTCTGGTTCAATAAAATACAAATGCACAATATAATAATCAACATGGAAGAAACATAAGCATAGATCAACAAAGAAATAAAGAGGGGGTGGTGATAGAAGTCATTACAGTCCATAGTTTTTCTGTGTCGCAGGAAGTAGAAAGTTAATTTGTGTCAGGGGGATAGGCCTTCTTAAACAAGTTGGTTTTCAGTAATTTCCTGAAGTTGAGATGGTTATGAATAGATCTCAAGGTTTTGGGCAGAGCGTTCCACAGTTGTGTACTTATGTAAGAGAAGCTGGATGCATAGGTTGATTTGTATGTAAGACCATTGCAGTCTGGATAATGCAAATTTAGGTAAGTTTGGGATAGGCTGGTACTGTTTCTGGGTGGTAGATTTATGAGGTTTAACATATATCCAGGAACTTCACCGTAAGTAATCCTGTGGACCAGAGAGCAAACCTTGAAGGCAATACGTTCCTTGGTGGGAAGCCAGTGCAGTTTTTCATGAAGGGGTTTGGCACTTTCAAATTTTGATTTTCCAAATCAGTCTAGCTGCTGTATTCTGTGCGGTCTGAAGTTTCTTGGTTAGTTGTTCTTTACAATCTGCATAAATTCCATTGCAGTACTCTAAATGGCTTAATACCATTGATTGTATTAAGTTGCGAATACATCTCGTGGAAAGAAAGGTTTTATACGTTTAAGTTTCTACATTGAGTGGAGCATTTTCTTTGTAGTGGAATTTACTTGGCTTTCAAGTGTCAGATTACGGTCAATTATGACGCCAAATAATTTTAGGATATCCGAGATAGGGAGGGAGTGGTTTGGGATGTTTAAGGTTGTAGGATTGAGATGAAATGAAGACAATGAGTCTTTTTCAGTATTGAGTTTTAGTTGGAATGAGTTTGCCCAAGTGTCCATTGTGTTTAGACCGATCTTGATTGTTTTGGTGATTTCTGTCAGATCATGTCTGAAAGGTATATAAATTGTAACATCATCAGCATATATAAACGGGTTAAGGCCTAAATTGGATAAGGATTTAGCCAGTTGAGTCATCATTATGTTGACGAGTGTTGGAGATAACGGTGAACCCTAAGGGACTCCACAAACTGCTTTCCATGAGGATGATATGTTTGATTTTGATTTTACTTGGTATGATCTATTACTTAACAATCGTCTGAAGGAAGTTGGCATCTCAGGTACGATCTATGATTGGTTTACTTCTTTTCTTAAGAATTGGCCATTTAAAGTTGTACAAAATCGTTCCCTTTCGAAAGTTCACTCTGTTTCCTGTGGGGTACCACAAGAATCGGTTTTATTACCAATTTTGTTTAATCTATACATTAGGCCTGTATTATTTGTAGGGCTTCAAAATATGATAGGATATGATTACACCTCTCTTATACCATCTTCACTGGCTCCCAGAATAAAATTTAAGATTCTCACGCTGACACATAAAGCCTTACGTTTACTGACTCCATCATATTTAGCTAATCTCATTATACCATACTTTCCCATATGAACACTTAGATCACTTACAGATAATAGATTAGTAATTCCATCACCCCACAAGGCCAGATGGGAGTCTACCAGAACCTCAGCTTTCTTTTTTCTAGCCCCTTCGCTTTGGAACTGCCTTCCAAAAACTATTAGAATAGAAGAGTCCTATATTCATTTCCGTAAATTCCTGAAAACATATTTGTTTCAGAATACGTTCGACAATAATATGGGATGAAAGGGAAAAACAGAATGAATATATATTCTAGTAATATGTGTAATTATATTTTTGGCATGGATGTTTGTCTGTTGTCTATATACCTTTTTAATATGGATGTTTTTTGTTTTGCTGTGCTTTCCTATCAAATTAATGGATTTCCTGTATGTTTTTAATGTACATTTTCTTTTTTTAAAATGTAAACCATTCTGTTTTGCGACTGCAATAATAAACGGTATAGTAAATAAATGATAAACTTGCTCACATTAAACATCATCTGCCATTTAGATGCCCAGTCTCGTAAGGTTCTCTTGTAATCTTTCACAATCCTCCCGCGATTTAACGACTTTGAATAACTTTGTGTCATCAGCAAATTTAATTACCTCACTAGTTACTCCCATCTCTAGGTCATTTATAAATATGTTAAAAGCAGAGGTCCCACCATAGACCCCTGGGGAACCCCACTAACTACCCTTCTCCATTGAGAATACTGACCATTTAACACTACTCTCTGTTTTCTATCTTTTAACCAGTTTTTAATCCACAATAGAACACTACCTCCTATCCCATGACTCTCTCCAATTTCCTCTGGAGTCTTTCATGAGGTACTTTGTCAAACGCCTTCTGAAAATCCAGATACACAATATCAACCGGCTCCCCTTTATCCATGTTTGTTCACCCCTTCAAAGAAATGTAGTAGATTGGTGAGGCAAGATTTCCCTTCACTAAATCCATGCTGACTTTGTCTCATCCATGCTTTTGAATATGCTCTGTAATTTTGTTCTTAATAATAGTCTCTACCATTTTGCCTGGCACCGATGTCAGACTCACCGGTCTGTAATTTCCCGGATCTCCTCTGGAACCTTTTTTAAAAATCGGCGTTACATTGGCCACCCTCCAATCTTCCTTATCAGCGCTTTGTATTTGACTTGACATTCCTTAAGCTGTTTCTTATTATTTTCAATCGGTTCCTTCTTCCATTTTCTGAAGGATTTTCTTTTAGCTCTAATAGCTTCCTTCACCTCACTATTTAACCACGCCGGCTGTCGTTTGGTCTTCCGTCCTCCTTTTTTAATACGCGGAATATATTTGGCCTGGGCTTCCAGGTTGGTGTTTTTGAACAGCATCCACGCCTGATGTAAATTTTTGACCCTTGCAGTCGCTCCTCTAAGTTTTCTTTTCACGGTTCTTCTCATTTTATCATAGTCTCCTTTTTTAAAGTTAAATGCTAACGTATTTGATTTCCTATGCATACTTACTTCAAAGCTAATATCAAATCCGATCATATTATGATCACTGTTATCAAGCAGCCCAGCACCATTACCTCCCGCACCAGATCATGTGCTCCACTAAGGACTAGGTCTAGAATTTTTCCTTCTCTCATTGGCTCCTGTACCAGCTGCTCCATAAAGCTGTCCTCGATTTCATCAAGGAATTTTACCACCCTAGCATGTCCCGATGTTACATTTACCCAGTCATTAATTGAAATTACCCATTATTATTGTGTTGCCCAGTTTGTTTGTGTCCCTAATTTCCTTTAACATTTCTGCATCCATCTGTTCATCGTGGCCAGGCGGACGGTAGCACACTCCTATCACTATCCTTTTCCCCTTCACACATGGAATTTCAATCCACAGTGATTCCAAGTGTTTTGTTTCATGCAGAATTTTTCAATCTATTTGATTCAAGGCTTTCGTTAATATACTATGCTACCCCTCCACCAATTCGATCCACCCTATCACTACGATATCATTTGTACCCCGATATGACAGTGTCCCACTGGTTATCCTCCTTCCACCAGATGCCTATTATATCTAATTTTTCATTTAGTGCAATATATTCTAACTCTCATCTTATTTCTTAGGCTCCTTGCATTCACATATAGACATTTCAAACTATGTTTGTTGATCCTATTTACATCATGCTTAATACTTGACAGTATTAATTTGCAATCTTTTGTCTTATTTTTATTTAAGGACACATGATCTGCTATGGTCTCTTTTGCAACCTCACTTCCTGTCTTCCCTGTTTTGGTGATATCTTTGAAAGATACCTTAATCTGAACCATGCGCTTTTGAGCGACTGTCGGCCTTCTCCCCATTTCTATTTTAAAAGCTGCTCTATATTGCCTTTTTAAATGCTGATGCCAGCAGCCTGGTCCCACCCTGCTTAAGATGGAGCCCATCCTTTCGGAATAGGCTACCCCTTCCCCAGAATGTTGCCCAGTTCCTAAGAAATCTAAAACCCTTCTCCTTGCACCATCGTCTCATCCACGCATTGATACTCCGGAGCTCTGCCTGTCTCTTGGGCCCTGCGCGTGGAACGGGTATCATTTCAGAAAATGCTACCCTAGAGGATCTGGATTTGAGCTTTCTACCTAAGAGCCTAAATTTGGCTTCCAGAACCTCTCTCCCACATTTTCCTATGTCATTGGTACCCACATGTCCCAAGACAGCCGGCTCCTCCCCAGCACTATCTAAAATCCTATCTAGGTGACGCGTGAGGTCCGCCACCTTCGCACCAGGCAGGCAAGTCACCAGGCGATCCTCACGTCCACCAGCCACCTTTTGCCACAGCTTAGTAAAAAGGCCCCCAAAGCTTGTAAAGTGTCTGCAAGATTATTTGTCAACTATACATTTTCGAACTGTTCAAAGCTTGGTAATTTCTCATTTTGATTATTGCAATGGCTTACAGTTGGGTCTTTCTGGACGTATGCTCAGAGCTTTAAATGTTGTGCAAAATACATGTGCCTAAGTTATTGTAGGATGTTCTGAATTTTGAACACTTTATTTAAATTTACACTGGTCACCTGTAGGATGGAGTCAAATATAAAATGTTTAGTTTTGGTTTTTAATACTCCTTTACTTATTTCAGCTAGCCTACAGATTTACTAGCCTCCCATAAGTTTGAGATCTGCTTCTAAAAATCTACTTCATGTACTAATTTTTTATATTCTGAGACTCGAAAAATATTCATTGATGCTTAAGATTGCTGGTTCTAAATTTTGGAACTCTTTACCATCAGAATTGTGTCTGATAACATCTGGTGAATCTTTTAAAAAGTTGTTAATCTGTTTAGAGAAGCATTTGGAAAATTACTGTCATAATTTGCTATTCTAGATGTTACACCAAACAGTGATTTGAAATGCAGGTTTAAGCAGGTTTTACTTTTATGTTTGTCTGATAATATTGTATGTTTGTAACCATGTACTGTAAGCCACCAAGGATGGTTAGATTGTGTGGGAAATAAATACTTGTACAGTTATCCTGTCCAGCTTTTGATATTGGTGGTCCAGTTTCTCCATCCATCCTCATTCTCTGAACAATAGAAAACATTTTTTCTATTGTCCCAGAATGGGTAAAGTTCTTGTGTATTTTTTTTTTAATAAAGCCCTGAGGAGATACAAATCTTGCGCACATTGTGGTCAAGGCTGGATGCTGCTTTGGTTATGCACTCTAATTGGAGTGATGTTCTTCACTTTTACAACTTACTGTCTCCTGGAATGCACTGAGGATTCTAAGACACACCCTCCTTTTGCTCCAGTCCTAATGGGATTGTTCAGTATAGCTGCAGTTCTTTGGGTCTAAGTCAGTTGGGGGAGGCACAAACTTAGGGATCTAAGCTGGAAGCAAAAAAAGGTTGCAGGGTTTTGGGACTTTATCAAATCCCCAAAAGATGACGAGCTCTTCTTAGCCTCTTGTGATTAAGATTCCGGTCAGTATGTGATATTTCTCTCTTCATATCTGATCTCCCTTAGGGAAGCCTTTGAGCGCAGTGTAATCAGCTTGGAGCTACAGGATGGTCGAGTGATCCTAAAGATAAAAGATGACTCCTGGAATGCAACCTTTGACCTGTACAAGCTTCCCATTTCTGAAACAAGGACACAGCTCCAAGAGCTGATATTTAACCTAGTGGATCAAGTTAGCGGTCTGAAGAAAAGTCTCAAAGGTACCAGAATTGTAAGAAAATTAGGGGTAAGGGAACCAATCGTCTCAGGAAAGGAATTAGGGGGGCTAACAGGGACAGAGATCTGTAGCCTTGGCTGGGGCATCTGCCACTTATATTCTAGGGTAGCATCCTGACTTTAAGAGTCGAAGTGCTGCAGGTTCAGATCCTGAGATCTTCAAATGGGGTAAGGCAAGAGCACTGAACAATGACACAGTTACTGTGTGTGCTCTGATACCTGTTTCATGGGTCTTGTGTATAAATTAGGGACTGGGCGGGGGGGGGGGGGGGGGGGGGAGATTTCACACATTTTTTTTTTTTTCTAAATTTTGGAAGCTGAAATTGGAGTCTGGTTTCCTTCAAAATCATATGCTTTTGACTGTTCTGTACATGTAGCCATGTAGCACCACACTGCTTAACTGTTATCCTATTTTCAGTGCAAAAACCATCCAGTTAAAAAGTTGGCAATTTTTCAGAGAAGAAAATCTTGGGCTACATGGGCAACAGCTGACAGTTTCAGCTGTTTCTTATGAGAACAAAAGGAACTTTCCCACCTACTGCTCAAATACTAAGGTGAAACAAAGGGAACCAGAGTGGTAGGTCTGCAGGGCCGGTCTTAGCAAGTGCGGGGCCCTATGCAGACCAATTTGATGGGGCCCCACCCTAACCCTGCCCCATCCTAACTCCACCCCCACCCTAGCTCCAGGGCCGGCCACCCCTCCCTCCGAGCTCCCAGGCTGCTCCCTCCGAGCATCAGGGCTTCCCCCCCTAGGGCTCCCATCTCCAAGGCCCCCCTCCCTCCCTCCGGTCATTTTTTAACCCCCCCCCCCCCTCCAAAATCCAGTACTAGGTATGCCGAGAATTCAAAACACTCAGGACCTATAGAGCAATTCTACCATACCATAAACAGTCATTTCTACGAATCACACAAAGAAAAGGAAAACATCTTAAAACACAACAGTGAGCACTAGAACATCAATTCACCTATTGTAAAATGAAACCAGACAGAATAGTACAGATCGTCGATCCTGCACAGTCAATGCCAACTGAAAGCCATGTCTTTTTCACAAACACAGATACACCCTAATCCACTATAGAATAAGTAGTAATATTTAAACTTTCTATTTAGACAAAAATTAAACTGAACCCCCCAGATGCCAGACTCTGCATACAATGCAACACCACAAAAACAGAAAATGTCCCCTAGTACTGTGCAAAATATAAAGACAGCAGATGTAAATTTGAAAAAAAAAAAAAACTAACAAATACCAATCACCACTTTACAAATTAACAAATAGAAATAAAACAAATATAGAACATAAAATAATACCATTTTATTGGACTAATAGATTTAGCTTTCAGAGGCCAAAACATCCTTCCTCAGGTCAATATAGTGTAGTACTATTACAGTATCCTATCCTGACCTGAGGAAGGGGGTTTTGTTCTCCAAACGTTAGCCAAAATGTATTAAAATTAGTCCAATAAAAAGATTACCTTGTTTACATGTTCTGTTATAAACATTTATTAACACATCTACAATACTACTTTATCCTAGAGCAAAAAAAAAATAAAAATATATATTTTATTTACAGTTTGTCTCTGGTTTCTGCTTTCCTCAGCTTCTTTTCACTGTCTTCGGTCTCTCTCTGCCATCCAGTGTCTGCCCTCTTTCCCTGCCCCTTCCATCCACATCTGCCCTCTATCTCTGCCCCTTCCATGATCCATCCACCATCTGCCCCCGCTCTCTCCCCCCCATCCATTCACTGTCTGCCCTTTCTCTCTGCCCCTTCAATCCACTGTCTGCCCTTTCTCTCCCATCCATCCAGGGTTTGCCCTCCCTCTCGCTCCCCCATCCAGGATCTGCCCCTCTCTCCACCCCTTTTTTCAGCCCCTGCCCCTTTTCAGCCTCCAGTCCCAGTACTTAGCCCCCTTATCTCACCTACCCTCCTTTTCAGCCCCCAGTTCCAGCCCCCTTCATCCACATGCCTTGTATTAGGGCCCCCCTTTTCAGAACCATTCTCCCACCTGACCCACGCATGGCCCCCATTTTCCCATATGACCCCTTCTCAGACCCCAGTGCCAGTCCCCTTCTCCCATCTTAGAACCCCCTCCCCACCTCAGTCTTCTTCCCATTTGAGAACCCCCCACCCCACACACCCTTCTCCCATCTGAGTCCCCTCCCCCGACCCACCTACCAGCTCCGTTCTCCTGCCGCCCACCACCCTCACTGCCTTTAAAAAAAACAGTTTGGAAGCGCCGGAGTGACAGGCAGCGCCTCGCGTCTGCCCTGCTACTAAAAATCTCTTCGACGTCGTTGGGCCTTCTCACATTGAGTCCCCGCCCACCCTCGCAGTAATTGGAAGTTACCTCAGAGGAGGGCGGGACTCAATGTGAGAAGGCCCAACGACGTCGAAGAGATTTTTAGTAGCAGGGCAGACACGAGGCGCTGCCTGTCACTCCGGCGCTTCCAAATTGTTTTTTAAAGGCAGGACAGGGTGGGAGTAGAGGGAGCAGGGCACCACCTACCCACTGACATCCAGGGCGGACCGCCTCCACCACGCCGCCGTCGCACGTTGTTTGGAGGGAGGGAGGGAGGGAGGACTGGAGCTCAGGCAGTCGGGGCGGGGCGACCCTGAGCGTGAGGCCCTATGCGGCCGCCTCGCCTTAAGACTGGCCCTGCAGGCCTGGGTTGCAGTTATTGATGTCCAGACTGGGTTTAAATGCTTCAAACAGTAGGAGCTGTAAGCACAAAGGACTCGCGTGGTGAAAAGAAGAACTAAGGAAGCACTAAGGCCCATTGGTCTCTGCCCCCTCCATGTTTATCCTACCACTCTCTCAGACTGGGATTAAGGCATAAGCAAACTAGGCATGTGCCTTGGGCCCAAAAGTTTAGGAGGGCCCTGTCAGATGTGCTCAGGATTCAGGAGGCTAGGATTGCCAACTCTCTGGATTCTTTTTCGGGATTCTAAAAAGTTATCACTATCAGCGGCATAATCGAAAGAGAAGGACGCCCATCTTCCAATATAAATTGGGAGATGGGCATCCTTCTCTGAAGGTCGCCCAAATCTGCATAATGGAAAGCCGATTTTGGGCATCCTCAGCTGCTTTCCGTCACGGGGACGACCAAAGTTCCCAGGGGTGTGTCGGCAGTGTACCGAAGGCAGGACGGGGGCATGGATAAGAGATGGGCGTCCTCGGCCGATAATGGAAAAAAGAAGGGCGTCCCTGATGAGCATATGGCTGACTTTACTTGGTCCAATTTTTTTCACGACCAAGCCTCGAAAAGGTGCCCGAACTGACCAGATGACCACCGGAGGGAATCGGGGGTCACCAACCCCCTCCCACTCAAAAATAAAAATTTTTAAACATTTTTTCCCAGCCTCAAATGTCATACCCAGCTCCATCACAGCAGTATGCAGGTCCCTGGAGCAGTTTTTAGTGGGTATTGCAGTGCACTTCAGGCAGGCGGACCTGGGCCCACCCCCTCACCTGTTACACTTGTGCTGGTAAATGGGAGCCCTCCAAAACCCACCCAAAACCCACTGTACCCACATCTAGGTGCCCCCTTTTACCCTTTAAGGGCTATGGTAGTGTTGTAGGTAGTGGGTTTGGGGGGGAGGTTGGGGAGCTCAGCACCCAAGGTAAGGGAGCTATGCACCATGGGAGCAATTTATGAAGTCCACTGCAGTTCTCCCTAGGGCATGTGAGGGGGACCAGTGCACCTCGTATGCTGGCTCCTCCCACAACCAAAGGGCTTGGATTTGGTTGTTTTTGAGTTGGCCGTCCTCTGTTTCCATTATGGCCAAAAACCGGGGACAACCATCTCTAAGGTAGAACTAAATGTTGAGATTTGGGTGTCCCTGACCGTATTATCGAAACGAAAGATGGGCGCCCATCTTGTTTCGATAATATGGGTTGCCCTGCCCCTTCGCGGGGACATCCTCAGAGATGGACGCCTTTAGAGATGGGCATCCCCGTTAGAAAATGCCCCTCCACCTGTCTCAAAACCAGATGGAGGACTAAGAGGGGCATAATCGAAAGAGACGCCCAAGTTTTGTTGAGGACGTCCTCGCAAAACATCCCGATGGAGGGGCGGGGGAACCTGTATTATCGAAACAAGATGGACGTCCATATTTCGTTTCGATAATATGGTTGGGGACGCCCAAATCTTGAAATTTTGGTTGTCCTTATAGATGGTCGTCCCTAGACTTGGTCGTTTCTGATTTTCGGTGATAATGGAAACCAGGTACACCCATCTCAGAAATGACCAAATGCAAGCCATTTGGTCGTGGGAGGAGCCAGCATTTGTAGTGCACTGGTCCCCCTCACGTGGCAGGACACCAACCGGGAACCGTAGGGGCTACTGCAGTGGACTTCATAAAATGCTCCCAGGAACATAGCTCCCTTACCTTGTCTGCTGAGCCCCCCAAACACCCCCTAAAACCCACTACCCCCAACTGTACACCACTACCATAGCCCTTATGGGTGAAGGGCACCTAGATGTGGATACAGTTGGTTTGTGGTGGGTTTTGGAGGGCTCGCTGTTTCCTCCACAAACGTAACAGGTAGGGAAGGGGATGGGCCTGGGTCTGCCTCTCTGAAGTGCTCTGCGCCCACTAAAACTGCTCCAGGTACCTGCATACTGCTTTGATGGACCTGAGTATGACATCTCAGGCTGGCAAAAAATATTTTTAAAGATGTTTTTTGAGGGTGGGAGGGGGTTAATGACCACTGGGGGAGTAAGGGGAGGTCATCCCCAATTCTCTTCAGTTGTCATCTGGTCATTTCAGCCACCTTTTTGTGCCTTGGTCGTAAGAAAAACAAAAAAAGGGACCAGGTAAAGTCGTCCAAGTGCTCATCAGGGATGCCCTTTTTTTTCCCCCCATTATGGGTCGAGGACGTCCATGTGTTAGGCACGCCCAAGTCCCGCCTTTGCTACGCCTCCGATACGCCCCCTTGAACTTTGGCCGTCCACGCGACGGAAAGCAGTTGGGGACGTCCAAAATCGGCTTTCGTTTATACCGATTTGGACGACCCTGGGAGAAGGACGCCCATCTTCTGATTTGTGTCGAAAGATGGGCGTCCTTCTCTTTCGAAAATGAGCCTGTAAGTGTGTGGATATTTTTTCAGAGTGTAGCCCACTACAGCTCTCTAATGCTCCCCCTTTCCGGTGCAGAACTGTGGTAGAATCCAGCCAATGGGAAGGCTTCTAGTCATGGAAGGAAGGGCTGAGCTGCAAGGGCTATGGGGGAAAAAGTAGTTGCTTACCTGTAATGATGGTTCTCGGACAGTATAATCATCTAGCCACACAGCTGAAGTTACATCTGGGTGGTGATACTGACCTGGCCTTCCAATAGCACAGTAAACTCAAAAAGAACTCCCTGTGCATGCCCTAACCTTCCTGCCACTGGCATACAGTGTATACACTGAACACACCCCCTTTCACCTGTTCACTTTCTGTCTTGCCTCAGAGACAGAAGTAACCTTCTGGAGATCTCCTGGCATTGATAAAAGTTTTATTCCCACAGTCAGAATTCCAGGCAAGAAAAACTCTAGCTACTAAATAAGTATTAGACATAATAAATGTTTATTCAAATTGTCAAAGAAACCAAACAGTAATTATTGAAATAGTAACAAACAGACTCCCAATATAGTATAATATGTAGCAAATAAAAACAGAGTTTTCTCTGGGAGCTTGCAATATGTCCACCTGCTAGTGGACACACTGAAGCTTGCCATCCTCAGTTCTGTTTCCTCTTAAATACTTTTTCTTCCTTTCTTCATTATCTTAATTATAATTACTTTCCTACCTAATGAATATGCATCTTTCCAGAATATTCTGTTTCCTGTTAAAATGAATAGCATGTTCCATCAAATTCTATCCCTTAAGTTGGTAGGGCCTCTCATGCACATAAGCATAATTTTTCATTTGATATGGGTTGACCTATGTCCTTGGTATGCACAGACATCATACTAGCCCCCTCCATCCTTTTGCTAAGGCTATAGTTTTTACCCACACCGACTTCTCCTTTTGATTGTTTATCTGGATACAGCAGGCGTCCTTAGTCATAGGAGTCTCTGGCTCTTAGTTGCTAACTAGCAACTTATCACAAGTTAGCATAGATCAAATGTCAAACTACAAATTTCTACAGCTTTAAAAAGGTGGTTACCAGAAAAAATGCTGTCTTGTAATTCCTGATCTGCTCCCAGCTCAAGAAAAACAAAATAGCTTATATTAAAATGAAAACTAGAAATATGTATGGTTTGCACCTTTTTATAGCCTTTATGATATACACACCTCAGTTAATACTCGAGCTTGCAACAACTCAGGGTGGGTCTGTGTGGTTAGATGATCAACTGTCCATGGAGAACTACCATTAACAGGTAAGCAACTACTTTTTCTCCATGGACAGTGTGATCATCTAGCCACACAGCCGGAGAGTCCCAAGTTGAAGAAAGAAACATAGTAACAGTTATAGAAACCTGAATTGGTGGAGGAGGTGAGTTGGTGCCTTACAACGATGAAGAGAGAACCATCTTTCCAAACAGCTGCCGATGCATCATCTATGCAATAATGTTTTGTAAAAGTATGCATCGATGACCACGTAGCTGCTCTACAGATATTCAATGGAATTGCACATTGAAGATGTGCTCTAGAAGGCGACTCAGCCTGTAGGAAATGTGCAGTGAAATGTGGAATGGTATCAGAGCGTGAAAAATGTGCTTGTTAGTAGCAAAAAGAAATGCAATTTGCTATCCAGCGAGATAATGTAGATTTTGTCACCAACTTTATACTAGGCTGTAGCACAGTCAAGTGTGTGACATCTCCTGTCATGGTCAGAAAAGTGAGGCAGTGGATAAAGTACAGCTAGAACAATAGTTTGATTGAGATGGAAAGGTGAAACCACCTTAGGCAGAAACTTAGGATGCTTTTGGAGCACTACTTTGTCATGAAGGATCTGCAAATATGGAGAGTAGTGCACTAGAGCTTGTATCTTTCCAATCCTACAAGCAGAAGTAATTGTAATTAAAAATAGTGTTCCACAAAAGATATTTAAAATCAACTGTATCCAGAGGTTCACATGGAGGATCCATAATGACTTGCAAAACAAGGTTGAGATCCCAAGCAGTTAGTGGAGGTTGAATCGGTGATCTACAATGTAGCAAACCTTTCATAAATCTCTTTTGATGTAGGTTGTTTAATAAGTGTAAAGTCATCCACTGCATTGTGTAAAAACGATAATGCTGCCAGTTGCACTTTGATGGAAAAATATGATGTCTAAATCTGAAAGATGTAACAGATAGTTGAGAATTTGAGAAATGGTACATGTAGTCGGCTGATAAGTCTTATTATTACACCATAATACACAACAGTGCCATTTAGAAGCATATGATTTTCTTGTGGAGTCTTTATGGGCCGCTATAAGTATTCGAAGAACAGCAGGAGAAAATTAGAGCTGTCTACAGTGTCTGGATAAGCCATGCAGGGAATGCAGATTTGGATGATAAAGACTGCCGTTGTTTTGTGTAATGAGATCTGGTATGATTGGTAAACATATTGGTAGACTTTGAACAAGAGACAGTAATATCGGGATCCATGGTTGTCTCGGCCAGGGAGGAGCAATGAGAATCATATGAGCCGAGTCGCTTATCACTTTTTGTAGCGTTCTTGCAATGAGAGGAATTGGAGAATAAGCATAAAGGAGTTCCTTATCCCATCTGATGAGAAAAGCATCTGACACCAGTCTGTTTTGACGGGGCCACTTTGAGCAATATCTTTGACACTTCTTGTTCTGAGGATACACAAATAGGTGTATTGCAGGGAAACCCCATTTCTTGAAAAGGTCTCATGTAATTGTGATCTTGAGAGATCGTCTTTGTGGCTGTGATTTAATGAGTCCACCAGCACATTGAGATGGCCTGGTAGATAAGTGGCTGTTGGAAATGAGCCCATGCTTAGAACTAGATGCCAGAGATGGATCGCTTTCTGACATAAGAGATGAGACCCCACTCCTCCTTGCTTGTTGATGTAGTACATAGCAACTTTGTTGTCTATTTGGACATGAATGATCTGATTGGTAAGAAGATGATAGACAGCTAGTATTGCAAGATGGATGGCTCTGAGTTCTAACAGATTGATGCTGTGTTTCATCTCTGCTATAGACCACACGCCTTGAGTTGATTGGTTCTGGCAATGTGCACCCCATCCCAACTTGGAAACATCTATTGTCAAAACCACTGTTGTTCTTGGAGGTTGAAAAGGAGCTCCCTCAGTAAGGTGGTGCAGATGTGTCCACCACTGCAGATGTTCTTTTACGTGAGCATCCACTGGTATTTTTGTGGAGAGTGACGGGTGATATTGTGACCAGTGAGCTCTCAAATACCATTGGAGAGGATGCATTCTTTACCTTGCTTGTGTAAGGACATTCACCTCGCAGCCATATGACCCAGTGAAACTAGTAATCTTCTGGCTGTTGTTGTTGTTCGAACTCTCGGTAAGTTCTGAGTCAGACTCATGAGAATGTGCACCCTGGTCAGGGGTAAGTGTGCCAGAGCAAACAGTGTGATCAGCAATGCTCCTATAAATTCCAGTTTTTGTGTGGGTTGTAAAAGAGACTTTTCTGAGTTGATGAGGAAACCTAGTGAGTTTAGAAGATTTGTCATCTACAGTACTTGGAGGACTATTTATAGAGTTTGACCGACAATGAGCCAATCGTCTAAATAAGGAAAAATGATGTGACCTTGCTGATGAAGGTGGGCTATCGCAGTGATTACACATTTTGTGAAGACTCTGGGTGCGGAAATAAGACCAAATGGGAGACCCTTGTACTGATAATGAGCATCTTGCTTTGTGAAATGAAGGTACTGGCATGAATATGGATGTATCGTGATATGAAAATAAGCATCCCTGAGGTCTGAAGACACCAGCCAAGTTCATTAATGTACAAATGGTAGTATGTTTGCCAGAGTACATATGCAGAATCTCTCCTTTTTGATGAACTTACTGAGAGACTGGACTGCTTAGTGTGGTAGTTAGGTCTCCGATATGGGTAACGTTTATTTGAAAACTTTGATTTGGAATGATAAGGTAGACGTTTATATACATTTTTGGAAGTTTTTGACTGATTTTCCTCTAGGGTGTCTAATGTTGTGCATTCTTCGTTAACACTGTCAATCGTCTCTTCCACTTTGGGTCCAAAAATACTGTCTCCTAAACAGGGGACTTTATCAAACAAGTCTTCAGCAAGAGCAGAAGAATGTAGTCAAGCCATATGCCACATAGCTATGGCAATAACCATGTCACACACTCATAACTATCAAATGCTGCTTTCATAAATTGAGAACAAAGTTCTAGATCTTGCATGATGGTAGGCAGCAAGGTATTATTGGTTGGTGTTAAAACTTAGCAATATCATCCTTGACAGTGTGTAAATACTGCAAATAACGGAAGGAATGTACTGCAATTCTGGCCTACAGCATGGTATTCTGATAAGACTTCCTGTCTAATAGATCCATACATTTGAGGTCTTTATTTGGGGGATGGGATGTAGTCTCCTTCCCCGTCTTATGCTTCTTCATTGTCATCTTAACTACCACAGATTGGTGTAGAAGCTGTTGAAGGCCATGCCTTAAAACACTCTGGACTCTGTGTTTATTATCCAACGAGCGATTGGTAGGGTAAATAGTATAAGGAGTGGACCAAATTTGTTTGTGGTGTTCCTGTAATAGTTCCTCAATTGGCAGAAGTACCATTTCCTTAGGTATTTCAATACAGACCGTTTTTCAGGCTCAGTGGATGAAGAATGGGAGTCATCTGGCAATTTAAGCACTTTAGCCATCTTCAGCAGGAATTGAGGATATGCACAATATAGTAACATAGTAGATGACGGCAGAAAAAGACCTGCACGGTCCATCCAGTCTGCCCAACAAGACAACTCATGTGTGCTACTTTTGTGTATACCCTACTTTGATTTGTACCTGTGCTCTTCAGGGCACAGACCGTATAAGTCTGCCCAGCACTAGCCCCGCCTCCCAACCACCGGCTCTGGCATAGACCGTATAAGTCTGCCCAGCACTAGCCCCGCCTCCCACCACCGGCTCTGGCACAGACCGTATAAGTCTGCCCAGCGCTATCCCTGCCTCCCAACCTCCAGTCCCGCCTCCCACCACTGGCTCTGGCACAGACCGTATAAGTCTGCCCCGCACTATCCCCGCCTCCCAACCTCCAGCCCCGCCTCCCACTACCGGCTCTGCTATCCAATCTCGGTTAAGCTCCTGAGGATCCTTTCCTTCTGAACAGGATTCCTTTATGTTTATCCCATGCATGTTTGAATTCCGTTACCGTTTTCCTCTCCACCACCTCCCGCGGGAGGGCATTCCAAGCATCCACCACTCTCTCCGTGAAAAAATACTTCCTGACATTTTTCTTGAGTCTGCCCCCCTTCAATCTCATTTCATGTCCTCTCGTTCTACCGCCTTCGTATCTCCGGAAAAGGTTCGTTTGCGGATTAATACCTTTCAAATATTTGAACGTCTGTGTCATATCACCCCTGTTTCTCCTTTCCTCCAGGGTATACATGTTCAGGTCAGCAAGTCTCTCCTCATACGTCTTGTTACGCAAATCCCATACCATTCTCGTAGCTTTTCTTTGCACCGCTTCGATTCTTTTTACATCCTTAGCAAGATACGGCCTCCAAAACTGAACACAGTACTCTAGATGGGGCCTCACCAACGACTTATACAGAGGCATCAACACCCCCTTTCTTCTGCTGGTCACACCTCTCTCTATACAGCCCAACAACCTTCTAGATACAGCCACCGCCTTGTCACACTGTTTCTTCACCTTCAAATCCTCAGATACTATCACCCCAAGGTCCCTCTCCCCGTCTGAACCTATCAGACTCTCGCCACCTAACATACACGTCTCCCGTGGATTTCTATTCCCTAAGTGCATCACTTTGCATTTCTTCGCATTGAATTTTAATTGCCAGACCTTAGACCATTGTTCTAGCTTCTTCAAATCCTTTTTCATGTTTTCCACTCCCTCCGGGGTGTCCACTCTGTTACAGATCTTAGTATCATCCGCAAATAGGCAAACTTTACCTTCTAACCCTTCGGCAAGGTCACTCACAAATATATTGAACAGAATCGGCCCCAGCACCGATCCTTGAGGCACTCCACTACTCACCTTTCCCTCCTCCGAGCTAACTCCATTCACCACCACCCTCTGGCGTCTGTCCGTCAACCAGTTCCTAATCCAGTTCACCACTTTAGGTCCTATCTTCAGCCCCTCCAGTTTATTTAAAAGCCTCCTGTGGGGAACCGTGTCAAAAGCTTTGCTGAAATCTAAGTAGATTACATCCATCGCTCGTCCCTGATTCAATTCTCCTGTCACCCAATCAAAAAACCTCAATGAGATTAGTTTGGCACGATTTCCCTTTGGTAAAACCATGTTGTCTCGGATCTTGCAACTTATTGGCTTCCAGGAAATTCACTATCCTTTCCTTCAGCATCGCTTCCATTACTTTTCCAATAACCGAAGTGAGGCTTACCGGCCTGTAGTTTCCAGCTACTTCCCTATCACCACTTTTGTGAAGAGGGACCACCTCCGCCATTCTCCAATCCCTTGGAACATCTCCCGTCTCCAAGGATTTATTAAACAAATCTTTAAGAGGACCCGCCAGGACCTCTCTGAGCTCCCTTAATATCCTGGGGTGGATCCCGTCCGGTCCCATGGCTTTGTCCACCTTTAGCTTTACAAGTTGTTCATACTCACTCTCTTCTGTAAATGATGCTGTATCCACTCCACTATCATTTGTACTTTTTCCAGTCCATCGTGGTCCTGCTCCAGGATTTTCTTCTGTGAAAACAGAACAAAAGTATCTATTTAGCAAATTTGCTTTTCCTTCATCACTATCTACATAGTGGTTCGCAGTATCTTTTAGTCTCACAATTCCCTTTTTAGTCATTCTCCTTTCACTAATATACCTGAAGAAATTTTTGTCACCCCTCCTTACATTTCTAGCCATTTGTTCTTCCGCTTGCGCTTTCGCCAGATGTATCTCTCTCTCGGCTTCTTTCAGTTTCCTCCGGTATTCCTTCCCGTGTTCCTGTTCTTGAGTTTTTGTGTATTTCTGGAACGCCAACTCTTTAGCCTTTATTTTCTCAGCCACTTGCTTGGAGAACCATATCGGTTTCCTTTTTCTCTTGCTTTTATTTACTTTCCTTACATAAAGGTTTGTAGCCCTATTTATAGCTTCTTTCAGCCTGGACCACTGTCCTTCCACTTCTTGTACTTCCTCCCAGCCCATCAGCTCCTTCCTCAGGTATTCCCCCATTTTAGTAAAGTCAGCACGCTTGAAATCCAGGACTTTGAGTTTTGAGTGGCTGCCCTCCACTACAGCAGTCATATCAAACCAAACCGTTTGGTGGTCACTGCCACCCAGGTGGGCACCCACTCGGACATTTGACACGCTATCCCCATTTGTGAGCACCAGATCCAGCGTCGTTCCCTCCCTCGTGGGTTCCGTCACCATTTGTCTGAGCAAAACACTTTGGAAAGCATCCACGATCTGTCTACTTCTCTCCGATTTCGCCGACGGAACCTTCCAATCTACATCTGGCAGATTGAAATCTCCCAGCAACAGCACCTCCCTCTTCTTTCCTAACTTTTGAATATCCGTGATCAGATCCCTATCTAGTTCTTCCAGTTGTGTCGGGGGTCTGTAGACAGCACCCACATGGACTGAGGTTCTATCATCTCTTTTTAAGGTGATCCATATCGCTTCTTCTTTTCCCCCAGGTCCCTGTCATTTCAGTCGCCGTAATATCATTTCTCACATACAGAGCTACTCCTCCACCTTTACGACCCTCTCTATCCTTCCTAAATAGATTATAGCCTGGTATGTTTGCATCCCATTCATAGGAACCATTTAGCCACGTCTCCATGATTGCAACAATGTCTAAGTCTGCCTCCACCATCAGGGCTTGAAGGTCATGAACTTTATTGCTTAGACTGTGAGCATTTGTGGTCATTGCATTCCATCTACATTTCCTGGTATGTGTTTTAGTGATTTGGGGGTGTCTTAACCCTTTGGGTACCTTCCTATCTTTTTGTTCCACCTTCATTCCTTTTTCTTCTGCATCCGTTCTATTTTGAGGAATATCACAGTGCTGTAATGGTGCAAAAGAATTCTGTAGGGGCATCACTTGTGAGGGCGGATGCTTGTGTATCACATAACAAACTCTGCCTGAGCCTACTGTGAACCATCTATTTTTAGGTGGTTTTATCCTTTGAGGCAGTGGTGTGAATTTGGTTTGATTCTGAGCAGTATGATTTTGTGGAGTCTTTGAAGCTGCTTTAAGTGTATCTAATTCCTCCTTTAGTTTACTAAGCTCCTTTTTTAAACTAGCGAGCTGATATTCTTTCTTGTTTTGCTGATGAGATGTGTTATCTGGAAGATCATTGTTTAAATCTGCAAGACATGATCTTTTCCCTGGAGACCCTTGAGAGATAGGAGATGAATCCCTAGAGCAAGTTCTGAAGTCAGGTTTGGAATGTGGTTCAACTGGCTGAGAAGTTAATGGAGAGACCGACCACGTTCTCTTCCTAGCTGAAGGAGTTGTGATCTGAGAGAAGGTTGCTGAGGTATAGAGCGCTGATTATTAGAAACTGACAGTGAATTTTCCAAAGCAGTTGTAGTATGCTGTTTGAAAAATTGACCCATTACGTGGAAAAAAATGTGAAACCGCTTCAAGGTTGTTATCTAGTTGTAGTCAAACTTGTTGAACTTATGCAGCTACTTGTTGCACATTAGCAGCAGAGCCTTTGTGAACATGAGCTGAATGGTAGACTGTGTAGATTTTGAATGTCTACTGTTAGAATATCAATGATATGCTTTGATGTCCCCATGCATACCTCCGACCCACCCCCATCCTCCCACCCTGTCAGACTGTCATAGTAATGCTTGAATGTTTTCACTTATATACACTGTCAGCTAGCACATTTGCTTATTTCCGATCTGACGAAGAAGGGCAACCTTCGAAAGCTAATCAAGAAATGTATTAAGTTGTGTCCAATAAAAAAGGTATCATCTTATTTTCTTTTCCATGTTTTATTTTGTTTGATTTCTATTGATAACCTTAAGAGTGGACTAACACGGCTACCACACTCCGTTACATAACTGAAAATAAAAAATTATTATTATTTTAAATAACACAAAATGAAAAGAACTAGAAAATATTTGTGTGTGTGAGAAGAACTAGAAGTGCAGCGGGTCGTAACTATACGACGGACAAAGTAAAACTACTATTACTAGCATTTATATAGCACTACCAGACGAACGCAGCGCTGAACATTTGACATAGAGAGACAGTCCCTGCTCAAAGAGCTTACAATCTAGGTAAAACAGACAAGACATTACAGGCAAGGGAATTACAGGGTAAAGAGGAATAGGGGAGGAGGAGGGCAAAAGAGTAGCGGCTAGGAGCCTAAGGCAGCAATGAAAAGGTGAGCCTTCAGCTTAGATTTAAAAACAGGTAGAGATGGAGCTAGACGTATGGGCTCAGGAAGACTGTTCCAGGCATAAGGTGCAGCAAGATAGAAGGAACGGAGTTAGCGGTGGAGGAGAAGGGGGACGACAAGAGAGACTTGCTCAGAGAGCGGAGTTCATGGGGAGGAATGTAGGGAGAGATGAGAGAGGAGAGGTAACAAGGGGTCATAGAGTGGATGCATTTAAAGGTCAGTAAGAGAAGTTTCAACTGTATACGGAAGCGGACAGGAAGCCAGTGAAGAGACTTGAGAAGAGGGCTAGTGTGGGCATAGCGATTCTGGCGGAAAATAAATCGAGCTGCAGAATTCTGGACAGATTGGAGAGGAGAAAGATGATTGAGCGGAAGACCAGTGAGAAGTAAATTGCAAATTGTAAGCTCTTTGAGCAGGGACTGTTTTTCTATGTTTATGCAGCGCTGTGTACTCTTTGTAGCACTATATAAATGCTAAATAGTAGTAAGTAACAAGGGTGTGAATAAGGGTTTTGGTGGTGTTCAGAAAGGAAGGGGTGAATTTTGCTAATGTTGAAGATATAGAAGCCGCACATACTTGGCACTACTAACTGTCTCTTTAAGAGCCCTTCAACTGTAACAACTCCCCTAACAAGGCTCATATATGGTTTTAACCTCCACCTTAACCATATATCATATAGAAATCATTCATATGTTTTATGTTTTTTATCGCCTCAGCAGTGCACATGACCAACTTCACTCTTTTATTGGACATTCAACAGCACCCAAATCCTCACTGGCGATAATATTTTAATAAACTATTTCTTCATTTACTTATTTAGCTGTTCATTTTGCTTTTTAGTCTCTAAGTTACTTATAAGCAATACTTAACTTGCACTGAACGGTCAGACCAGGGGTTCAACAATGCCCGACATGCATGTTTCGCCCTAAAAGGCACTCTTCTCCAGTTTGGAAGTTACCATCCGTATAAATTGAAATATAGTCTCCCCATTAGTCAATTTTTACGAATTCGAAGAGTATGTTCTGATTTGAATGACTTTAAACAAAAAGCGAAAGAGCTCAGTCAGAGATTTGAGGAGAGGGGCTATCCGAAAGCTGCGATAAGAAAAACATACCTGAGGGCGCGTTTTGCGCAGCGCCCGCTCCTGTTAGAAGATCGCAAGGATATGCAGCAGGAGAGAATTACTTGTGTGTTGCCCTATACAGAGATTAGTAAAAAAACTAGTGGTCTATATAAGACAACATTGGCATATTATCCAACTATATGGAGGGTTTGAAGAATATCCCGTGATAGCTTATACTAAAGGGAAAACGATAGGGGAAACATTAGCAGGCAATAAGTTTGGGAAACCTGTGGGAAGGAAGAAAGGTGGTGAACATAAGGAATGTGGGAAATGCCAATGGTGTAAGCTTACTATAAAAGGATCTGACTGGATACCCCCGGGGAGGGGGAAAAATTTGACAGCAAGGGATGTTACAGATTGTAATTCGCGAAATATAGTTTGTGATAATATGCCCGTGTCAACTTATGTACATTGGGAGATCGAGTAGACCTATAAAAGTGAGGTTAACTGAGCACAAATCTAAGATTATGACAAGAAACTGCCAAGCCCCGATTGTAGAACATTGGCTTGAGAAAGGACATAGAATAGAATAGAAGATATGCAATGGCGAGTATTGGAACATGTGCATGTGGGCAGGGAGGGAGGATCGGTGAAAAAACTTTTGAATTACAGAGAGCAATGGTATATATATTTCTTGAAAACAGTGACCCCACAGGGACTTAATGCTGAGTTAGAATGGGCTACCTTAATATAAGGAGCTACCTTAATGTAGTGGGGAATTGTGATTGGTCCATCAGACTCAGGGGGTGGAGACACCAATAGGAGGAGGAGAAGCTAAAAGGACAGAGTAGGAAGCCGTCGCCATCAGTGTTGCCAGGTGGGCGGTTTTACCGCCCAATTGGGTGGTTTTCCGCGACCCGCCGCGGGAAATTTTTGCCCGCGGCAGGTCGCGGTTTTTTTGGGCTTCTTTTTTTTCTTTTCCGCGGTTTTTCGGGCGGTTTTTTCGGCCGCGGGGGGCGGGGTTAGTGACGTTTTGGGCGGGGCTGATGACGGGGGAGGCGGGGTTGATGATGGCGGGGGCGGGGTGATGACGCGGGGGTGGGGGTGTCAGGGGCGGGGGTTTGAGTTTGGGCGGGTTTTGGGCTGTTTTTATGCTGGATTGGGTGGGAAAAAAATTTTCCACCTGGCAACACTGGTCGCCATCTTAGCAGGAGGAAATCCAGAAAGAAAACATTGCGAGGCTGGTACTAAGAACGGCTAAGGGCAGGTTGGAAATATGGTTTAGAATAAAATATGGGGTATAGTTTGGGGAGGCAGCTGGGCATTTGTAAAATAGGGGACCTGTGCTGCCTCCTTAAAGATGATGTTTTAATGCACTTATATTTATGTATTTTTTAGGGGAACCCTTGACAGCCTTTTAGGGCGAAACATGCATGTCGGGCATTGTTGAACCCCTGGTCTGACCGTTCAGTGCAAGTTAAGTATTGCTTATAAGTAACTTAGAGATTAAAAAGTAAAATGAACAGCTAAATAAGTAAATGAAGAAATAGTTTAGTAAAATATTATCGCCAGTGAGGATTTGGGTGCTGTTGAATGTCCAATAAAAGAGTGAAGTTGGTCATGTGAACTGCTGAGGCCATAAAAAAACATATGAATGATTTCTATATGATATATGGTTAAGGTGGAGGTTAAAACCATATATGAGCCTTGTTAGGGGAGAAGATGTAGAAGCGACAGGTTTTGGCAATTTGTTGAATATGAGCAGAGAAGGAGAAGAGTCGAAGATGACTCCAAGGTTACGAGCTGAAGAGACAGGGAGGATATGAGAGCCATTAACAGAGACAGAGAACGGGGGAAGAGGGGAGGAGGGTTTAGGGGGGAAAATGAGAAGTTCAGTTTTAGCCATGTTTAATTTGAGATGGTGTTGAGACATCCAGGCAGCAATGTCAGACAAGCAAGCAGAGATTTTGTCTTGGATTAAGGTTGAGATTTCAGGGGTGGAGATGTAGATCTGAGAGATATCAGCGTAAAGATGGTAGTGAAAACCATGGGACGTGATCAGGGCACCAAGGGAAGAGGTATAGATGGAGAAAAGGAGTGGTCCAAGGACAGAACCCTGAGGCACACCTACTGAAAGCGGGAGGGAAGTTGAAGAGGATCCACCAGAGTGAACACTGAAAGTACGGAGTGAGAGGTAGGAAGAGAACCAGGAAAGAACAGGGCCCTGGAATCCAAGCGAGGACAACGTATCAAGGAGTAATGTGTGGTCAACTGTTTTGAAAGCAGCAGAAAGGTCAAGAAGGATGAGGATGGAATAGAGACCTCTGGATTTAGCCAGAAGCAGATCATTAGAGACTTTAGTAAGTGCAGTTTCAGTAGAGTGAAGAGGGCGAAATCCGGATTGAAGTGGGTCAAGAATAGGTTGAGAAGCGAGAAAGTCAAGACAACGGCAGTGAGCGGCGCGTTCAAGTAATTTGGAGAGGAAAGGGAGATGGGGCGATAGTTGGAGGGACAGGTAGGGTCAAGTGAGGGTTTCTTAAGGAGTGGAGTGACAATAGCATTTTTGAAGGTCGTAGGAACAGTTTCAGTGGAGCGTGAAAGATTAAGGATGTGACAGATGACAGGAATGATAGTAGGAGAGATAGTGTTAAGTAGGTAAGTGGGGATGGGATCAGAGGAACAGGAGGTACATTTAGAGGAAGAAAGAAGGGCAGTTTCTTCAGTAGAAACTTCTGAGAAGGAGAGTAGGGGTGTGAATTAAGGGAGAAAGAGGTGGGGAGAGTTTGGATGAAAATTCAAGGTTAATTTTACAGATTTTATCATGGAAGTAATCAGCTAGAGTCTGTGGAGAGAGAGAAGGGGGAATAGGAGACAGAGGTACTTTGAGAAGAGAGTTCAGTGTGGCGAAAAGAAGTCGAGGGTTAGAACCGAGGGAATTAGTCAAATGGGTAATCCTGTTTGGCAAGTGAAAGGGCAGATTGGAAGGAGTGCAGCATGAATTTGAAATGGGTGAAGACAGCAAGGGTACGGGATTTAAGCCAAGAACATTCTGCTGATCGGGCGCAGGAGCGAAAGTAACGGATTCTAGAGGTTAGCCAAGGCTGGGGTTTGGTACATCTAGTAGGACGGTGCATGAGAGGGGCAAGAGTGTCCAGAGCAGAGGAGAGAATAGTATCGTAGGAAGAAGTAGCTTCATTCACAGACTTGGATAAGGTGGTGGTAGAGCGAAGGGTAGAGAGACAAGAGGATAGAGTAGAGGGGTCGATAGCTTGAAGGTTCCTAGAGGTGGGGGATGAGATTGGGTGGGACTGGGGAGGAGGGTGCTTAAGATTGAAGGTTAGTAGGTGATGGTCAGATAGGGGGAGATCAGAGGAATAGAAGCTGGAGAGAAAGCAGTTAGAGAAGAGGATAAGTTCGAGACAGTGACCATTTTTGTGAGTGGGTGCTGCGGAGCACAGTTGAAGATTGAATGAGGACGTTAGGGCAAGGAATTGGGAGGCATAGGAGTCGGATGGATCATCAGCGTGGATGTTAAAGTCCCCAAGGATAATGGAGGGGGATGAGGGATTAAGAAAGAAGGAGAGCCAGGCATCAAAGTCAGTGAGAGAGGATGGAAGAGAATTATCAGGGGGGCGATAAATGACTGCTAGACGGAGAGGCAAGGGCGTGAAGAGGCGGATAGAGTGGACTTCAAAGGACGAAAAACAGTGAGACTAGGGTGGGAGAAGAGGTTGGAATTTGCAAGAGGGAGAAAGCAGAAATCCAACGCCGCGGCCGGCAAGGCGAGGGGTGTGAGAGAAAAGATAACCACCATGGCAGAGGGCCGCGACGGAAGTAGAATCATCAGGGAAGAGCCAAGTTTTAGTTAAGGCAAGTAGATGGAGGGAGTGAGAAATGAAAAGGTCATGAATGTAGGGAAGTTTAATGCAGATGGAGCGGGTATTCCATAGGGCGCAAGAGAAGGGTAAGGAGGAAGGTGGAAGGAGAGGAATAGAGATGAGATTGGAGACATCGCGATGTGGTCTGCATAAGTAGGGAGAGGGCAGAAGAGGTGAAAGGGGGTGTATTCAGTGTATAGACTGTATGCCAGTGGCGGGAAGGTTAGGGCATGTGCAGAGATGGGGTTTTTTTTTTGGGGGGGGGGCTCTGTGCTTTTGGAAGCCGGGTCAATAACGCCACCCAGACATAACTTCAGCTGTGTGGCTAGATGATCACACTGTCCATGGAGAAGCTGAGCTCTGCATAGGGTCTTTGGAGAGAGCAAGAACCAGTACCAGTGAGCGTTTCTTTTTTGGGGGGGAGGGGAGATTGTTGCAAAGGAGTAAGACCGAAGAATGGGGGAAAGTGTGACGGGTCTTAAAGCCCACCTCTTCAATGCTGCGTTCGGCACCTAACCCTTACCGTTCAGTGAATCCAGACTGCCCCAATTTGACTGCCCCTATCGGACCGACCGTTCACTTGTCTATTAGATTGTAAGCTCTTTGAGCAGGGACTGTCTCTCTTTGTTAAATTGTACAGCGCTGCGTAACCCTAGTAGCCCTCTAGAAATGTTTAGTAGTAGTAGTCTTCTGTCAGCTGAGGAAAGGGACTGCCAGCAAATGCCAGAATTTTACATGATGGTGGACCAACCTGGGGAGGGGGGGGCACTTCCGGAATGAGCACATGAGCAGCAGGACAGCACTAGAAAAGCGAGCTATAAAGTGCATGTGAGGACAGTCTCATATAAATCAAGCTTCCCTTTAAAAATCTGGGCTGGAGTGAAGTTTAGTGAAGAAGAAATTTGCCCTGTTAACTATTAAATTACTTGGGAAAATTCCATTGAACACTGTCCTAATACTGCTTCCACTTTTACTTTATTCTTTCAGAAGCATCAAAAAAGAAAAAAAATATTATTTTGCATTTTCCATTTGTGAATCTTTTTTCATATGTACAACTTTGTAAATGTATATCTTGGACACATTACTCTTAAATCTCACTCTTTCAGGCAGTCCATCCTTGGAATATCTGGTTTGTATCGGAGGCCATAGAGAGTGAAAATTACTTGCTCAACTTCCCTGGTTCTCAGCCCACTGCTGCAGAGCTGCCAAGTTACCCAGCTCCAGGAGGGAGACTTTTTGGCCAGTCTGTTTTTTGAACTTATATCAGTGTGTTATGTGTAGTTTCTAACACCAATTGAAATCAGCACTTCTGTTTCCATAAGGTACCAGGATAGGCAGGGCTGGTCTTAGCAAGTGTGGGGCCCTATGCAGACCAATTTGATGGGACCCCATCCTAGCCCCGCCCCCACCCTAGTTCCACCCCCACCCTAGCTCCAGGGCTGGCCACCCCTCCCTCCGAGCTCCCTCCCAGCTCCAGGGCCCCCTCCCTCTGAATTTTAAAAGTTACCTCGTCGACGTCAGGTTACAGCAGCTGGCAGGTAGCAGCAGCAGTGAAAAGCGTGCGAGCTGCTCGGCGCTTCCGGAGCCTTCCTTTCCCTCTCTCAGCTCTGGTCTCGAAGCGCCGAGCAGCTCGCACGCTTTTCACTGCTGGCCGCTGTAACTCGACGTCAACGAGGTAACTTTTAAAATTCAGAGGGAGGGGGGACTGGAGCTCGGGCGGTCGGGGCGAGTTCAGGCACGCCGCGCGGGGCCCCCTTGAGCGCAAGGCCGTATGCGGTCGCCTCGCCCTAAGACCAGCCCTAGATATCCTGAAAACCTGACTGGTTAGGTGTCCCAAGGGCTGGATTGAGAACACCTGGTCTATACCAAATGACTTATTCAAGAAGTCTCTTGTTTATTTTGTACTTGATATACTGCCTTTCAGGCCACAAATCAAAGCGGTTTACAATCTCAATAAATCAGTAGGTCATAAAGGTGGAAAAGAACTACAATATAATGATAGGCCAGATCAAAGAAGATGCTACTTCAGTGATTCCCATACCTGTCCTGGGGGAACCCCAGCCAGTGAGTTTTTCAGGATATCCACAATGAATATTCATGAGATCGATTTGCATACACTGCTTGATATTCAAATCTAACTCGTGCATATGGATACCCTGAAAACCTGACTGGCTGGGGTTCCTCCAGGACAGGTTTTGGAACCCCTGAGTTACCTCATAGCCAGGACTCCTGCATCACCTCCTGCTGGATGTAATCAGAAGTTTCCCATAACAATCACATTTTGGGCCCTGTTTACTAAGGGCGCGCTAGCATTTTTAGCATGTGCAAAATGCTAAAGACACCCATATATTCCTATAGGTGTCTCTAGAGTTTAGCGTGCACTAATTTTAGCGTGTACTAAATACAGTAGTGCACCTTAGTAAACAGGACCCTTTGAATATCACTGTCATATTTTTTCTCTGCTTTTTTTCCCATTACACTTTCTTTCTTGAATTTAACACTCTAATGTTTCCGTTTTCTCAGAGTATCTGATCCAGTAATATCAATTTAACAATACGGCTAACCCTTTCATTCTGTTAATCTATAGCTCTGTTTTCCAAAGTCATCTAGATAAACCCTTAACTCGTATATCTGTATAGACACTATTATCAGTGAAGCATGTACCACAGGTGTCACCTTGTATCATTGAAGAAGAGGGTCCCTTTATCAATCTACTCCAAGGACACTAGAAGGAGAGGAAAAGCAAGATCTCTGTATCTATCTGCAACATGCCCTAGTTAACCCTGTCTAGTATCAGAAAATTTTGATCTAGATTAATCCATATCTTTAAATATTTGGTGAAAACCTTCACAAGAACTCATCTACGACAGAAAATGCAGCATAATTTCAGTAATGAAGCCAACATATATATATTTGAATGCAGACAGTTTCAGAGAAAAGATCCCTAGCTTGGTACCTAGGCCCATCTGTTATGGACATAGCAGAGAAGGTGAAAATAATTGTCTAGCAGTTAGATACTGAATAGGGACTGACTGTATCCAGATTCAAAAACCTGGACATCTCTGTCAACCAGTAATAAACCCTGGGTACACCTCTCATTTGCAGGCCTGGACTCCTGAACAGCAACTCCTGCAAGGAAGAGGAGGTATCGTTTCCACCGCCCAGTTTAATTAGTAATAGCTTTCTGCTTCCTGAGACCCACCTTTTGTTTTCTTGTTCAGAAGGGCAAACTTGCTGAGGCGCTCCACTTGACTTGACTTTCTTTATTTTAAGTCGCACTATCTGGCACCAGCGATGGCTCACCTCTGACCACGCTCCAGCTCCTTTTCCCTTCCCGCTCAATGACTCCCGCCGGAAACAGGAAATACCTCATCAGAAGGCAGGACATTGAGCGGGAAGGCGGAAGGGAAAAGCTGGGGTGAGCCGTCGTCGCTGCAACTGTCGTTGTCCTGGGACTGGGAGGCGGGAGCTGACTGCGGCCTCAGCGGGAGGGGGGGGCACCGGTGGTGGGAGGCGGGAGCAGAGCGATCATGATGCGGTCCGAGCGAGCGGGGGTCGGAGAGGCAGAGTTGAGGTGCGCCGCACGGGGCCCTATGCGGCCGCCTTGGTCGCCTCTGCCTAAGACCGGCCCTGAGGATAGGATTGCAGAAATCCAGGACTGGCTCAGAATTTCCCTCCTGGAACTGGGGAACTTGGCAGCTCTGTACCTCTACCCATTAAGTCTCTCCATTCATTCAAAGGATATACTTGCATAATCCCGATGCTCACACAACTATTCCTGCTATCATAGCCATAGCTAGGCTGTGCACTTTTCCCTCCTACTTCTGTAGAGGTGAAATGATGGTGGGAGTTGAGATCCTTGGTAAGGAGGGTAGACAAATATATGCTTTCCTAGGGCCCAATATAGTGTTAATCCAGCCCTGCTCTTTTCCCACCACATACATTGATCTCTCCACCTCCCTAACACATTACTTTATCCTCCTCAAGTTCGTCTGCAGCTATCACCCTTTCTCTTGCTTTCTCCTTACATCTTCTTTCCTCTCTTATTTATTTTACTTACTCTCTTATTTATTTTACTTACAAGCAGTAACGCCCGTTACAACGGGCGCCATTTCTGTAGTATGTAATGAAATAACCAAGCGGTCAAGGTTTTGTTTTTTAGAAATATAATTTATTAGTTGATGAATGTAATTTCAGTTGATGTCTACAGTACACTTTTATATACTATATTTTTGGTGTAAACAGCATTAGATCCTTCAGAATTCGAACCTTGTTATTGTTTGACTTATGTGATTTCCCATGTCCCTTATTGTTCTAATATTGTGTGTGTGTGAGAGAGAGAGAGAGAGAAAGTGTCTGTGTGTGAGAGTGAGTTGAGAGTGAAAGAGAGAGAGAGCTGGTAGGAGTCCCTGTGACAGTGGAGGGTCAGTTGCTCCTTATATGCATTTCTAATGCATGTTCTAATATTGTGTGTGTGTGTGTGTGTGTGAGAGAGAGTGAGAGGGAAAGTGTGTATGTGTGTGAGACAGAGCCATTAAGGAGAAATGTGCTGTGATACCGTAAGTAATTGGTGTGCTGGAGAGACTGTGTGTGTGTTTGTGAGAGAGAGACAGACTGTGTGCGAGTGTGTGTGTGTGAAAAAGAGTGTGTGACAGCGAGTTCAGTGTCGTCTGTTTTTTGCTTTTTTTTTTAATATTATGCTTCCCAGTCTCCACCTGTCATGTTGTGTAACCCAAAGCAATTGGTGTGCTGGAGAGAGACATTGTGTGTGTGTGTGTGTGTGTGTGAGAGAGAGAGAGAGACAGACTGTGTGCGAGTGTGTGTGAGAGAGTGTATGACAGTGAGTTCAGTGTCTGTCTTTTTTTTTTTTTTTTTTTAATATTATGCTTCCCAGTCTCCACCTGTCATGTTGTGTAACCCTAAGCAATTGGTGTGTGCGAGAGAGAGAGTGAATGGGGGGGGGGGAGAGCAGCGGCAACGTGGAGGTGGTGCGTAGGGGGGCGACTGGGGGGCGTGTTTCCGGGGGCGGGCTCGGCATGCATTAATACCCCCTCACCCCAGTCTACCTGTAGCGCGACAGCGCACCTTCCGCTTCTAACCGTGCACCATGTGTACCCATGTAGCCACCATACCAATCGTCGCGCCGTGCGGTGTTACGCAACCAAGGAGGGGAGCTGGGACTGAGAAACCGGCTGCAGAAAGTTATAGTCCTTATCAACGCCGGAAAAGATATTTGACATGCAGCACATGCGCAGAACAGCGCGGCTGCAGAAAGGTAGAGCCTCTATGAACGTCAGAACAGATCTGTGACGTGCCGCACATACGCAGAACAGCTGCGCTGTTCTGCGCATGTGCGGCACGTCAGTCACTCTTCATTTATATAGTAAGATTTGGATTTAGCTCATAACTTTTTTTTTTTTTAGTTGTCGTTCAGTCTGCGTTACATTCTGATACAGTGGGTATTTTATGTCTGTGGAGGGCTTACGATCTGTCTGTACCTGAGGTAATAGAGGGTTAAGTGACTTGTTCAAGATCACAGAGAGTAGCAGTAGGATTTGAACCTTGCTCCTAACCATTAAGCCATTCCTCCGCTCCTTATTATCTCTTCCCTTCCTCTGATTTTATATTCTCCCCCTTTTTTCAGATAGCCCTAGTCTGCACTGATGGCTTCAGAGAAATGGGGCTGGAAAATACCTTCTTTGCCTCCTCCCCAGATGACTCGTGGTGCATTTAAATTGTGGAACAGGACATTTGGCAGTTATTGTGCTCAAAATGTTAATTAAACGTTCTATTGAAAATGGCATAATGGTTAGGAGCAGGGTTCAAATCCCACTGCCACTCCCTGTGATCTTGGGCAAGTCACTTAACCCTCTTTTACCTTAGGTACAGACAGATCGTAAGCCCTCCAGGGACAGAAGGATACTCACTGTATCTGACAGTGTGTCAACATGTTCAAATAACTGTACTAAATGTGAAAGAAACATTTTTAACTTTTCTGGTTCATTTTTCATTTTCTCTTAACTTCTATGGTTCCTTCTCTGCTCTCATCAGCATTCTCATTCATGCATTCTCTCTCTCTTTCTCCCAATTTGCTATGCAGCACTTCTTCCTCTCGCCAATTTTTTACACTAACATTTTATTAAGAATTAAAGTAAGTGATAGTACAGGTATCCAGAAAAGATAGCTTAATGATCTGTACAGTACTAAAAATATGCAAACCACCAATAAACTTCAGCTAAGCAATCCAAAATACCCAACTCCTCCATAAAGCTCTGCCCATCCCAAATTCCATACTTCCCTAGACCCCCAACTGCTCCATCCCAGCCACCCAACAGCTATGCTCATCACCACTACACACATCTCAACTCTAGGTAACACCCTCGACCATCACTGTTGACACTCCTCTCCTCGTCCCATCTTTTAGCCCAAAACATCTCCATTTCAACCCTAGCTCCTATCTCGCTCAGCCACTGAGGGTGATTATGCAACTGCCCACTTTTTCAAAACAACTTTTCCTCTCCACCGTCAATATCTGCCCCACTTCAGCTACCTCTTCAGTACCTACTGGCCAAGAGAACCAGATAAACAGCTGCAGATCCTCTGGGACTTCTACCCCTATTGCAATGGTTCCCAAACTTTTTCAGTTCATGGTGCCATTAGTGTCCATGCAATTTTTCATGGTGCCCCACCACTCATTTTTCCTCCCCCACCCCCCCCAAAAAAAAGGAACTCGTGGGGGTGGGGGGGGGAGGAGTTTTCATGAGAGGGGTTTGCCTTTAATCCCCAGTGCATAGAAGGAACTGTCTTATACTTACTGTTGTCTGCTGCTGGCTTCTTCAGCTGTGACAGGAAGAAGGACCCTGAGCAGAGTTAATGTGATAACCTAGGTCCCAGCACACAGGAGCAGTAGACCAATTAGTGTGCACTTATTATGCCTCTCCCTCCGCGGAACCCCTGTGAGTTTGCCGTGGTGCATAGTTTGGGAAAGAGGGACTTCTGTCTGTTGTCTAACACCCTCCCAAGCTAAGAATTTTAACACAAAACATAGGGCAACTTCCTGTTCATAGCACAGCCATCCAGCAGAAAGATGGCTTCCACTGTTCATAGAAAGCAACTGCACAGAGGTGTATTAAACTCAATGGAGTATGCAGAGCTGTTGAGCTACTGTTTGCAATGCCGACAAAAACTTCTACACCCCCAAGTTGCCTGTACACACACCCAACTCTGTGTCCCACTGCCTACCCACCAAGCCCACTTCATCCAACCCTCACCCTTTAGGGCCTGAGAAGGGGAGGATCTGAGTGTGGGTGGGGATCACCCATGGGGCAGGCAGAAGCTGTACAGGGGCTTTGGGATGGAGGTTGGATCGTGGCTGTGATATGTCCCTCATCTCCTTAGTGTGGGCCTGTAGAGAAGTGTGGGTAGCATGGGGAGAATTCCAGAATTGATGGCCAACTCTCAGCTCCACTCTTTTTGGACAGCTGTTTGAAGAGGGACTGTTTTCTTCTTAGGTTGGGTTTAGGGAGTGATTTGACTTGGGAGGGGTGTGTCCCTTCTTTGCTTCTCTCCTGCTTAGGGACATTATTTTCAGGATATTAAAGCTGTGATAGTGTATAGAAAAGTGTCCTTTCTGCTTAGGGTGGCATTTTTACCTTCTCAATTGTTAATCCCCCATCTCTTCCCACTCAGGCTGTCAGCTGCAACTAAGTCCTCTGCCTCTTCACCCTATGATTTTTAGTCTTCTGTCTTCCGTTTCCCCTTTTCACTTCTTCCTTATCTCCTTCTTTAGACAAAGAGGACTCTGGACTCTATATTTCTGAGCCTCTACTGAAACTCCTTGGCAGAACTCAGGGCACCATGACTGTGCTGAAAGAGCCACCTGCATGTGCCCCTCCTTTCTTTAACCAATTTACAGTTCAGTTGCTTAGAAGAGAATTGTTGTCTTCTGCACATAGTCTGTATCTAGCCACCCCAGAGGCAAGAAGATGGCCAGAACCTCAGCCCAGCTGAGAGGAAAAGCTGCAACATTCAATGGAAAATAAAGGGGAGAAACTCAGGTAGAATAAATGGGGAATGACTTGGGGAAATGGTGAAAAATCTTGATGGAATTACAGTAGATAAAGGAAGTTCTCCGAGGACAAGCAGGCTGCTTGTTCTCACTACTGGGTTGACGTCCACGGCAGCCCCCACCAACCGGAACAAAACTTTGCGGGCGGTCCCGCACGCAGGGCACGCCCACCGCGCATGCGCGGCCGTCTTCCCGCCCGTGCGCGACCGTTCCCGCTCAGTCTTTTCTTTTCCGCACTGGAGAGAGCCGTGTTCGTCTCTCTCTCTCTGTCAGCCCCGGAAACCGGATCACGCTTTTGCCACGAGTTTTTTTTTCTTCGTTGTTTTCTCTGATTGTTTTATTTTGTTTCAAAAAAAAAAAAAAGAGAACTTTGTTTCCCCCTCGTACTTTTAGCGGGGGCGTCTCGTTGCGGCCTTGTGGCCGCGCGGTCGATTTATTTTTCGAGGTGTGATTTTTACCGCCACCATCGACGACTTTGACTTCGCCGACGCGATTTTTCCGTCGATGTCCTCGAAGGTCCCGAGTGGATTTAAGAAGTGTGGTCGGTGCGGCCGGCATATCTCGCAGACCGACACTCACGCTTGGTGCCTCGGGCCGGAGCACGATACCAAGATGTGCACCTTGTGTCTCAGTTTACGGAAACGGACACAGGTGGCGAGGCAAGTTCTGCGGGACCGTCTTTTTGGAACTTGCGCCGGCCCCTTGACGTCGACTTCGACGGCATCGGTGTCGACGGCCGCATCTTCGGTACCGGTACCGATGTCCACGAAATCGGCACCGACCCCAGGAGCACAGGTCCCGTTTGCCCGCCAGTCTTCCGGAGATGGCAGGGGTGAGCAGCCGCGTGGGCAATCGGCCCCGGTCACTCCCTCTACCCAGGGCCCTCGGGACCGAACCCTGTCGGACCCGATCCCTCGAGGCTGAGGGGGATCTACCTCCTCCTCTTCAGTACCGCTGAGCGCCGATTATGGGCACCGAAAAAAGACAAAAAAGCACCGTCATCGGTCGCCCACGGCGCATGTGGCTACCGGCTCCAGAGATGATTCGACGCCAAGGAAGCGGCAGCGCTGGGAGGAGCGTTCCCCCTCGGTGGTAGAGGTATCGCTACGTCAGGGCACCAGCACTTCGGTGCCGTCTCCTGGACCCGAACAGCTTCCGGCACCGGCACCTCTACCGGCCCCCTCGCCTTTCCCGACAGCGGGCCTGGATGAGTGCCTCCGAGCCATCTTTCCGGGGATCCTGGAAGGGATGATGCGCCAGACTGTTCTGGCGCCGGGGGTGCTTGCGCCCTCGGCGCCGTTGATGGAGGCGCCAGCGTGCTCTAGCCCGGTGCCGAGGCCTTCGACACCGACGCCGCTTGCGGTGCCGGTCTCGACCGCCACGCAGGTGGAGTCAACGTCGATGGAGGGAGCTTCATCCCCGCCGGCGCGGGAGTCCACCGCTCAACGACGCCACCGAGGACTCGGTGCCTCGAAGTCGAGCCGGGCCCGGTTGAGGTCTGAGCTACAGGAGCTCATGTCCGACACCGAGGAAGAGGCCTCGTGGGGGGAGGAGGAGGACCCCAGATATTTCTCCTCAGAAGAGTCTGTGGGCCTTCCCTCCGACCCCACTCCTTCACCAGAGAGGAAGCTCTCGCCACCTGAGAGCCTCTCTTTTGCCTCCTTCGTCAGGGACTTGTCTATTTGAATTCCCTTCCCCGTTGTCTCTGTGGATGAGCCGAGGGCCGAGATGCTCGAGGTCCTCGACTATCCATCACCACCTAGAGAGTCCTCCACGGTACCGTTGCACAATGTCCTCAAAGAGACACTGCTTCGGAACTGGTTGAGACCTTTATCTAATCCCACCATCCCCAAGAAAGCGGAGTCCCAATACAGGATCCACTCAGACCCAGAGTTAATGCGGCCCCAATTGCCTCATGACTCGGCGGTCGTGGACTCTGCTCTCAAGAGGGCACGGAGTTCGAGGGATACCGCCTCGGCGCCCCCAGGGCGGGAGTCTCGCACTCTGGACTCTTTTGGGAGGAAGGCCTACCAATCTTCAATGCTCGTGACCCGCATCCAGTCCTACCAGCTCTACACGAGCATACACATGCGGAATAATGTGAAGCAACTGGCGGACCTGGTCGACAAGCTCCCCCCGGAGCAGTCCAGGCCTTTTCAGGAGGTGGTCAGGCAGCTGAAGGCGTGCAGAAAGTTCCTGTCCAGGGGTATATATGACACCTGTGATGTGGCATCTCGTGCTGCGGCCCAAGGTATAGTGATGCGCAGGCTCTCATGGCTGCGTGCCTCTGACCTGGACAACCGCATCCAGCAGCGGCTGGCCGATGTCCCTTGCCGGGGGGATAATATTTTTGGTGAGAAGGTCGAGCAGTTGGTGGACCAACTACATCAGCGGGAAACCACCCTCGACAAGCTCTCCCACCGGGCGCCTTCAGCATCCACCTCAGCAGGTGGACGTTTTTCCCGGGCCAGGCAGGCTGCGCCCTACGCCTACAACAAGCGTAGGTACACCCAGCCGGCCCGAAGGCCTCATCAGGCACAGTGACAGTCCCAGCGCGCTCGTTCCCGTCAACAGCGTGCGCCTAAGCAGCCCCCGCCACCTCCACAGCAAAAACCGGGGACGGGTTTTTGACTGGATCCATGGGAACATAGCCGCCTTCAAAGTGTCCGTACCGGACGATCTGCCAGTCGGGGGGAGGTTGAAAGTTTTTCACCAAAGGTGGCCTCTAATAACCTCCGACCAGTGGGTTCTCCAAATTAGTGTGGTGCGGATACGCCCTGAATTTGGCCCCCCCTCCACCAAATTGTCCTCCGGCAGCCCAATCCTTCAGCTCCCAGCACAAGCAGGTACTTGCAGAGGAACTCTCCGCCCTTCTCAGCGCCAATGCGGTCGAGCCCGTGCCACCCGGGCAGGAAGGGCAGGGATTCTATTCCAGGTACTTCCTTGTGGAAAAGAAAACAGGGGGGATGCGCCCCATCCTAGACCTGAGAGGCCTGAACAAATATCTGGTCAAAGAGAAGTTCAGGATGCTTTCCTTGGGCACCCTTCTGCCAATGATTCAGAAAAACGATTGGCTATGTTCCCTGGATTTAAAGGACGCATACACTCACATCCTGATACTGCCAGCTCACAGACAGTATCTCAGATTCTGCCTGGGGACACGTCACTTTCAGTATTGTGTGCTGCCCTTTGGGCTCGCCTCTGCCCCACGGGTGTTCACGAAGTGCCTTGTGGTGGTCGCGGCGTATCTACGCAAGCTGGGAGTGCACGTGTTCCCATATCTCGACGATTGGCTGGTCAAGAACACCTCGGAGGCAGGAGCTCTCCGGTCCATGCAGTGCACTATTCACCTCCTGGGGCTGCTGGGGTTTGTGATAAATTACCCAAAGTCCCATCTCCAGCCAGTCCAATCTCTGGAATTCATAGGAGCTCTGCTGAATTCACAGACGGCTCAGGCCTTTCTTCCCGAAGCAAGGGCCCACAACCTCCTGTCCCTCGCTTCCCAGACCAGAGCGTCTCAGCAGGTCACAGCTCGGCAGATGTTGAGACTCCTAGGTCATATGGCCTCCACAGTTCATGTGACTCCCATGGCTCGTCTTCACATGAGATCTGCTCAATGGACCCTAGCTTCCCAGTGGTGCCAGGCCACCGGGAATCTAGAAGATGTCATCAGCCTCTCCATCAGTTGCCGCAATTCACTGCACTGGTGGACCATTCGGACCAATTTGACCCTGGGACGCCCATTCCAAATTCCACAGCCCACGAAAGTGCTGACAACGGATGCATCTCGCCTGGGGTGGGGAGCTCATGTCGATGGGCTTCACACCCAGGGACTGTGGTCCCTCCAGGAACAGGATCTTCAGATCAACCTCCTGGAGCTCCGAGCGGTCTGGAACGCACTGAAAGCTTTCAGAGATCGGCTGTCTTGTCAAATTATCCAAATTCGGACAGACAATCAGGTTGCAATGTATTACATCAACAAGCAGGGGGGCACCAGATCTCGCCCCCTGTGTCAGGAAGCCGTCGGGATGTGGCGTTGGGCCTGCCAGTTCGGCATGCTTCTCCAAGCCACATACCTGGCAGGTGTAAACAACAGTCTGGCCGACAGACTGAGCAGAGCCATGCAACCGCATGAGTGGTCGCTCCATTCCAGAGTGGTACGCAAGATCTTCCGAGAGTGGGGCACTCCCTCGGCGGACCTTTTTGCCTCTCAGACCAACCACAAGCTGCCTCTGTTCTGATCCAGACTACAGGCACACGGCAGACTAGCGTCGGATGCCTTTCTCCTCCATTGGGGGACCAGCCCTCCTGTATGCTTATCCTCCCATACCTTTGGTGGGGAAGACCTTACTGAAGCTCAAGCAAGACCACGGCACCATGATTCTGATAGCTCCTTTTTGGCCCCGCCAGATCTGGTTCCCTCTTCTTCTGGAGTTGTCCTCCGAAGAACCGTGGAGATTGGAGTGTTTTCCGACTCTCATTTCGCAGAACGACGGAGCGCTTCTGCACCCCACCCTTCAGTCTCTGGCTCTCACGGCCTGGATGTTGAGGGCGTAGACTTCGCTTCGTTGGGTCTGTCTGAGGGTGTCTCCCGTGTCTTGCTTGCCTCTAGGAAGGATTCCACTAAAAAGAGTTACTTTTTCAAGTGGAGGAGGTTTGTCGTTTGGTGTGAGAGCAAGGCCCTAGAACCTCGTTCTTGTCCTGCACAGAACCTGCTTGAATACCTTCTGCACTTATCAGAGTCTGGCCTCAAGACCAACTCAGTAAGGAATCACCTTAGTGCGATTAGCGCTTACCATCTTCGTGTAGAGGGTAAAGCCATCTCTGGAGAGCCTTTAGTCGTTCGATTCATGAGAGGCTTGCTTTTGTCAAAGCCCCTGTCAAGCGTCCTTCAGTGTCATGGGATCTCAACGTCGTCCTCACCCAGCTGATGAAACCTCCTTTTGAGCCACTGAATTTATGCCATCTGAAGTACTTGACCTGGAAGGTCATTTTCTTGGTGGCAGTTACTTCAGCTCGTAGGGTCAGTGAGCTTCAAGCCCTGGTAGCTCATGCTCCGTATACTAAATTTCATCATAACAGAGTAGTGCTCCGCACTCACCCTAAGTTCCTGCCAAAGGTGGTGTCGGAGTTCCATCTTAACCAGTCAATTGTCTTGCCAACATTCTTTCCCAGACCGCATACCCGCCCTGCTGAACGTCAGTTGCACACATTGGACTGCAAGCGAGCGTTGGCCTTCTATTTGGAGCGGACACAGCCCCACAGACAGTCCGCCCAATTGTTTGTTTCTTTCGACCCCAATAGGAAAGGGGTCGCTGTCGGGAAACGCACCATCTCCAATTGGCTAGCAGATTGCATTTCCTTCATTTACTCCCAGGCTGGGCTGACTCTTGAGGGTCATGTCACGGGTCATAGTGTCAGAGACATGGCAGTGTCGGTGGCCCACTTGAAGTCAGCCACTATTGAAGAGATTTGCAAGGCTGCGACGTGGTCATCTGTCCACACATTCACATCACATTACTGCCTCCAGCAGGATACCCGACGCGACAGTCGGTTCGGGCAGTCGGTGCTGCAGAATATGTTTGGGGTTTAAATCCAACTCCACCCTCCAGGACCCGAATTTATTCTGGTCAGGCTGCACTCTGTTAGTTGTTCTTCGTAGGTCAATTTCTGTTATACCCTCGCCGTTGCGAGGTTCAATTGACCTGGGTTCTTGTTTTGAGTGAGCCTGAGAGCTAGGGATACCCCAGTCGTGAGAACAAGCAGCCTGCTTGTCCTCGGAGAAAGCGAATGATACATACCTGTAGCAGGTGTTCTCCGAGGACAGCAGGCTGATTGTTCTCACCTACCCTCCCTCCTCCCCTTTGGAGTTGCGTTTTTACTCATTTTTTGCTTGTCATTCAACTGAGCGGGAACGGTCGCGCACAGGCGGGAAGATGGCCGCGCATGCGCGGTGGGCGTGCCCTGCGTGCGGGACCACCCGCAAAGTTTTGTTCCGGTTGGTGGGGGCTGCCGTGGATGTCAACCCAGTCGTGAGAACAATCAGCCTGCTGTCCTCGGAGAACACCTGCTACAGGTATGTATCATTCGCTGATCAGCACCCTAGAACAGCTGCTGATGACCAAGGCATGCAAGGAAGACTGGGCTCTCACACAGCCCACAGGGGCAGAGAGGGAGGGCTGGCCCTACCTCAGAGCTAACGGCCAATAGGGAAAGTTCACAAGGAGTCAATCACAGGATACTGCAAACTATAGAAAAAGCAGTCCTAATACACAGTGTTATCTATTATGCAGACAATGCAATTGCATACAAATAATGCTCAAGTTAAATATGCATAACAATGCATCCTGCCTCCATGAATATGGGGGCAGAACAATATCCCCTGCTCTCACGTGTGGTTCTGTTAAACAATGGCTCCTGTTGTGAGAAATGTTATATAGGCGTGTGTCTTTTTTCCTTTTCAGCTGCGGAGTGCACTGCCTCTTCCTGCAGTCCTGAGAAGAACTTTATGAACAGTCAGAGGCTTCTGATGCCAGGTACCCAACTTTTGTGCACCCACTTTCTTTGCTGCCTGCCTCTGTATGAAACCAGCTTCCGTAGCCAATTTAAAATATGCAAACTTCAAGTCTAAAACCAGTCAGAATCTCTTACTGTTAGTTACAGAGGAATTACATGACGTTTGCTTCAGTGTAGTGGCAGGGACATCTGTGAACTTACTTTGCCCTGTATCATGCTGGTTAATGTATACTAACCAAATCATTCCCTGGGTCTCTTTTTTATGGAGCTATGTTTCAGGCTATTTAGTATCAAAATCAGTTTTTCTTGGTAGATGGAGAGTGGAATGCAGTCCTAGACTCTGGATAGGTCCAGAAGGTCCTGGCTTGAGGGGTACGTGCCCGTAAGCTGAAAGGCTGTTGGCTCATTTCAGTCTCTTTTATATATGGTGGATCCATAATCCATTTGCTAGAGACTATAAATGCTAGTTGGATCAATCTATTGTGTTTTGGGGCTGCAGTTGAAAGGGTGAAAAGTTGCTTATCATAGCCACATCTCGGTAACTATTGTGAGTCCGCCTAGCCCTGCTAGGTGGAGGTTTAACAGGTCTAAGTTGGGTGACAAGCGCTTGATAGAGCATCTTGAGTACCACATCTCTGAAGTTTTGGCTTATAACCCAAAAGCCGATGGCTCGTTGGCTTCCTGGTGGGGAGCATTTAAGGTTGTTCTGAGGGGATATGTCTTTTGGCTTCTAGCTTCCTCAAGAGGAAACAGAAGTAGAGACAGACAGACAGTTGTTGGGAGTGGAGTGGTCCCTGGAGGCAGAACACAAGCAGTGTGGTCTGCTTGCTACTAAGTGGGCACTGGACATAGCATGAGTAGAGTTGGAACCATTACAAATGAAGAGGGTGGATCAGTTTCGCTATTTGAAACGGACGTTTTACAAACAATGGTAAAATGGGTCTTTTGCTTGCAAGATTGGTAGGAAATACCAGGTTAGGTCCTTTATCAGGGTGGATCAGAAGTGATTGGGGGGGGGGGATTATAGGAGCCTTTTTTTTTTTTAGTTCCACAAAACCCTGTGCTTTGAGCCTTGCAGTGACTGAGGGGTCTTTCTGAGCTTTCTTCTGAAGCGGGATTAGAAGAATTTCTTGGGGGCTGCTTGGGAGTGGAGGAGTGGCTAGAGGTTGGAGCACCGGTCTTGCAATCCAGAGGTGGCTGGTTCAAATCCCACTGCTGCTCCTTGTGATCTTGGGCAAGCCACTTAACCCTTCATTGCCTCAGGTACAAAGTTAGATTGTGAGCCCTCCTGGGCGCGTAACTGCAGGGGGTGAAGCATAGAAAGGCCATAGGCGTGGCAGCAAATGTCGCACACAACTTATAGAATATTTATTAGTTTCGTACATCGCATGGCGCACTGAGGCACGCCCACTTAAACCAGTCATTGATCTGGTGTAAGTAATCTTGCCTAACTTTGGCATGTCAAATTGGGTTTATGCTAGCATTCTAGAATGTCTTAGGCATTCCTGTGCCATTATAGAATTGGCACTTATTGCACCTCGTTGTGGCGTACAATTACAAGGTGCCAAGGTATAGAATTACCTCCTAAATCCTTGGCCCAAGAAAATGCCCAGGCCTTGGTGGCTCAAGTGATCTGTTGCAAATGAAGGTTCATAGGGCCCGATATTCAGACTAACTCTCGCAGTTGACGCAGAGCCCAGATATTCAACTGGGTCATTTCCAGTGACCGGCATTGAATAACTGGTTTATTTTTGGCCGGTTCAAATTTAACTAGCCAAGCTTATATTCAGAGCTGGCTGGTTAAGTTTGAACTGGCCAAAGATAGGCCTGATATTCACACGGCTAGATATAGCTGCCAAACTTGCACTGAAAATCGACGGATAGCAGGTTATATCGTCAATATAACTGGCTATCCGCAAGCTGCGAATTTTCAATGGGTCATGGCAAGCCATGTCCTACTGAAAATTTGCAGATAGCCAGTTATGGGGAATTTAACTGGTCAGGTGCCAATCCTGGATAGTTAAATACTTTGAATATTGGGGGGATAGTGTCTAATCTCAGCCCTGATTCCAAATGCCTCCACATCTCTCTTTAGATGTGTGTTGTGCTTCAGCTGCAGCACTTTAGCATTTCATTTATGTCTGTCCCCTTTTTCTCAGATTTGGATTTCAGAAAAAACAAAGGTGGGTCACCTAATGTCAGCAAGAAAAGAATCCCAGGGGAGTCACTGATCAATCCTGGCTTCAAAAGGTAATAGTTTACCTACCAGCACCCTAAAAAAGAAATGATTGCTTTTCTGCAGATGCTGAATCCTTCTCAAGATCTCAGAGCTTCTCATGTACCCTGCATTGCCAGGAGAAACTATATTAATTTGTATAAAACCATCAGTAGCACGTGCACTAATAGTTAACCCAGCAGTTTGAGACTTAGAATGCACTAATTCTTGCATTAACTGCGTCATATGGAATGGAGCAGGGAATGGGTGGGAACAACACTTTGCAGATAATGCATGGTGATTTACTGCATCTCAGCGGTTCAAGCAGCATATGGGGTACATTCTTCAATGTCATTCAGTGAGAACCTATTCTAAAATGGTATCTGGGCACCGAGAATCTACCATAGGCATGGTGTTATCTGTAGGCATCTAAATGTAGCAAGGGCATGCGTAACTTACTGCATTCTATAAGTTGCGTGTGTAAAAGCAGCAGGCATGCCCATGCCTCCTTACATTTACACACTATGCTGCTTGCTTGTGCCTTTCTAGAATAGTGCTGTCAATTTTCTGCCACTTACATAAGTAACATAGTAGATGATGACGGCAGAAAAAGACCTGCACGGTCCATCCAGTCTGCCCAACAAGATAACTCATATGTGCTACTTTTTGTGTATACCTTACCCTGAAAAAGACAGATACAAATCAAGGTAAGGTATACACAAAAAGTAGCACATATGAGTTATCTTGTTGGGCAGACTGGATGGACCGTGCAGGTCTTTTTCTGCCGTCATCATCTACTATGTTACTTATGTAAGTGGCAGAAAATTGACAGCACTGTTCTAGAAAGGCACAAGCAAGCAGCATAGTGTGTAAATGTAAGGAGGCGTTCACATGGGCGTGCCTGCTGCTTTTACACACGCAACTTATAGAATGCAGTAAGTTATGCATGCCCTTGCTTTCTGTACTTTTACATGCATTAGCACCCTGTCCAGTGCTTCTTTTGTAGAAAAAAAGGCGCCGATACTCATTATGGGCAGGGTCACCACATATGGCTCTGCCCCTATGATAGCCACACCCACATTAGCCACACCTCTTATACCAGCCGTGGTGTATATAAATAGACATCATTGAAAATATTATACTAGTATAGGAGAGAAAAAAATTAACTTGTGATTCTTTTTTCATTATAAATAATTTCTGTAAGCTGTTACAGCTCCAGTATACCCAGTGCAAAATAAGACAGCAGATGTAAATTCTCAAACTGGACATATTCCAAACACTAAAATGAAAATAAAAATGATTTTTTTCTACCTTTGTTGTCTGGTTACTTTGTTTTTCTATCCATATTGGTCCCAGTCTCTGATTCTGCTGCCCTCTATCTGTTCTCTTAACTCTGTTTCCAGGGCTTCCTTTCCATTTATTTCTTTACTGTCCTTTCTTCTTCATTTCTTGCCCTGCATCCATAAGTAAAAGCTGGGTCCTCCTCCGTGGAATTGACTGGAGGAGGTATAACGTGGATCCAGCTTTTGCCTATTTTCTCCATCCATGTGCATCTTCTTCTTTTCTTTCCTCCCCTCCATCCATGTCCGGCATTTCTCCTCTCTCTTCTCTCCCCTGTAACCATATAAAGCAATAATTCTCTCTCCCCTCTCCTCCATCCAAGTCCAGCATTTCTCCTCTCTCCCCACCAACCCCTCCATCCATCCATGTCCAGCAATTTTCCTCTATCTCCTGCTTCCTCTCCATCCATTTCCAGCATTTCTCCTCTCTCCCCTGCCCTCGCCTCCCATCCATGTGCATCTCCTTCTTGTCTTTCCTCCCCTCCATCCATGTCCAGCATGTCTCCTCTCTCCCCTGCCCTCCCCTCCCATGTCCAGCAATTCTCTTCTATCCACTGTCCTCCCCTGCCATCCATGTCCAGCGATTCTCCTCTCTCCCCTCCCCTCTCATCCATGTCCAACAATTCTCTTCTCTTCCCTCCCCTCCATGTCCAGCAAATCTCTCTTCGCTGCGCTCCCCTCCATGTCCAGTATGTCTCCTCTCTCCCCTGCCTTCACCTCCTATCCATGTCCAGTGATACTTTCTTCCCTGCCTCTCCTCCTATCCATGTCCAGCAATTCTCCTCTCTCCCCTCCTCTCCACTCCATGTCCAGCGATTCCTCTTCCCTCCCCTCACCTCCAATCCACTCCATGTCCAGCGATTCCCCTCCCTTCCATGTCTAGCAATTCTCTTTTGCCCCATATTATCCCCTCCCTTCCATGTCCACTGACTCGCCCCAGCCTCCACCTGCCCACCCTCACCTGCCCGCTGCCTTCCGTTCGTGCACCCGGCTGTGCTCCCTGCGTTGCAAAACGTTTGTTTACCGAAGTCTCGGTGAACCGGCAGTGAAAGCAGCAGGCAGGCAGGCTCGCCTCCTCGTCGCTCGCTTCGCTTCCCTTCCCTCTCTGCGCGTCCCACCTTCCTCTGATGTAATTTCCTTTCCGCGAGGGCGGAACATGCTGAGAGGGAAGGGAGCGACGAGGAGGCGAGCCTGCCTGCTGCTTTCACTGCCAGTTCGCCACTACTTCGGGTAAATGAAAGTTTTGCAATGCAGGGAGCATGGCCGGGTGCACGAACGGAAGCGAGCAGGCAGGTGAGCCGGACCGCACAAAAAAGGTGCCGGTACACTGTACCGGCGCATACCGGCACAAAAAAAGCACTGACCCTGTCGTAGAATTGCCCTTATAATGGAGTTGACTGGTTAATGCCATCTTGGTAGGTAGCATTAAGTGCATCCTTATTATTGAGTTTTATCTCTGCATTGCCTATATGGGAAGCAGCTGGGCACGTTTACAACAGTTAAGGCAGAGGCTTTGCAGTTATGGCAGCATCTCTTTTTTTTTTTTTTTTTAAACTAATACAGAGTAACGGCAAAATTTTAGTGTGCCTTAGTAAAAGGGGTTCTGTTTGCATTGGTGTGTCTCCTCCTTAACCCCACCTCTTCAGTGTTCCACAGCTCATGTGCTTTTACCAACATGTAGGGTGGGAAATTGTGACCCATAGACGTGGCTTCCATTTCACTGGTTGCTTCATCCATATTTACATCTAACCTTTCCATTTTGGGTGAAGGGCATATTAGATTCCTTGTCTTCTGTGCCTTAGCAGCTGCCCAAATAATGGGTTTGCAGCTTTCTCTTTCAGATTGACTGATGTATCATCTGGTTTTCAGTGAACAAAGAGAAAATTCACCTGCTATCTACAAATTTATTGGTAGAAATCAGTTGATTAGTCTGGTTTAGTAGCCTGTGGCGTGCCTGAACTGTGGCTGCTTGCCCATTCTATAGCACAATGGTGGCAATAGAAGGAGAATTGCTCCATCACTTTAGAGTGGTCCCTTCCCATTTTCTTGGAATTTCCTAGTTGAAAGGTAATGAAGTCAACCCTGAATTGCTCTGTGGATGTGGCCCTCTTTTGGGTAGTGGAAAAAAGGTGCACTGTATCCTCATGCTTGTAAAAATGTGACAGAGGACAAAAGGACTGGCAAAAACATGGAAGGAAACCACATTAAGGGAAGGTGAATAGAGTTCTGGTAAAACTAACGCAGGAAATGCGTGTGAATGTCATCAGCCCATAAAGATGGATGGGAAAAATGCCTCACATTATAGACGGACAGAACAGTAAAACAGAAAAAGTTTAAACATGTTCAGAAGGAGAAATGATTCTAAAACACTTCCATCCTGGCCATATTTCATCAAAACTGCTTGTTTCACAGGAATTTTCAATAATAGAAATTGCACATGTAGTAATATACAAATAAATAAAAATAATACAAATTATCACCAGTAAAATGTTCTGTCAGAGGCTACCATTTGAAAGAACAGCTACAGAAGACATAAGGTCAATAATGCGAAGCAAGACTTCTAGACCTACATCTGAAGGTTCAAAGACACCCAGAAACAAGCCAAACCTTCTGGGGAGAATCCTCAATGTGAACAAGATGGAAATAGATTCTGTTCATTGAGTTGCAGAGAAATAGAACCAATGTGCTCGCCTGCTACAGACCAATCAAACAGAATCAGGATTGGGAATTTCTTTTGTGTCACGAGTAACTGGTAGGAGATAGCAGGCCTCTGATGATGTCCACTTTTGCTGAGGGAAGATCCTGGCAGCCCAAGCAAAAGGGGCAGGACTGGAGTGGGATAAGAATTTAGAGTAAGAAATTAAACAGGTCTTTGGTTCCCCAACCTCCTGCCAAGACTCAGGGGAATAAGTGAGGATCCCAGACCTCAAGAAGTAGAGGTAGAGGGGAGAAAGTGGCATTTGTCTTCTGCCACCCCAGGATGGAGACAGGAGAGCCCTGTTCTCCTGGATAGAAGATAAGCATGTGGTGGGGTCAGAAGGTATTTCCAACGCACTCCCCCCCCCCCCCCCCCCCCCCCCCCCGATAGGACCTGGCGAAAGAACATAGAGGTTGGAGGAGGGTCCTGAGCTACAAGCAGAGAAGACTCTTGAGGTCTGGGAAGGGACTGTGTTTGACTGAGGAATGCACAGAAAGTGTGGGCAGCGGAGTAGAGAACTAAGAGTATCTATCATCATAATTAAAATTGAACTGTAACTACGTATAAAGTTAAGCCCTTGTGAACATTCCTGAGGATTGGTTAACTGTTTAGCAAAAACAGCATTTATTGCATAAACTACTGGTGTGGAGTGTATCATTTACATTTCTGGATATTGCAGAGGGTGTCATGCTCGATGGGGCCTTGAGGTAAGGCCTAGATGGAGTTGCAGAGAAAGAGAACCAATGTGCCCACTACTGACCAATGAAAGGAAGCAATGCCTCATGTATTTGTATAGCTGTATAAGAAAACATACACAAAAAGAGAAAACTTTGATACCTCTTTGGCAATATCACTCATGAAAATATTGAAAAATGCAGGTTCCTCAGAGTGAAATCCATTTACCACTAGAATCAGTTTCTAAGAAAGTCAGTCACTTTAGGACCCATACCAAGGGTGCTTGGTTTATATATAAGTTGAACAGGTAGCTAAATTGGCATGTTCTGGCTCTCTTTGAAGGTGCAAGGAAAGGAAAAATAGGAGACTAATACGAAAAGAAGAAAAGAGTGACAGATACAAATAAGCAAAAGACTAAAGCTTGAACTGCAAGACAGGAGAAACAAACAAACAAAAATCCAGAGTGCCAAAGGATTTAAAGACAGTTTTAAACAAAAGAACACATTTCACCCCACAGGATGGACAAAACAACAAGCTGGACAACTACATAGAAAGCTTCAGACATAGGGTAAAATCACAACTTTCCAGAAAACAAAAGAAAATTCTGTACAATCTTACTCCACCAGAAAGAGCGGCCATAAGAACTCTACAAACTAACCAACGCATTATCATCAAACCCGCAGACAAAGGAGGCTCAGTGGTGATTATGGACCCAAAAAAATACATTGAAGAAGGGCACAGACAGCTCTCAGACAATACATACTACAGGAAACTAATTGAGGATCCCACGCAGGATTATACAAAGCAGCTGAAAGACCTGATCAGAACGTTTCCCAAATAAGTACAGCCACATCTGAAGAAACTCATACCAAACCAGCCTTCTGTGGGCAAATTCTACATGCTACCCAAAATCCACAAACCTGGAAACCCTGGCAGACCAATCATATCGGGTATTGGCACACTCAAGGAGGAAATATCTGGACGTAAAGGGGATTCTGAAACCTCTTGTGCACAAAACAAACAGTTTCATACAAGACACCACAGACTTTCTGAATAAATTGAAAAATATCAAGCAATTACCACCAAGTACCCTTCTGGTCATGATGGATGTAGAATCACTATACAGCGACGTTCCCCATGCGGATGGCATAGCTGCATGTGAGAAACTCCTCCTAAAAACACCCACACTTGGACCATCAATACTCACCAGAAACCATTACAAAATTAATCAAATTTATTTTAACTCACAACTATTTGTGCTTTAACAATGATATCTATCTACAAATAATGGGCACTGCGATGGGCACCAGGACAGCACCTCAACATGCCAACCTTTTTATGGCTGAGCTGGAAGAGACATTTCTGAATACATACGAGATCAAACCCCTAAAATACTACCGGTACATTGATGACATTTTTATGATTTGGACTGGGGGGGGAAGAAACTCTGAAACAATTTTACAATTCCTTCAATACATACCATCCTACAATCAGATACAAAATTGACTACTTCCCAGAAAAAGTCAATTTTTTGGATACCACAGTCTCAATCAGCGATGGCTATTTACAAACATCTATATACAAGAAACTCACAGACAAATGCAGCTACCTCCACAACTCCAGCTTCCACCCTTCACATACAAAAAGATCCATTATTTACAGCCAAGCCACAAGATACCACTGTATCTGCTCTGACCCAGGGGACAGTCAGACACCTTGAAATCCTGACTGCATCCTTCGAACAGAAAGACTACAACCCCCAAATCTCCAAGAATATTGCCTCCTCCCTCAAAACACCCAGAGAAAATCTGCTACAATACAAAGAAAAAAAAGCCACAGACAGAACCCCTTATAGTGACATACAACCCAGAGTTGGAAAAATTAAGAAAAATCATAAAAGATCTGCAGCCTCTACTCCAGGAGGATGAATTACTGAAAGAGATATTCCCATCCCCACCAGTGCTGGTCTTCCAACAGCCACCCAACTTAAAACACGAGCTAATTAGAAGTAAGCTCCCAACACAGACTCAAAAAGAAAAGAATGGCACACATCCTTGCAATATATCCAGCTGCAAACTATGCCAAAACATTTCACAGGACCCCATGGTCATTCACAAAGGAAAAATATTCAACATTAAGGAATCTTTCACGTGCTCATCTTCCAATGTAGTATATATCATTCAGTGTAAAAAATGCAACAAAGGCTGCTACATTGGAGAAACAAGTCAGATGCTAAAGAATAGATTTAATTTACATAGACACCATATGAAAAATGCTAGTACCAATAAGGATGTCATGCCTGTGGGGCAGCACTTTACAAAACCAGAACACTGTACCAGCGATTTCACGGTAAGAATCCTGAAAGGGAACTTTAAAACAATACAGGAACATAAGACCTTTGAAGTCAGAATGATTAAATACTTTGACACCCACCAGACAGGACTTAACAAAGATGGGTTTTCTAGCCCATTATAAACCATAAAATTGTACTGCTTTGTCACCATCCTGTCTCCATGCATATCTCCCTGTCTCTCACCTATCCACCCCCATCCTGTTAGACTGCCACTGAAATGCTTTGATGTTTCACTTATATATACTGTCATCTACCAACATTTGCTTATTTCCGATCTGACGAAGAAGGGCAACCTTCGAAAGCTAATCAAGAAATGTATTAAGTTATGTCCAATAAAAAAGGTGGTATCTTATTTTCTTTTCCATGTTTTATTTTGTTTTATTGATTACCTTAAAAAAAGGGAAATTGAAGACTGGATGATAAGAATAAATGAAATCTGTAGCAAGAGGTAGAAAAATAAATGGAAGAGAACTGAAAGGAAAAGATCAATGTTGCAGATGGATATAGTGGAGATGGTGAAGAAGACCGGAGGACACTGAGTAATGACAAAAGGGCTGGAATCCCTGGGTTTTTTTTAAATTCTATTTAGCATTTAATTATATTACATGAAGAAAATCCTGAAACACAACAAGCATGATTATACAAATAAAAATGTAATGTCATATATAACATTCAAAGGGCCCTGTTTACTAAGCCATGCTGTAGGAGCACAAACTTTTTAGTGCGTGCTAAAAATTAGCGTGCACTAACAGTATGGACACCCATAGGAATATAATGGGTGTCTCTATCATTAGCGCACGCTAAAAACTTCGTGTGCCTACAGCGCGGCTTAGTAAACAGGGCCCCAAGTTAAACATAATCAGCTAACTAGACACACTTAAAGGATAAAATCTAATCCAAATACCAGAGGAAGCTGGTCAAAAAGTAAAGAATAAAAATAAAGTGGAAACCTGCAGTATCCATGCCATATTAATTATACAATTGGTTCTTAGTAAAGAAAAGCTACGAGAATGGTATGGGATTTGCGTTCCAAGATGTATGAGCAGAGACTTGCTGACCTGAACATGTATACCCTGGAGGAAAGGAGGAACAGGGGTGATATGATACAGACGTTCAAATACTTGAAAGGTATTAATCCGCAAACAAATCTTTTCCGGAGATGGGAAGGCGGTAGAACGAGAGGACATGAAATGAGATTGAAGGGGGGCAGACTCAAAAAAGATGTCGGGAAGTATTTTTTCACGGAGAGGGTGGTGGATGCTTGGAATGCCCTCCCGCGGGAGGTGGTGGAGATGAAAACGGTAACGGAATTCAAACATGCGTGGGATGTGCATAAATGAATCCTGTCCAGTAGGAATGGAGCCTCAGAAGCTTAGCCAAAATTGGGTGGCGAAGCAGGTGGGGGAAGAGAGGTTGGTAGTTGGGAGGCGAGGATAGTGGAGGGCAGACTTATACAGTCTGTGCCAGAGCCGGAGATGGGAGGCGGGACTGGTGGTTGGGAGGCGGGAAATACTGCTGGGCAGACTTGTACGGTCTGTGCCCTGAAAAAGGCAGGTACAAATCAAGGTAAGGTATACACATATGAGTTTATCTTGTTGGGCAGACTGGATGGACCATGCAGGTCTTTTTCTGCCGTCATCTACTATGTTACTATGACCAAAAAGGCTAAGAGGATGACAACGAAACCCCTCTACCCTCCAAGAAAAATTTTAACTGAGAGGGTTCATAAAATACATAATTACATTGATCTAAAAAAAGTAAACACTTACAAGGAACTCTCAATTGGAACCTAGCTCACAAAGAAATTACATATGGCTTAAGTGCTAGAAACTTCTAACTACATATTTGAGTCCATTTAGATATATCTAGAAATATGGACATTTTACCTCCCAGAAACATGGAATCTGAAAGCCTAGAAAAGGCACAAAAGAGCCTCTTTATCCTGTAGGAAAACAAATGTCACCGAAAGTGTGGATCTAGAGAGCACTTCTTCCATGGAGTTTTCAAGAATTTGAGTAACATTTAAACTGTCAGAAGATACTTCCACAACAGAATAAACATCTAGACAACTCGGGCGTTGTCTAGGAACTGGAAGATATATGTTATGAAGAGGGGTGTACAAGCTGAATCAGAATACTTAAACTTCTCCTTCAAAAATCTGTAAAACAGATCCTTTGGGGGTACAGTCGTAAGTCTAGGAAAATTAAGAAATATAAATTGAAATATCTCCCTGTTTAAGAGACTTAAGAGAAGACAGGAAGGCAGAAATCAAGGAACGGGACCAACAGAATTAGAAAAATTAAATGGCCAGACAACAAAGGTAGAAAAATAATTTTATTTTTTGATTTAGGATTAAGTAGTGTGGTAGCTGTGTTAATCTACTCTACAGGTTAATAAATAAATTAATTAATTAAAATAAAATGGAAAATAGTGAAACCTTTTTATTGGACTAGCTTTCAGAGGCCAAAACCTCCTTCCTCAAGAAGGGACAGTTACTATACTATTAAATTGCTCCAATTAAAAGGTAGTATTTTATTTTCCTTTTTTTTTTTTTGTTTGATTCTCAATTTGAAATGCGATTAGAATATGTCAATTTTTTAAATTTACACCTGCTCTTTTTATATTTTGCACAATACAAGGGATAGATACATCACTGCTTGTCTTTATCTAGTTGTTGCATTGTGTGCAGTGTCTGGATTCGGAGTTAAGTTTTGTCTACATGTTTCTGTCTTTAGTTTGTGATTACTTACACTTAGTGAGGATTTGTTTGTGTGAAATAGATCAGGTATTTTTTTAGCACTTTAGTTATTAGGTTTGTTTAGTTTTCCACTAGGTGCACTGATATTTTAGTACCTACTTCAGTTTTTACAGTGCAGGTTTCGGTATCCTTGCCACGAAAGGTATTACTTTTAGTGCACTGGGGGGAGGAATATGTTGCCCCATCAGTCTACCTTTTTGGCCCCCCCCTGAAAATTGGAGGGCTGACTGTGCTGCCTCCAAAATTGGAGGGCTGGCTACGCCCCTGTCCATTGGCAGTCTTGGAAGCCATTTTGAGTGGAACCAACCATGTAGTGAGGACTCTCCTGTGCCTACTACCCAACAATAAGGTAGGCGCAGGAGGGGGCCATTGCCGGGGAGGGGGCTGGACTTGGGAAGGGGGCTGCCGCCGGGTGTGTGAATGTGGAGGCTGATTTTGGGGAGGCAGTTTCATTTTCTGCCAAAACCAGGAGGCCAGTTTGGTTACAGAGCTGGGGCCCTGTTTACTAAGGTGCACTTGTGTTTTTAGCGCACACTAGCACTAGAGACACCCATATACTCCTATGGGTGTCTCTAGTATTAGCGCACGCTAAAAATGCTAGAACACCTACAGCGCAGCTTAGTAAACAGGGCCCTTGGTTTTGGTTAGTCTCTACAGTCAGGGGCAGTGTCTGATGAGGGCGACAGGATAGCCACAGATCTGATGACTTCTTTTATGTCTCCTTCCAGCAAAAAGACAGCAAGGGGAGTGGTTTTTGAAGACTCCTGATGAAGGACAAGAGATGGGAGGAAGAGGAAATCATGATTCCCTTTTTATTGAAGGTTTTAAGAAGACATTAAAGAAAACACTTTTTATCTTAATTAATTATTTGAGCCATTGCTAATGGACAAACAAAATGAAGTTTTCATGTTATGAGGATGGTGTCCTGTTCCATTAATCTGGAAATGGAGGTTTGTGGCTTCATTAAACTGATGTGCTCATTTGGGTATTTGGGCAAGCGATGATGGATACCATCGAGAAAGGCTCCCCAAGCTTTTACCAGTTGAATTTTCAGGATGTCTACAATGACTATTGCGCATATTAGAGATCAGATATATGCAGATTTCTTATGCCTATTCATTCAGATATCCCAAAAATTCAACTAGCTGTTGGGGGAGAAGGCTCAACAGGATTGGTTTAGGAATCATATCAAAGTAGCATTCAAATAGCATTTGTTACACACATATCTTCTCTGATCAACTGTTCTCTGCAACCAAGATTTCATCTGGATAAACACTGAAAAAGGTTTCAGCAAATATAATAATGAAAGATCTTATTTTTAAAATGTTTTTTAACAGCTGATTTTTTTTAGTCACGCTCCTGCAAGTTGCAGTGATCTCTCCAGTGGTGAGAAGCAGTAACTGCATCAGCCAGCACTTTGCGAGTTGGTCATTGGTTCTACTTCTAACTGGGTCGGACACTTGTCAGAAATTATTACTGAAGAGACGTCACTTGTTTTAGCATTGACATTAAATGCCTATATCGTTCATCTAGTTATAGCATTGTTGGTTTATGAAACCTGAACTATGTTGCAGGTGGTAGCTGGTCACCAAAAAATGTCTCTTCTCTCCAGGGCTTTTGTTATGGAAACTCTATCTCCAGAGAGCAGAGAAAACAAAGTGCAGCTGTTCTGAAGTTAATTTTCCCACTCCCTTTAGATAGATTTAAGGTGCCTCAGGCCCTTATCTGTGCTGTAAAATCTGCCCCAAATTGGTTGCTAACATGATTTTATTAATGATATAATGCTGCACAATTAAATTACAATGGTAAGATCAGGTTGTGTTTTTTTAATGGACAGTTAACTTACATTATTAGGCAAGCTGACTCCTTATGGTGTATGATATAACCCCCCAAATGAGAACCCACTCTGTTCTTCCTGACTAGTAAATGAATTGTTTTAATCTATACTTAGCATATTCTTGACAGTGCCCACTATGTATACTGTCTATTATTAGTAAAGTCTTTTTTTTTGCTAGAAGAAAATGTGAAACAATTAACTGTTCTAATTGCACTCCTCTTGGCTTTTTACTGAATTTTATGTGCATTTGTTTTAGTGATATTTTTTTAAGTCCTGTAACTTATTCTAAATAAAATTGCATAAATGTACAGGTTTGTAGTTTTTTCTTTTTTTGTCTACATATTTCCTAATAACTTGAGAATGCTACATACATGCTTCAATGCATTTGATGTTTGCTGTGCAAATGAATTGTGGTGTAACATATATAGTAAGTGTGTGTGACATGCTTTAAAATGTGCTGAATGTTTTCATTTTGCTCCTTTTGCATTTCTATATCATTCAGACTTGGCTTCTATTGGGCAACAGTGCCATGATTTTTCACTTGCAACTCACTGGGTTGGTTCTATTTGGTATCCCCTGACAACTCTGCACAACCCTTAGCCTGGGGCCACAAACTGTGACTGCCTTATGGCTCCTGAGTCCAGTGTTCCCTCTAAGCTGCATGGAAATGCAGCTGTCAACAGAAAATAGTTTTGTTGCCCATGAAGTTTTAAGTGCCACATACAGAGGGGGAAGTGAGGGCTTGCAAAGTGGGGCAGAAAAGTGAACAGTAGCCCTGAGCCTGACTTAAACTTCTTTAGCATTACCCCAGAGGTAGAAGACATGGGCAGCACTAATCCTGACTTACCTTCTTTTTCAGGTCATCAGCAGTCATGGCAGCCTGTAGCATTAACTTTCGGCGTGTGGGGCCATTGAGCTGTGGTCTGGGAGTGAGCAACACTGGACATGTCTGTTCTAACCATTAGGCAAACTAGGTGGTTGACTAGGGTGGCAGCTTTTGGGAAGTGGCAAAGGGTGGCTGCAGTTGAAGTAAACAATAGGTTCTGATTGCCACATAAAGTCAAGAACCATCATTGTGTACTTTAAAGTTTGTCTGTTTATAGGATTGTTTTACTTATTGTGTGTGTGTGGGCAAGGGGGAAGGGAGGAACTTGAATGGCTTTACTGCCCATAAAAGGTGTTTCTAATTCTGTTCTGTTCTATTCCCAGCATTTATTTCCCACTTATATCTACATGGAGTCAAATCGGGTTACAGAATACATGACTTACAATACACACTTGTTAAGTAGAGTCGCAGGGTCATGATCCTCCAATGTCATCAGCTTTTGACCTGATAGACCATGGGCTGTTACTAAGCATGCTAGACAACATAGGTATTGGAGGCAAGGTCCTATCCTGGTTTGAGGGATTCCTGAGCAGCAGATCCTACAAAGTGAAGATGCCAGGATCCCTAGAAACAAATATCAAAGTACTAGGAATATTGATTGACCAACACATGACACTAGAATCACAAGTGTCTGCTGTAACATCAAAAGTATTCAGATCCCTCTGGAAACTATGATGAATAAGAGCTTATTTAAAACAAAAAAAAAACTGCCGAATTCTAGTCCAAAGCCTTGTTTTGTCCCAGATAGATTACTGCAACACAGTCTGCGTGGGTTGCAGAGAATACATAATCAAAAAACTTAAAATAGCACAAAATACCTCAGCACACCTAATCGGCGCATCCAAATTCAACCACACAACACCACTGCTGCAATATCTAGACTACCTACCAATAAGAGCAAGAGTGATCTTCAAAAAGTGCACTTTCGTGTCCAAATTGTACACGACACTGCACCAAGCTACATGATGTCACTAGTTGAACTACCGCACCCTACCTTCAAGGAGAAACTGAGAGGCCATCTCATCATACACCATCCCAGCTGTACCTACAAAACAGCCCACATCACAAAAATCCCATTCAACGTGGCCAGATGATGGAATGCATTGCCAAAGGGCACACGACACAAGTTTTTGCAAAAATTAAAAACATTCTTGTACAAGAAATTCCTGATGATCAATACAACCTAGCATCAAATGATAGACACAACAAATATACATAGATCATAATACTGAACTACCTCCCACGATATGTCAACTGTCCGTTTTCTCTGTTCTCCCTCTTCATGCACCCCTAATTTGTTATTGACACATTTGATCTGTATATCTGATCACTATTGTATATTTGATTTGATTGCCTTGAGTGAATTTCTTCAAACAGATGGGTGTTTAAATATTTTGTCACCCACCAGACAGGACTTAACAAAGATCTGGGTTTTCTAGCTCATTATAAACCATAAAAATGTACTGCTTTGTTTGTCACCCTCCTGTCTCCATGCATATCTCCCTGTCTCTCACCTATCCACCCCCATCCTGTTAGACTGCCACTGAAATGCTTTGATATTTCACTTGTATATACTGTCATCTACCAAAATTTGCTTATTTCTGATCTGACGAAGAAGGGCAACCTTCGAAAGCTAATCAAGAAATGTATTAAGTTATGTCCAATAAAAAAGGTATCTTATTTTCTTTTCCATGTTTTATTTCTATTGATTACCTTCAAACAGACGGTAAATAAATCGTAATAAATGTTGCAATTTGAATGGGATGGAGATGAGTAGGGTGGTAGACACCAGAGTTTTAAAACATTTTTAGCAAAAATAAAATTGTGTTGGGCACTATATTAAAAATCAGTTGGCAGACAAATGTTTAGAGAAAAGAGTGAGGAAAGGAGGAGTTCTGTTCTAGCAAGAACTGTGGGAGGATGTTATTTAAGATACAGCTCTACTGTATAACAAGCAGTGGCTTCTAGTCACTAAGCTTTTGGCATTTCTGTCAACATTATAATGAAGCACAAGAATTTCTTTTACTTTTTCAGTTTTAAAAATGAAAACATGGCAGGGGTAAGTGTTGGAATTGGGCCATGCATTTTCCCCTGCAGTAACCAAATTGTAAGTTGTTCAACTCTCTTATTGACTCTTTTTGTGGTGGCTCTGTTGCTGATTCATGATTTACCAGCTTGTGAGTAATTTGTCCAGCCCTTATGTGGGAATATTATGACCTTTACCACACCCTGCTACATTTTGTCTCTCTCTGGGACTCACATTTTTGGATTACATAACACATCACATCCAGTAAGGCTATTGAAGGCTTTTGTTTGTTTATAGAGACTGCTTTATCTGGCGAACAGGTCAAAGTAGTATACATCCATAAACTAGAAGTTTGAAAAGAAATGACAATTTCCAACAGAACAGAGAACTACAATCACACCAAGTCAGAGTACATGCTAACAAAAGAGGTAAAACTGGAGCTTCTTCAACTCTCTGGTCCTTTAGCCCCCAAAAGCTAAGTGACAAAATATACTTAAAGGGGCATTTTTGATGACACCTAAATCCAATTTTGGATATTTTGCTGCAAACGTCCAAAAATCAAGTGGCAAACATGACGATTTTGAACCAGAAAAATATGTTATCTTTTTGTTTTGAAAATGGCCATTTCCTAGACGTTTTATAGATGTTTTGTGTTCAGTGTGTGTTACTTTTGTGACCATTTATGAAAAAGAAAAAAAACATCCAAGGGAAAAACACACAAACTCAAGCCATTTGGGATGTCTGGAGGACCAGCATTCTTAGTAGACTGGCACCACAGCCATCCCAGCAGAGCAGTGGGGCATTCTAGGCCTAGGAACACCTCTCATCGTTATCCCCTTATATTATATGATGAACCATCCAAAACCCACCAAAAAACTTCTGTACCCAACTGTACACCACTTCAAAAACCTTTATGTCTGCAGGTGTCACCTAAATGTGGGTACAGTAAGTTTTGGAGGGATCACACTTCCCACCAAAAGTGTACTAATTAGAGTGGGATATGGGCCTGGGTTCCCTTCTCTACAGTGCACTGCATCGACCAGAGGCATAGCTATAGGTGAGCCTCTCAGCTGAGACCTACCTGGTCTCTCTGACCTGCCAATTAGTGCCTATCTTCTAAGGTGCCAGTTAGGCTGCACAACAGCATGCAGCCATGTGGAAGCAAACAGAAGCCTTCCTGCCTTTTAAATTCTTGCTGCAGTGCTCAGGAAATCAGACATCAGGATCGGGGGATCTGCTCTGGTACTTGACTGTATCTACCTTCAGGGCTGCTGCTGCATGCTGGTAGCTGTAGCCTACCCCCAAGTCTGAGGCCCACGCACATAACACCTGCCCTCTTCCCCCCATGGCCCATGCACATCTTCCACGGCTTGGGTTTCCCCTGTATCAGGCAGACACAGCGTGTGAGCTCCTAGAACCCAGACTCCCAAGTTCACACTCATCGGGGGTAGTAGCCTTCTATAGAAAGCTCAAGGCCAGGTAACAAAAAAAAAAAAAAAAGTTTTAATATTGTAATGCTGGTGGGCTGCTGGATAGGGGTGGGCTGTGCACTAACCAGGTTAAAAAAAAAAAAAGGTTGTATATTTAATGTTGATTGGTTTCTGAGAGGCAATGGGCTCTGCAGTACCCAGGTTAGAAAAAAATGTTTAAATATAAAACTTATATTTTTTTAACCTGGGCACTGCAGAGCTCACCCCCCACCCAGAAACCCACAAACATTAAATATAAATGTTGGTGGGTTTCTGGATGGGCGTGAGTTCTGTAATTGCCAGACTATGAGGGATGGGTAGGGGGCAGGGATGACTCTAGGCTACTGGGAGGACTGGGGGGGTAGGGAAGGGTAGGGCAGTTTCCTGATTGGGTGGGAAGGGTAGGGTTAATGCTGGGTTACAGGGATGGAGTGATGGGATAGGGATAGGGTAGGGTAGGGTAGGGTTGATGCTAGGCTACAGGGATGAAGTGTTGGGTATGTAGGGAAGGGTAGGACTGACGCTGGGCCACAGGACAATTTCAAATGTTTGGTCCTTTATTCTGTAATTGATGAGGGTTAATCTGTGTCTTGCATGTGATCCAGGTGAGAGATTCTGCTGGCATGTGGTTTGTGTGGGATATATGTCGGTCTGACTTGTCTGGCTTTTCCAATGGGACATGTACTGCTGTTGTGTATATTCACTGCTGCCTTTTTAAAGGTACTGTTATTGGTATTTGAGTGTTCAGAATTGGTGGTATTAATGTTTGCAACATAGGTTCCGAGCATGTTTGTGGTTTATGTTGATGCAAGACTGCAGTTGGGCAGACTGTTTATTAAAAATCCGTCATCAAGTGCACTCTAAGGCATTATTTAGGTTATCCCAAGAAACACTATTCACACCTATATATACATAGTGCCCACCCAAAATGTCAGGTCTGGCTGCGTCACTGGCAACAACCGCTAGGCTACTTCAAGGACCAGTTTGTTGCTCTAATTGAACTGGCCATAACATCTGAAATTATCATACAGGCTGGTATGTACTGTTTCATTCACATCTTTGGGGGAGAGGGGTCAGTGACTACTGGTGGAGTAAGGTGGGGGGGGGGGGTTATGCCTTAATCCCTCCAGTGGTCATCTGGTCATTGAGGGCACCTTTTTGTGACTTAGTTGTGATTGAATCAAGTCTAGACCAAAACGTCTAATTTTTAGCCCTGGATGTTTTTGTTTTGTTCCATTATGGCATTAAAACATCCAAGTTCTAGGAACACCCAAATCCTGCCCCCAACATGCCCCCTTGTAATATGGATGCCCTATAGATGAATGCATAAAAAAGAGATGGTAAAAATAGATGGAGACAGTGGCTGTCCAGATGGAACTGGATAGCCTGTAGAGATTCATAGCTCTGCCAGCCAAAGATTCTATAAAGCTGGCCATGTGGAGTGGTGGGAGCCAGTGCTATGGCTCCCTATTACTCTACCTGTTCTTCAGTGCCGGCACTGTGAGCCTGTGCAAAATGTGTGCTCACAGGCCAGTACCTCTCAATGCATATCTTGTTCATTTCTGAACACAGAACGATGGGGAAAGAGAAACTGAGGCAGATGGGCAGGGGATGGAGGAGAGAGTGAAATGGTGTATGTTTCTGAGAAGGAGGAAGAAAGAGGAGAGGATGCTGGGAAAAGAGTGGGGTGATGAAGGGCAGGATACTAGGCTGGAGTCAACACTTGAAGGAGGAAGCATTGTGCTAGAGCTTCCACCATCACTGGGAGGTGGAGCTGCTGCTGCTATTAGATACATTGGGGTTAGGGGGCAGAACAAGACTGAAGATTCGCCAAGGGTGCCCCATACTGTTGCACAATGGATATGTGTGAGTTTGCATGCACTGCCTATATTATATGAAAATCTATCTCATGCATATTCATTGCTGGTATCCTGAAAACCCAACTGACTGGGTGTGTCCAGAGGATTAGGTTGAGAGCCATTTCCCTAGCCCAGTGGTTCCCAAACTTTCTCAGGTCACGGCACCCATAGGCTACACAATTCCATTTAGGTCTCCCCCAACAGTGTTGAGTCCTACCTTTGCTGTTGGGGATGTACTAGTTAAAAAGACCTTAGGGTGACAAGGAGGGTTCTCTGTCTGTATAAGGGTGCTGCCTCACCTGGTCAACCCAAAGGTGCTGATCCAGCTCTGGTTTTATTGCATGCACTGAGTCTTATTCTGATGTAATTTAGAAAAATCAGGAACGATCTTTCTCAATAAATGCAGTAGGGCAAAACCAGGACTGGATTGATCCAGTTGGCCTACATAAGAAAGCAACTCTACTTGCCTTCCTTTCCCTCTTCCCAACTAAAATCCCCATCAAATACTGCTCTATGCAGGACCATGCTGAGCTATAGTTGCACCCTGGGAAACTTGTCCACTAGTGCTCCCCTCCCTATGCCCACTTTCACTCCCCTGCTCTCTTCACCTCTGCCAATAAAAAGAGACAGTGGGCTGGAAGCAATTTTTGCTCCCCTCACACAGTCCTTGGTATGGCACTGGTTCTATATTTCTAATAAGTTCAGAAGCTCAGCCCCAGGCACTCTCTTAACAGAGGGTGAGGCCTTAGTGCAGGCTGCCAAGTCTTTATCAGGCTCCAGGGGCGCAGCAAGCAATGCATGTACAGTGTTGAGTAATAATAGCTATCATAGGTAACGCTGTGAGTTGGGAGACTTTTGATTCAGAGTACACTGCAGTCATTAGAGATTTTTTGGTGCTCCACTGGGGACCTGTTCATGTTATGTTATATTCCAGGATAGGGATTTTCACAATGCCCTCCACCATGTTCTAAAGTTGTGTGCTTTCTAATTGAAGAAATCAAACAAAATAAAACATGGAAAAGAAAATAAGATGATACCTTTTTATTGGACATAACTTAATACATTTCTTGATTAGCTTTCGAAGGTTGCCCTTCTGACGAAGAAGGGCAACCTTCGAAAGCTAATCAAGAAATGTATTAAGTTATGTCCAATAAAAAAGGTATCATCTTATTTTCTTTTCCATGTTTTATTTTGTTTGATTTCTATTGATAACCTTAAGAGTGGACTAACACGGCTACCACACTCCTCTAATTGAAGAAAAAAATGAATTAAACCAAATCCCTATCAGATCTTTTTTTAATAAATAATTTTTTATTTATTGAAAATTTTTTATACACAAGCGCAAGCTGTAAATCAGGCATAGAACAATCACCCATATCAGAAATAACAAGAAAAAGAAAAAGTCCTCTCAGATTTGAACACTGTAACAGCCTGGAGCAGATCTGGAACAGCTGCTTAGGCTGGGTAAGGAGGGGAATGATGTGATCAGTCAACGATACTTGCCATGTTGCCCTAAGCTGGGAATCTCTTTCCTACCCGTTTCTATAGGGGCTTTACTACTACTACTACTACTACTACTACGTAATATTTCAGTTCCACTGCTAAATGTACATAGTGCTGTATAGACTAAAATACAGTCTCTTCTATACAGACCTTACCCTCTAGATGAGACAATTTTTTAAAATTAGGATTATTTCAATGCACAATCATAAATAGATACTTTGGTGCCCTTTTACTAAAGTGCAGCAAGCCTGCACTACCGTAGGAGCCTGGTGGTAGTGTCTACCCCCACTGTGGCACGCCAGAATTTTTTGTGTGGATAGCTCCGGGGGCTTACCTGGCAGTAATCAAGCAGTGCCACACGCTGCTCTGTTAACGCTGGATTAGCGTGGGAGCCCTTACCACCTCCTCAATAGGTGTCGGTAAGGGCTCCCCCAGGGAATGGCCATGCGACAAGTAGTTATCTTACCACATGGTCATTTCCTTTTAAAAAAAACACCCCAAAACAGGCCTTTTACCCACTGGTAAAAGGAGGCCTTGGCAATCCCGTACGCCAATGCTACTGCAGGGGTCCTTTTACTGCAGCTTGGTAAAAGGACCCCTTTGTGACAGAAGAAATACTACACTTGTTCCTCATTAACATAAATAGGAGAAATAAGGAAATAAAGTATAAATGTTATTTAGATTCATTTTCACTGCTACTTCTTTCTAGCCAACCTCAGTGTATTGTGGAGCACATTTAGGAGATGGCGATCGAGCAAGTCGCTCCTAAGTAAGCTCCGGGCCTCGGAGTGAACACCGGGTTCCTAGCTCAATGTAAGCCCAGGTTCCGGTGGTAACGTTACCAGGAAGGGAGCGGCACAAGGTGAGCAGCGATTGGAGTGGCCAGGCCGAGCGAAAGCAGCAAGCGAAACCGCCATTGTCCCCGGTACAGGGAAAGGCTGTTGATCCTTTCCCCAGGGGGACTATGCGAGGCCTGCGCAACGGTGCTCGTGTATCCAGCCTTGCCTCCCGCCCACCCCTCCTCCCACCCAGAGCGACGGGAGGTGACCGAGCCCCACCGGGACCACACAGTCGTACGTCCCGATCGTGCACCCGGATCTGCCAACCAGTACCTCATTCGCCGATCGGGAGGACAGCGCGAGCAAGGTCCCGGATTCAGTGCGGTCACACTAGGAAGGAGAAACAGCGAGGATGTGTGGCCGTGTCTGGAGAGGCAAACAGAACCGTCGGGAACCCGACCAGTGGCACCTCGCACCTGAGCAACCGGAGCGGTGGCGATGTTGAGGGGATCGGAGGCAACACAGCGTTGAACACCGATGCCCCTGCCTGGGATCAGATATGGGCGGTGCGACCCGAGGCTGCTGCCTCCCTCCCCCAGCTCCTATCCTCAGAAGCGCAGAGACTCGACACTCAAGGGCAACGCTTAAACGTCCATCTACTAGAAGGCCAACTCTCCACTTCCACCAGTGATTAAAATTTCCAGACTGACTGTGAGTAAATCATCTATATTCATCTAACCCTCCCCCCCCCCCCCAAAAAAAAAAACATAGACCCAGTCCTATCATGCACTCTACAAAACACGGCCTGCCAGAAGCCAAACTGATCTATCACCAAAATGAACACCTTCAAATTATTCCTAGTAATCTACTCCTTATCACTGATCCACCTAACACTAACTGCCCCACTCGCAGAAAACAACATCATTCCCATACTACATTATCCCCAAAGACTGACCAGACACACCCCGCCTCATCAAACTGACAATAACCAAAACAAATGAAGTACATCAACATGCGGACAGTCCTAATAGAAGGGAAAGGTCCCCCACAATAACAAAGAAACACCAACTAACAAAAATCCACATTACACCAAATACAGCTGAGCCATACCAAAAAATTCAAATGAGCTACATCAACGCCAGATCCGTAGTAAACAAAACGACACTAATAACAGACTGGATCACGTCAGGAAACCTTGATCTTCTCTTCATCAACGAAACATGGATCCATGACCAAAATGATCCCATAATCCTAGATCTATGCCCCCCAGGATATAAAATCGTTCACTGGACCAGAAAGGAAAAGAGAGGCGGAGGTCTAGCATTAATCTATCAATCCCAGTTTACCATTGAAACCACTGCCGAGTCCATAACACCCCAACTTGAAATTGCTTCATTCAGAATCCACAACAAAACCCTATTTGACCATCTGACCTCTGTCCTGTTTTATAGACCACCAGTAAACTGGAACGAAAGCCAGACTATCTTCACTGACTTCATTTCAAACTGTTACGTTCCTCACCTGGTGCCAGGCCAGTGCGGCCGATTCGCCGGCGAGTCGTGGTCCGGCGAAGATAGCTGGCCATCTTAGTGCTGGTTAGCTTCAGGAAGGCAGGAGGGTCTGTTTTCTGTTTCCTATTTCTGGCAGCCGTCATCTGGGTTGGATCAATGGCTGCAGCCATCTTGGATAGATCAGGCCCTGGGAAGCCATCTTGGAGTAACAAGGTCAGGAAGGAAGCCCATATTTGGATGTAGGCATCTCTGCTGATGGGGGCAGCCATCTTGAATCAGCTGCACATGTTTGAGAGTGATTTCAACACTATTTAAAGCCCTGCCTCCAGTCCTTCGTTGCTTCGGCCTCAATTGTGTTTGAGGTCCACGCTGGTGCTCCTTATCTTCAGTTCCAGTGTTCCAGACCTCGGCTTGTTTCCCGGACCTCACTTGTTTTGCTGCCTGCCTTGACCTTGGACTGTTTTTGACTACTCTTTGCTCTACGGATTTACCTGGCTTTTGGACTGTGTCTGTTTGCCTGCCTGTCTGGTCAGTGGTCGTGCAACCCCGCCAGTTCCAGAAGTCCTGGTGGCTGCCCGAACCTGGGGGCCTCAACTCCCAGGGAACGGCGGTCGCTCCCCAGGTGAAGCTAGGGGTTGTCTGGCTGCCTGACCGAGTGCAATGTCACTCCATCCTAGCTGTGCTCAGTCGGAGCACAAGGGCTCACATTCCTCCAGTCATAACACAAACACATGTGCGACCAACCCCAATATACTAATACTAGGAGATATCAACCTTCACCTAGAAGACCCAACCTCCACCAATGCATGAGAATGTAAGGAATTCCTCCACTCTTGGGACGTCACATGGCCACAATCGCAAGCAACCCATGTCAAAGGGCATACACTGGACCTCATTTCACACAAACTGCCAGAAAACCAGAACCTAATAATAACAGACATTAATTGGACAGAAACACCTTGGACCGACCACTATAAACTAACCTTATCACTAAAATGGCAGAAGAAGGGCTCATACCACACACAAGAACATATTACCTACAGCACTAGAGGTCAAATAGACCTGGAAACATTCTGGTTACAGATATATAATAACGAATGGAAAGCGCAAACAGACTCCACACACTATCTTACAGAATGGGACAACAGATGCAGAAACACACTAGACTAAATAGCACCTTTACGTACAAGAACCTCACGTAGGCATAGCTCTATACCATGGTTTAACGATGAACTGAAAAGACTAAAACCTCAATCCAGGAAACTTGAATGAGCATGGAAAAAATTAAAAGACGAACACACACTCAACACATGTAAACAGACACAAAGAAAATATAAATACGCAATAAGACAAACCAAAAGGACATACTATAAAACTAAAATAGGGCCAGACTATAAAGACACGAAGAAACTATACCAACTTATGAACAAGCTACTAGCCACCACAGTGGTCACTGCTACCAGTATAGACATCCCATCTGCAGACAAACTCGCTAAATACTTCAATGAAAAAATTACAAACCTACGCAAAACGTTACCCCAGGTCAATACCCATAACTTCATCAATAGTTTGGACCCAAACCCTGGAGAACACCCAGCCGACTGAACTTGGCCAAACTTCACACTCCTCACCGTCGAAACAGTCACCCAGACGATCAAAAGGTTCTCCAGCACCCACTGCAAACTGGATACCTGCCCCAGCTACCTACTAAAATCCGCCCCGGACCGCTTCTTAACAGACCTCACACCCCACCTAAACTACCTGCTCCAACAAGGTCTTTTCCCAGAAGAATATGGCAATATCCTACTCACCCCAATCCCAAAAGATACCAAGAAAAAAAACAACCAAACTTGCCAACTACCGTCCAGTAGCATCTATTCCACTAGCAGTCAAACTGATGGAGAGCATGGTGACCAAACAGATCACTGACTACATGGACAAGTTCTCAATACTACATGAATCAAATCGGGATTTCGCCCCCTCCATAGTACTGAAACTGTGCTAGTCACTCTCCTGGCCAAATTCAAGCAAGAAATAGCCACAGGTAAAAGCATACTCCTCCTCCAATTCGATATGTCGAGTGCATTCGACATGGTCAACCACAATATACTACTAAAACTCTTAGACTATTTCGGGATTGCTAGAAACATACTTAACTGGATCAAGGGTTTTCTAACCACCAGAACATACCAAGTGAAATCAAACCTAAACATATCACCACCTTGGAAAGCAGACTGTGGAGTACCTCAAGGATCACCACTATTACCAATACTATTCAACATAATGATGATCCCACTGGCCAAATTCTTATTTAAACAAGGCCTCAACCCGTTCATCTATGCAGACGATGTTACTATATACATTCCCTTCAGACACGATCTAACAGAAATCACCAACAAAATCAAACTTGGATTGAACATCATGGACTCATGGGCAACTCTTTTCAACTGAAACTGAACACTGAAAAAACACACTGCCTCATCCTCTCATCTCAAGACAATACATACAAACCCACAACCTTAACCACTCCAGAACACACCCTCCCTATCTCAGACAACTTGAAAATACTCAGCGTCACAATCGACTGCAACCTTACACTCGAAAGCCAAGTGAACTCCACAATAAGGAAATGTTCCACTCAATGTGGAAACTTAACGAGTAAAACCTTTCCTCCCGAGGGAAACATTTTGTAACCTAATACGATGAATGGTACTAAGCCACGCAGGACTATTGCAATAGAATCTGCGGATACAAAGAACAACTCACAAAGAAACTTCAGACCGCTCAAAACATAGCAGCCAGGCTGATGTTTGGCAAATCGTGATTTGAAAGTGCCAAACCCCTCCGAGAAAAACTGCACTGACTTCCAATCAAAGAGCGCATTACCTTCAAAATCTGCACCCTGGTCCACAAAATTATCTACGGCCAAGTCCCAGGCTACATGACAGACCTCATAGACCTACCACTCAGAAACATAACCAGATCATCTCGAACATACCTAAACCTCCACTACCCAAACTGCAAAGGACTTAAATACAAAGCAGTCTATGCATCCAGCTTCTCCTACATAAGCACACAACTATGGAACGCATTGCCAAAAGCTGTGAAAACAACATATGACCATCTAAACTTCAGGAAATCATTAAAAACCAACCTGTTCAAAAGGCATACCCCACCGACCCAACATAACCACCTACACACTGCAACACAGCAAAACCAAAGATCGTAATGGACACCATACAACCTTCCTCTCCTCGATCCCCATTGTAATGGACACTATCCTGCTTATTTTCGAAGGAGAAGGCCGGCCTTCTTCCGACACAAATCAGGAGATGGCCGGCCATCTTCTAAACCCAGCCAAATCAGTATAATCGAAAGCCGATTTTGGCCAGTTTCAACTGCTTGCCGTCGCGGAGCCGGCCAAACTTCAAGGAGGTGTGTTGGCAGTGTACCGAAGGTGGGACGGGGGTGTGGTTACGAGATGGCCGGCTTCGCCCAATAATGGAAAAAAGAAAGCCGGCACTGATGAGCATTTCGCCGGCTTCACTTGGTCCCTTTTTGTTCACGACCAAGCCTCAAAAAGGTGCCCCAACTGACCAGGTGACCACCGGAGGGAATGGGGGATGACCTCCCCTTGCTCCCCCAGTGGTCACCAACCCCCTCCCACCCAAAAAAAAAATTTAACAAACATTTTTTGCCAGCCTCAAATGTCAGACCCAGCTCCATGACAGCAGTATGCAGGTCCCTGAAGCAGTTTTTAGTGGGTGCAGTGCACTTCAGGCAGGCGGACGCAGGCCCATTCCCCCTCTACCTGTTACACTTGTGGTGGTAAATGTAAGCTCTCCAACCCCCCCCCCAAAAAAAACCCCACTGTACCCACAAGTAGGTACCCCCTTCATCCCTAAGGGCTATGGTAGTGGTGTACAGTTGTGGGGGGGGGGGGGGGGTTGGGGGCTCAGCACCCAAGGTAAGGGAGCTTTGCACCTGGGGCTATTTGTGAAGTCCACTGCAGTGCCCCCTAGGGTGCCCGGTTGGTGTCCTGGCATGTGAAGGGGACCAGAGCACTATGAATGCTGGCTCCTCCCACGACCAAGTGCCTTGGATTTGGCCAGGTTTGAGATGGCTGCCATGAGTTTCTATTATTGGGGAAAACCCATGGCGGCCATCTCTAACGCCGGCAATCTCTAAGGCCAGCCCAAATGTTGAGATTTGGCCAGCCCCAACCGTATTATCGAAACAAAAGATGGCCGGCCATCTTTTTCGATAATATGGTCGGGTACGCCATTTTGCGGGGCCGTCCCCGGAGATGGTCGGCCTTAGAGATGACCGGCCCTGTTTGATTATGCCCCTCCACATAACCTTCCTTTCCTCGATCCCCATTGTACCTGAAACACATGTACCTATATTCGACTATATCACCTTGTATTTGTTTCTCTACCGGAATTGGTGAATGCCTTTACGGGATTATGTAAGCCACATTGAACCTGCAAATAGGTGGGAAAATGTGGGATACAAATGTAACAAATAAATAAATAAATACTGGGATCCTCGCTTCTTCCTTAGACACTACAGGACTGATATTGAGACCATGAGAGGTACCCGCTGAGCCAGGATATTCAATGCCGGGCTGTTTCTGGTGGCCAGCATTGAATATCTGGTTTATTTTTGGCTGGTTTGTCTGTCTTGGTGGTAGATTCAGCAGCAGCAATAGAGGAGCTTGCCAGATCACTCACTTCTTATAGTTGCATCCAGTCATGCACTCATCTTGGATCCTAAATGAGACAATTTCTAGCAATCATTTAAGCATTACATTCAGTATGTTCTACCGTAAAAGGGTCAAAATTGGAAAGAGCTGTGATTTTTGAATTTCAAAGCCATCTAATCCTCCTAATGTAGCCCTCTTTTAGGGTCTTCCCTGTGCAAGCAGTAAGACGTGTTTCATTTACCCTACTGGAGTTGTCATGTCTTTGTCCTTGGACCTGTTTTTGTATTAAGTTTCTTTCTTCCTGCCTGCCTGCCTGCCTGCCTATTGTCAGCTGCACTTGTGGGGAGCCTCAGCCGCTCTGGTCCTAGGCAGATACCAACAATTGGAACAGTTGATGTGTTGGAGCAGTTGTTGGGGAGGATGCTTCGTAGATGCAGGACCAGCTCAACTTCTAGGCAAGATTAAGCAGTCAACTATGGCACTAGCTTCTGGGTGCAGCAAAGAAGCAGTTAAAATAAAACAGGTGGTCGTGGTCCATGGCAACAATTAAGAGGGCCAGATCCCACCTCCCTCGGCCTCCTATTGGTCTAATTAGGACCAATAGGAGGGCGAGCAGTACAGAGTGCCCAACCCATGGCCATGGCGGTGAAAAAGCGACCCAAGCCATGACCGTGGTGCTAAAACAGCCCAAAATACCGTGACCCGCAGGCTTTCTAAAAATCCCATGGGGAAGTGGGAAACTGTGGAATTGACAACTTTGTTGTTCACAACCACAAACTCTTTCAACAGCAGGGGAGGGGAGAAGGGTGGTCAGTTCCATTCTGGGAGAGGTGGTGTTGAGGTGATCTTGATTGTTGGAAGAAGGGGGAGAAGACAGAAGGTTTCAAAGCTTTTTTTTTGGGGGGGGGGGATGCTGAAAATTCAACCATGTGGCATTGGGCCAGTGCATTTAGGGCTCTGGACAGATACTGAGAGATGTTTGGGGAGTGAGTGTGGACATATCGCCTGCATGTGGGTTGGAGACATGGATGGTTTTTAAGGAGGTGAAATGCTGGAAGTGAAAGATGAGTGGAGTAGGCAGCTTACCTCAATGTCCAGTTAGTACTGACATTTTTAAGCCACAGCTGCTGAGCAGAGGCCAAGTACCAGGGAGAAATGCTGGTCTGAGTTGAACAGCTGGTGCTGGCTAATGTAGCTGTTTATTAGCCAGCTATGAATTGCTGCAAAATCTGAAAATGACACAGAAGTTGCAGAGAAGTGGCAGCTTGGGGACTGTTTACAGCTAGCTGCCTGTCCCAGAGGAAAGAAGGAGTTAGGGATAACCACTTCCCTCACCTGTTGCTGTTGTTTCAGCTGCCTGTTTTCACAACCTTCTCTGTGCAGGCTCTTCTTGGTAAAACAGATCTCACTACATACAAGCCAGCCTGGTATCTTTTAAAGCTGGGAGAAATCTGAGATGTTTTTTTATATAACATTTTCAACCTGTGCTAACTTTTTTCAAGAAAAGATTGTTGAAGAGATGGTGAACAGAAAAGCAAGCACAGTAATACAAGAAACTAAATGCTGTACACAGTGATTGCGGAAAAAAAGGAATCCTAGGATTTTGTCATCTAATTTTGTTGTTTAACAGTGTAAGCAAATTATGATAATTTGTACCACAATAAACATCAAGCAGCACTTTGCATAACTGACCACCAGAACTCGTTGCTTTCTTTTCCTACTGTGTAAAAGTCATGTCAGTGTGATGTCATTGTTTATACTAACTGCAAAAATGGTGTTTACTGAAGAAGATAGAATTGTTATCAAGTTTTGCATATATTAAACATTATGGTATGAAATGACTTATTGTTAAATTTCTGACAAAGAATTAGACATTGGAGGTGCTTAAATAAGTGTCTGAAAAAAGATTGATGAAACTGGTACAACAGAATGTCAGAAGGGTAGTGACTGCATGGGAAGAACTTGTTCGATGTGTGACCGATGCTACCTTAAGACAGTGATGTACATGTCTTCGCATTTGTGTATCTATTTCAAATAAATTCTGTGACTAAAATTAACTTTATCATTTAGGGTCCCTTTTACTAAGTTGCGGTAAGAAATGGCCTGAGCTCATCCTTACAAGGGTCTTCCCATGCGCTAAGGCCATTTTTACTGCTGCCATCAAAAAAGCCTTTTTTCTATTTATTGAATATATGGCTAGGCGCTGTTAGCATTAGTGTGTGACCATTTAAAAAAATTAGGATGCAGTAAATGCTCCCACATTAAACCCAGCATTAACAGTTAGCACGCATTTAAAAAAAAAAAAAAAAAGGGTTATTACTGTGTACAAACACCAACATTTCTGAGTTCTGAGAGAACAGAACATTTCTCTGAGTAAGTGAAAATTACGTTGCTCTGTGATTTGGTGATTTAAAAGACTGGTAATGATAAAAGATAAATTGTAGGCTTATTGATAAAATCAGTTTGATGTTTGAAATAAACTTTGGGCTCCTTTTACAAAGCTGAGGTAGTGATTCCCAGTGCGACAAATGCAACAAAGCCCTTTCAATTCCTATGGGCTCCTTTTACAAAGTTGCGTGGGAATCACTACTGCAGCTTTGTAAAAGGAGCCCCTTATTTATTAACTAGTGTAAATAGTGTAAAACCCTTTTCCCCATAGTTTTAAACATGTACTTTCTGTCAGAGATTGAAACGTAACCAATACAGTATACAGCAGGGCCTAGTTCAGTCATCTTTCCCACCCACCCCTGGCATATCTCTTCATTAATAATCTTAATTTATAATCAATATTTAAATTATTATTTATTTAGATTTTGCTCACACCTTTTCAGTAGTAGTTCAAGGTGAGTTACATTCAGGTATACTGGGTTTTCCCCTGTCCCTGGGGGGCTCACTAAAAGAGGGAGTTGTCATTACAGCATATTTTAAATCTACAAGTACAGTGCAATCCGCCTAAGTGCAAGGGTCTGTGGCCAAAGAAATACATGCAGTTAACCGGAGCGTGCACTTAACCGTTGTGACCCAAAGAAGCTTGCCATCTGATAAACATATGTACAGTACTGTTTATTATACGTACAGTATACAGTCTCCGTTAACTGATGTTATACAGTCTCTGTTAACTGATGTTATGCTTACTTGAAGTAATTAGTCATTGTCCTCTGTACACTCTTGTGTCTGTGAGTTCCATAGACGACGTCTGCCAGACAGTAAAAACTGTCATAGCACTGACATTCAGTGGCCTCCAGATAGCCCTGCACAGTGTTGAGACTCTCCAGCGTTCTTGCAAAAGTGACAGGAGGAGGTTGTTGAATTTTATCAGCATGTGCCTCGCTGCTCATTTCATCATCTGTTTCATCATCAGCTGTTGCCTGCGTGTAGGCGCATATCTGGACATCAGTGCTGTCGTCAGCTGTTTGTAGATCGTAATCAACAGCTACGTAGTGATGAAACTCCTCTTCAGTAACACAGGCTCGTATGTCAATAGCCTGTTCATCTGACGCGTTTGCAACAGCTGCGTCTGTTTTGTCCCTCTCCACATCCCCAACAAAGCTTGCCTGCTTGTAGCAGTTCACAATGGTTGCCTATGTAACATGATTCCAGGCTTCTTTCTGCTGTAGAAATATGCTGTCACTTGGTCTCAGTGAAATATAGGCCAAGGGCTCAGGCTTACAGCTAAGAGCTAGGCCTCCAAAAATCATAAGACTTTCCACTGTAATGAAAGCTGAATGAGGTAATTAAGAGCAGATAGAGGGAGGGGGAATCTGCTCTATAAACAACAGCTGAACTGGCACTAGCAAGATGTCATGGACAAGGAAGTTTGGCTAAAAGCAGATAGTAGTGGGTCAGGTGCAAGTAGGGGGGCTGGAGGGAACTTGGAAGCATGTCACATCATTTGTTGATACTTAGAGTTTGGAAACATGTGACGTCATTATTATCAACCAATAATGGGCAAAGACTGCTGGTGAGAAAGTGGGGGTCCATAGGAATGAATGGTACAAGAAATGTATAAAAAGGCAGTCTGCTAGGGTATTGGTGGAGAAGCCAGAAGAGAGAAGACAGACTGCACATGCTGTGAGTCGCAAAGAGCTGTTCCACCATGTTCCAGATATGAATGCCTAATAGCCTGTATTGCCTTTGGTAAGACGCTGAATAAACTATATCCATATATCCACTGAATCCCGAGTGTCCTTCTGATTATGGAGCTCAGACTGTGTAAAACAGTCTGAGCAGATTCGAGGTCAGAGTAATTAATCATGGTATGGGAACACGCAATTATTTACACTGCATATGTAGGGAATCCAACAGTGAGCGATTATGAGCCAGTTCAATAACACATTTATCCTTGCCAGTCTGGTCATCCATAACACTCATCAGACGACGTAGCACAAGAGCCCGATAATGTTGTTTGAAATTGGCTATTATGCCCTGATCCAGAGGTTGGATCAGAGAGCTAGTGTTCGGTGGCAGGAATACCACCTTGACGTTAGAGAGCCTGACATCATCACTGTGTGCAGCACAATTATCAGAAAGCAACAAAATCTGACGCTTTTGTGCCCACATTCTAGTGTCTAACTTCTTTAGCCACTGCTTCCAAATTTCCCCAGTGATCCATGAATTTGCTTTAGCCTCATATGACACAGGAAGTCGCTTAATATTCTTGAAGCAGCGGGGCTGTTTGCTTTTTCCAGTGACGAGTGGTTCCAACTTCTTACTCCTATCCATATTGCAGCAAAGGAGGATCGTCAGTCGGTCCTTCGACGTTTTACCTCCTGTAGTTTCGGCTTGTTTGAATGCAAGTGTTCCATCAGGAATCGCTCGCCAGTAGAGACCGTTTTCGTCAGCATTTATTTATTTATTACATTTGTACCCCGCACTTTCCCACACATGGCAGGCTCAGTACGGCTTACATAGTAACAATATACAAGATTACAAGTCATAAGAAGAATATACAATTTGTGGTAAATGTAATGTTAATGGAGTTAATGGATAAGTAAATTGAACAAAGGAGGAATTAGCATTGAAAATGTCACGAGGTGCAAACTCGTTCAAGATGGTAGGAAGAACTGAAACAACCCAATTTTCAGCACCAAATTCATCAGCGTCTTGTTTTTCACCATGCTGTTTCTTGAATTTTATGTTGTTCCTCTCCTTCCATCTTTCCAGCCATCCAACAGTGGCTTTGAATTCAGTTAGTCCAAGACTTTCAGCTAGCTGATTAGCTTTCTCCATAAGAAGCAAGCACTAAATAAATCACACAATATATAGTATAATCTTAAGGCTGTTTCTATTAGTCTGATATCCCTATTACCTTAACAAGTTTTAATTAAAAACTCAACAATGCTAAGACAGCAGACCAGCAGCGAGAGGGGTGCTATTCATGTATGATTATCTCTCAGTTGGTGAGAGGTTTATATGTGTGTGCTCAATGCCTCGCTCTCAGAGAACAAGTCTGGTCTCTTGAGGCTAAAGTTGCAGACTTGGAGGAACTGAGATAGACAGGTATATAGAGAAGACCTACAGGGATATAGTAGAGAACATAGGAGTCAACTTTTCACAATGATTGGGGGTGCTGAAATTTAAAACATTTTTTTTTAAGGTGGTGCATTCCCCCTTCCCCTCCTCTCCCCGCCCCCCTCCTCTACCCCCTCTCCCCCTCCCCCTTCCTCTTCTCCGAGTTCCAGGCCCCCCTCCCTCTCCTCTGAGTGCCAGTCCTACCCCAGCCCGACCTCTTCTCCCACAACAGTCCTCCGCCCTCGCCTTCCTGCATGCCGCCCAGAATTTAAAACTCATCTTACCTCGGGGTCCCGGCAGTAGCAATGAAAGGCATGAGGGTGGGACCAGAGCTGAAAGAGAAGGGAAGGCTGAAGCGCCGAGCCTGCTCACCTTTCACTGCTGCCGCCAGGACCCCGAGGTAAGATGAGTTTTAAATTCTGGGCGGTACGCAGGAAGGCGAGGGCAGAGGACTGTTGAGGGAGAAGAGGGAAGGGCACCGGGCAGGTCGGGCTGGCTTGGAAGGGAACTTCCGGCGGGTCAAATATTGGGGGTGCTCGAGCACCCACAGCACCCATGGAGGTCGGCGCCTATGGTTAAGAAGTTCCCAGCTCCAGTCAAGCAGTCCCTGTACTACCTTGAAGGAGGGAGGTCTCCTAAATGAAGAGCATCGCTCTGGTGAAGTAGGAAGTAATCCTGTAGCTAGGACCTGCTAACCATGGGATCAGAGCTGCCAAGGGGTCCCGATTTTGAGACATGACACAGCCCCGCCTAAGGCATAGGGGGGAAAAAACTATTTTAAATGCTCCCAGGTTTTGACCTAGTTCATGTTTAATGTGGGATATAATTGATATAAATAAATAAATAGAAAGAAACTCTTAACCTGATTCTTTAGAGGCCCTTTACCTTGAGAAAAATAAAAAATCTCTGTGCAAATATAACAATGCTAGGGTGTCCCTATAATTAGCCCTTCCAAATGGCACACTGATCATGATTTATAACAAATTACTACTCTACCTATGAAAAGTTATTCTGTTATTATACTTCTTCTTTGTGCATCTGTGTGCTGCACAAGCTGGCATGTTTGAATATATAAGCTAGATTAAATAAAAAATGCTACCAACAATAAAGAATGACAGTGTGGATGCAGCAGCTCATAGGTTTGCTTGCTTTGTTGTGAATGGGAAGGGGAAACAGAGATTAACGTATTGGCTTCAACTTTTTGACTTCGTCCCATCTCCTATTTTAATCCAACCTCCTTGGCAGTGGCTGTGACAAAAAAAAAACAAAGAAACAAGCACAGGACTGCAGCAGCCTTCAGGCATGTGCAGTCAGCTCTGCTGGTCCTCTGCCCCCACTGACGTCAACTTCCAGTTCAGGGGGCAGAGGACCGGCAGAACTGACAGCACATGCCTGAAGGCTGCTGCAGCCCTGTGCTTGCTTTTTTTGTTTTGCCGCCGCTGCTGCTCATTGGGCAGCACCCCAATGTGTGGTCACCTAGATAGGATTTTAGATAGTGCTGGGGAGCAGCCAACTGTCTTGGTACATGTGGATACCAATGACATAGGAAAATGTGAGAGGGAGGTTCTAGAAGCCAAATTTAGGTAGAAAGCTGAAATTTAGGTCCTCCAGGGTAGCATTTTCAGAAATGCTCCCCGTTCCACGTGCAGGACCCAAGAGGCTGACAGAGCTCTGAAGTTTCAATTCATGGTTGAAAAGATGATGCAGAGATGAGGGATTTAGATTTGTTAGGAACTGGGTAACATTTTGGAAAAGGGGGAGGCTATTATGAAAGGATGGACTCCACCTTAACCGGGATGGAACCAGGCTGCTGGCACTAAGATTTAAAAAGGAGATAGAGCAGCTTATAACCCAGAATGTGTTATGGGGGGGGGGGGGGGGGGTGACAGTCACTCAGGAGTGTATGGTTTGGAGTTGGGTATCCTTGAAAGATACTATTAAAACAGGTCACTTAGGGCATCCCAATAGAGGGGTTTCAACAATGATGAAACAAAGCCAGGAGCATTTAAGCGGGAAAAAAGAGTAAAGGAAGCAATTTATCTCTGTCAACTTCTAAGCAGCTTGTAGATGCAGGGAGAAAACACAATTTGGGTCCTCTGGCGATGGCACACTTCCTCAGGGAGTACACTGGCTGGTTCTAGCAGTGGCCAGTCGACTGGGAATACAGGATGGGGGGGGGGGGGGGGGGGGGGGGGAGAGTGGGAAAGGGAGGTGGGATGGGATTGCATGTGGGTTCATGGAATGTTAACGGTTTGAATGAAAGTTGCAGCGTCTCAAATGGGACGTGGTTATGCTCCAGGAAACTCATGTGACGAAGCAAGACACACTATTGATACGCCGTAGGGAGTACGGTGAATGCTTTACACATGTTGACCCCAGAGGCAGGAAAACGGGAGGTTTGGTGACTTATATAAGATCGGGGATACCTTTCACCAAAGAGAGCACTTTTTTAGATGATAATGGGCGGTGTCTGACGGTCAAGGGCCGCCTGTATGATGAACCAGTTACTCTTATTAATCTATATGCTCCTAATGCAGGGCAGGGAGAATTTTTTGAGAATTTACGAGAGGATCTTTCACATTTTGTATCAGGGAAAGCGATTCTGGGGGGAGACTTCAATCTAACCCTGACTTCTTTAGACCACTCCAGGGAGGAGGAGAGTGCGGCCTTGGCTCATAGAAAGAAATTATTGCATCTGATTGAAGATCTAGATCTGCTTGATGTATGGAGACTTCAACACCAGTGCCAGCGCTCGTACTCCTTCTGCTCCCATGCACAACAGACTTATACGAGAATAGATTCCCTTTGGTGTGACTGAGCCCTGTGGGATCAGGTACAGGGCATGGAGATTGGAAGTATAGATGCTTCTGATCATGCCCCAGTGTGAGTTAATTTACATGGTTTGCATGGGGAGATACGTCAAACCTTTTGGAGGCTGAATGAGTCGGTGCTGGGGGATACAAAGATTTGTCAGGAAATTTGCGAGGTGATAAAAAACTATATAGAAATTAATGATACAGGGGAAGTTTCTGATGGCATCCTCTGGGATGCCCTTAAGGTGGTAGTTTGAGGGCACCTTATAAAGTGGGGGGCGAGGCGCAAAAGGGAGAGAAATATTAAAGAGCTGGGGCTCCGTTTGAAATTAGTGCAGCTGGAGTCTAAGCATCAGGAGAGAGGAGAAACTGAGATATTATCTCAGCTGTCAGCCTGTCGCCTTGAACTGCAAAAACTGCAGGTAGATTAAATGGAATTTCATAGATGGCTAACCCAACAGAGATTCTATGAATTCAGCAATAAGGTGGGAAGAATGTTGGCCCGACATCTTATAAAGCGCCAGACACAGCATACCATTACTAAAATTAAGGGGTCAAGGGATGTTTTGTACTATAAAGATAGGAAGATAAAAGAACAGTTCATGCAGTTTTATTCTAATCTGTATGCTAAAGGAGAGGAGGCTCCATTGTCAAAGATTCAAGAGTACTTAAGTAGGGGTGGGCTGAGGGGCCTAGTGGAGGCCAAGAGGGATGGACTGGAGGCCCCAGTAACTGCTGACGAGATCTTGGGAGTGATTAGAGGCCTCAAGCGAGGTAAGGACCCGGGGATAGATGGGTATACCGCAAAGTTTCATAAGATTTATTCAGCAGAATTAGCTCCTCTTCTACGAACAGTGGGCAATTCCTGTTTTGCAGGTCACTCACTTCCCCCTAGTATGAATGAGGCGGGGATCTTGGTAATTTTGAATCCTGGAAAGGATCCCACGGTGTGTGGCTCCTATCGACCGATTTCCCTGCTTAATATTGATGTCAAGATTTTAGCAAAGATCATGGCCGATAGACTATGCAGGGTGCTCCTGCAGCTCATCCACACAGATCAGTCAGGTTTCATACCAAGACACCAAGTAGCTGACAATATTAGGCATACACTCAGTGTTCTTTGGGAGGCAGGGGTGCAGGGGGCCCCATTTGCCTTGCTAACAACAGATGCTGAGAAAGCTTTCACGAGGGTTGAATGGCCTTACTTGTGGAAGGTCCTGAGCATTATGGGATTCGGCCCCAAATTTATTGGCTGGCTGAAGAGTCTTTATGAAGCCCCTGTTGCTCGTGTTAAAGTGAATGGGGGATATTCACCAGCATTTCCCATCATGAGGGGCACTAGGCAGGGGTGCCCGCTCTCTTCTCTATTATTTGCTCTATCTATAGAACACTTTGCCCAAAAGGTTCGGTCGTTGCCCGACATCAAAGAGATTAAGATCGGAGAAGTGGAACATAAAATGGCCCTCTTTGCAGATGACATTTTATTTTATGTTAAGCCGGCACCCCAATTAACTCTACCTGTAATTGTGACAGAACTTAGCAGTTTGGGGAAGTTGTCAGATTCAAGGTTAATTATGACAAATCTGAATTTATGGGTATCACCCTTACTGAAAGTCAGGAGGAGGAGATACTACCATCTTTTGTCTTTCATAGGGCACGGACCAGTTTTCGCTATCTGGGTATACAGATCCCCAGGGACATCTCTAAGCTCTATGCCCTGAACTATACTCCATCGTTTCAACAACTGCAGAGAGACTTGAGCATCTGGAAAGATGGGTGGCTATCGTGGTGGGGTCGGATTTCGGCACTTAAAATGAACCTATTGCCTCGTTTACTGTTTTTGTTTCAAACACTTCCCATATCGGTGCCACAAATAGAATTAACGAGCTTACAGTCTGAAATATCTAGATTTGTGTGGGGTGGGTGCCCTCCGAGATTGGCCAAGACAGTGATGTGGGGGTCGGTGGAGGGGGGGCAGGGGAATGCCCAACGTAGTGTGATACTATTGGGCAACTCAACTGAAGCTTATCTCTTGTTGGAGCTGGGGGGAACAGTTCCCTACAGCCACACTCGAGCAACACTTTGTGCATGAATTCTTTGGATGCTGCACTCTGGGCCTCCCTTACTAAAAGAGCCTACAAGCAAATGGCGACTAACCCGTATGTGTCCTACAGCCTATCCTCTTTGGACTTCTTCCCATACCTGCAGGTTAAGCACTATACTTCTAGTCAAGGTTGGTTGAGGGAGGATCCTGATGAAACTGAGCATTTTGAAAATCTGTGGGTATCAATCGGGAAGCTTCGGGGCACTATCACCCATGTATACCGGTTTATTAGGGGGATAGCTTTTGTTAAACACCCCTACATGAAGGCATGGGAGGAGAACTTGGGGAGTGAGTTAAGTGTGAATGAGTGGAAAAGGATTTGTCTGGAGGTGAAAAAAGCTTCTATATGTGTTTTGATTAAAGAAAATGCATTCAAAGTTCTAAGTAGATGGTATTATACTCCGGCCAGGCTTATAATTATGTTCCCTGGGACTACAGACATATGCTGGAGGTGTGGGAATGGCACGGGGACTTTGTATCATAGTTGGTGGTCTTGTGAACACCTGCAGGGGTATTGGCAGGGAGCCACACAAAGCCTATCTGTAAACCTGGAGATCCTGCAAAACAGGAACAGGATCTGCAAACCTGGAGATCCTGTTACCGTGTGATCCGAAGTGGTGCCTGCTCGGATGGGGCAATTGTAGAGGATTGAAATGGCAACGCCGCCTCAAAAGACTTTGTTTAGCAGCGGCAAAGACTGTTATTGCTATCCACTGAAAACGGAACATTGGACTGACTTTAGTTAACTGGCGTTCCAAACTCAAGTTGTTGGGTGAGTTGGAAAAATTGACTGAACGCCATTTGTGGAGATATAACTCTACAGCTGAGGAATGGGTACATCTGGACCAATTATCGGGTAAAGATGCAGCAGCTGGGGGGGGGAGGGTAGGGGGTAGGGTTCTAGGGGGGGTAGTGTGGACAGAGACGTTATAATGGGAGTCTGGTTCTATGGAATGGGGAGTACGGGCGTGGGTGCGGGAATGGGGAAGGATACATTGGATTTTTTTTAGGATTAATGTTGTACATCTTTGATTATGAACAGTTTGCTGTTTTTCAAATTTCAAATGTCAATAAAAATTTATTGTTGAAAAAAAAACACAATTTGGAAGTGTCTGTATACAAATGCTAGAAGCCTTAAAAAATAATGATGGGAAGGTAAGAATATATAACACAAAATGAAGAGGTAGATATACAGTGGTGGAAATAAGTATTTGATCCCTTGCTGATTTTGTAAGTTTGCCCACTGACAAAGACATGAGCAGCCCATAATTGAAGGGTAGGTTATTGGTAACAGTGAGAGATAGCACATCACAAATTAAATCCGGAAAATCACATTTATTTGCATTCTGCAGAGGGAAATAAGTATTTAATCCCTCTGGCAAACAAGACCTAATACTTGGTGGCAAAACCCTTGTTGGCAAGCACAGCGGTCAGACGTCTTCTGTAGTTGATGATGAGGTTTGCACACATGTCAGGAGGAATTTTGGTCCACTCCTCTTTGCAGATCATCTCTAAATCATTAAGAGTTCTGGGCTGTCGCTTGGCAACTCGCAGCTTCAGCTCCCTCCATAAGTTTTCAATGGGATTAAGGTCTGGTGACTGGCTAGGCCACTCCATGACCCTAATGTGCTTCTTCCTGAGCCACTCCTTTGTTGCCTTGGCTGTATGTTTTGGGTCATTGTCGTGCTGGAAGACCCAGCCACGACCCATTTTTAAGGCCCTGGCGGAGGGAAGGAGGTTGTCACTCAGAATTGTACGGTACATGGCCCCATCCATTCTCCCATTGATGCGGTGAAGTAGTCCTGTGCCCTTAGCAGAGAAACACCCCCAAAACATAACATTTCCACCTCCATGCTTGACAGTGGGGACGGTGTTCTTTGGGTCATAGGCAGCATTTCTCTTCCTCCAAACACGGCGAGTTGAGTTCATGCCAAAGAGCTCAATTTTTGTCTCATCTGACCACAGCACCTTCTCCCAATCACTCTCGGCATCATCCAGGTGTTCACTGGCAAACTTCAGACGGGCCGTCACATGTGCCTTCCGGAGCAGGGGGACCTTGCGGGCACTGCAGGATTGCAATCCGTTATGTCGTAATGTGTTACCAATGGTTTTCGTGGTGACAGTGGTCCCAGCTGCCTTGAGATCATTGACAAGTTCCCCCCTTGTAGTTGTAGGCTGATTTCTAACCTTCCTCATGATCAAGGATACCCCACGAGGTGAGATTTTGCGTGGAGCCCCAGATCTTTGTCGATTGACAGTCATTTTGTACTTCTTCCATTTTCTTACTATGGCACCAACAGTTGTCTCCTTCTCGCCCAGCGTCTTACTGATGGTTTTGTAGCCCATTCCAGCCTTGTGCAGGTGTATGATCTTGTCCCTGACATCCTTAGACAGCTCCTTGCTCTTGGCCATTTTGTAGAGGTTAGAGTCTGACTGATTCACTGAGTCTGTGGACAGGTGTCTTTCATACAGGTGACCATTGCCGACAGCTGTCTGTCATGCAGGTAACGAGTTGATTTGGAGCATCTACCTGGTCTGTAGGGGCCAGATCTCTTACTGGTTGGTGGGGGATCAAATACTTATTTCCCTCTGCAGAATGCAAATAAATTCATATACTTTCCACAATGTGATTTTCCGGATTTAATTTGTGATGTGCTATCTCTCACTGTTACCAATAACCTACCCTTCAATTATGGGCTGCTCATGTCTTTGTCAGTGGGCAAACTTACAAAATCAGCAAGGGATCAAATACTTATTTCCACCACTGTAATAGGAATCTCTGAGACCTGGTGGAAGGAGGAAAATCAGTGGGACAATGTGTTATCGGGGTACAAATTACATTACAATGAAAGAGTAGATCAAATTGGAGGGGGTGTGCTATATGTTAAAGAGGGAATTGAGTCAAACAAAATAAACATTCTACATGAAACAGCACCATGGAATCTTTATGGATAGAAATTCCATGTTGAAGGGAAAGAGTGTACCATGTCTATGTCTATGCCTTTTTTCTTACATTCTGCTATGTTCTCTAGAGTTCCAAGCAGATTACAAATCAAGAAGCCAGAACAGTCAAGCGAAGTTAAAATAAAGATTAATCTAACAGATGTAATTTAAACAAATAAGCTTTCAACATTTTATGAAATGTAAGGTATACTGTTATGGTTTGAATTTGTATCGGCAAAACATTCCAAATCAGAGAAGCTTGATAATCAAGTCTGCCAGAAACAATTATTTTTTACTTTAAGCCTTTAGGACTAGGAAACTGCAGAGCGAATGAATTGTGTAATGTCATAGATCTTAGTCTAGAAAATGGACCAATTAGCTTAGTCAGATAAAAAGGAGCAAGAGCATAAAGCATCTTAAAGATCAGAATGCACACCTTAAAGTGAAGGGCTATACTACAGACTGCCAGGACAAAACGAATAGACAGATGAAATTAGGAAAGCTGGCAAATTGGGCACTAGTATAATAATGGGCGATTTCAATTACCCCAATATTGACTGGGGAGTACTAGGGAGGCAACATTACTAGATGTAATAAATGACTGTTTCTTAGAGCAACTGGTACATGAATCAACGAGAGGGGTTGTTATTTTAGATCTAGTCCATAGTGGAATGCAGGGCTTAGTACGAGAGGTAATGGTGATGGGTCCACTGGGAAAAGTAATTATAATTTGAGCTAATATCTGGAGTGAAGTCGATGAGGAAATTGTCAGTAGGAGCATTTAATTTTTGAAAAGGCAACTATGATAAGTTGTGGAAAATGGTAAAAAGAAGCTAAAAGGATCTAGATTATATTTTGTAAGTTCTCTTGTGTTTTCAGATGACAAATATGCATATACTACAAACTCACACGTTCACCCAGGAAGTAGGATATGACAGATACCTTTAATATGATGCCAGCAAAATAATCAGCTCACACAGCTTCTGGTTTCATAAGGATGGTATTCATGCAGTCTCTAACCTTCCGTGCACAGGGAGGGGGCAATGAAGGGTCTGGTCTGTAGAGATTTGTGGCACCATCTCCACAGTGTGCAGAGATGGAATATCAGAGTAAAAAGCCAAAGAAAAGAAAGAATAAAAATAAAGCTCCAAAAAAGTTCCCCTAAAATATACCAGTGCAGTTATATTTTTGCTCTGGACATGACTAGAATGACCAATCGGAACATGCACACCTACAGTGAAAAAGGAATGTTTCTCTCCCTCAGTTACTAACTGATAAGGGGGTGGGTGAAGGTCTCTGGCTGTGACAGGGGGATTCATAGACAAAGTACTGCAAACATGAGCATGTCAGATTAGAAAAACAGGTGAAGCCATGAATATCTAGGGAGAGAGACCTCTAGAAAGGCCTATTCACAGAGTATGTGGGCCCAATTTCTACTGAAAAAAGCAGGTTTGTACCATTCTGCATCATTCCACCTCTTGGAAATTGGGGTCACAGATGTGCCTTATGCAGCAAGTTGTGCATATGATCATAAGCAGATATATCATAAGTAGGATAGTTAGGACTAAGCAATATATATCTGTATGATAGGTGTTTCCTAGGAGAAGGCCTAAGGTATTTCTAATTTAATTCATTATTATATTATATCAGCATAAGTAATTGCTCTATTTACAATTCATTTCTGTAGTTACTTATGAGAATAAGGCAAACCAAAATTACTATTATATAAGGCAAGTGCTTTGTTGCAATAACGCTAATACTAAATATATTTTATTCAGATCTTCTTTTGCCATTCTTGGCAAAGAACACACTAACCCACTTGTGTGAAATGTAACAGTTCAGTCAAGTTCAGTTCATGATGGTCTTGCGTAGAATGTGGCTCTCACAGTTCTTATTGTATGCAGAAACGTCTGTTTTGTTGCACATTCAATGGTCATTTCAGTTATCGCTTCTGCAGCAGCATGAAGTAGCTGAGGTAGCTGTTTCAGGTGGTCATCAGCCCAGGTGCTGAATATCAGATGGCTGTGGTTGATGTGCTCGTGGGACAGGTTCCATTGTTCACAGGTAATGTGACATCCTGTCAGCAAGAACAGGGTCAGCAGTATTTGGACCATTCAAGGTTCTTATCATATCCAGAGCTCCCTTTTCTGGGTTCACAAGTTCTTACTGCAATCACACATAAAAACTTTCTTTGTACCTATGCCTGTCCTGCCTCAATGTGAACACTTGTGTATTCCTATCCCAAAGTATCCTGCAGTACCACCTCTGTTATGTGGTATGTATTTGTGCATCTCTCCCTATCAGGATGTGTAACTGCTAGTGTTGTGTAGCACTGTCTCTACAGATGTCCTTAATGATACTGTCCCATCCTGCCTGACCAGGAGAATTGATCCAATGCCACAACCATGCATTGCCCCTCTCGCCAGAGCCTGGATTTCAGGTTCTGAGGACAGTAAACTTACATGGTTCAAATACGGTGTGGCTCCCCCAAACTAGTGGGATTGTTTCACTCAGGGTTTGAGAGTGCATATTCTAGTATAAGCCCCCTTGACTGAGTTTATTCAGGCATTCAGTCAGTTCTTCTGCTCTTGGCTAGCAGGCATGTGGGAGATCCAGATGATCTCAGGATCAGTAGCCCACAGCAATCTCAAACTTCTTATAATGACCAGAGACTGAACCAGTACTGCTGCAGAGTATACTGAGAAACTTTGCTTCTCAGGTAAGATCTCAGAGACAACCAATTGCAACATAATGATTTACAAGTCTAGTAGTCCTTTGCGCTGGGCCTCTTTCACTCAGGGTGACTTTTCCAGATACCAAAGTGCAGGCATTCATTCTGCCCTGCACCCGCCCATTTCATAGACCAATACTGGCCCTGACACTTCGTAAGTATTCAGGCTTCCTTGGGCAACAAAACCTACATGGTTAGAGGGTATTGGATGATATGCAAATTAGTCTATCTTCAAAGCCTGGCCTTATGCAAATCAGGCTCTTATGTAGCCTCCTCCTACCAACACTGTGGGGGTGATTTGCCCTTTAATACAGTTCTCTTTCAAATAACAATGTTGAACTGAGCCCTTTCACTGGAGTACTAGGAACTCAGTTTAACAGCCTCCATCCTTTAGGGCAATATTTCACTAACACCTTGCAATCCTGTCCTCCACCTCCAGCTGTTAGTCCTAATTCCAAAACAACACAGTGTTCGTTCCAAATTGCAATCCCAACAACTTTGCAAAACTCCTCTTCAATAATCCACTAAGCACAACTGTTTCTGGGGAGTGTAGTTTGGCAATTGGCACATCCCTTCCTGATTGCCCAGGTCTTACCTGGCCCCACAGAACTACATGTCTCATCTGCTGGAGGTGTAGTCACCTCGTGTACTTGGGGCCTTTGGACAGGTTGGTGGTTATTGGTCCAAACTGACTAGAGGGTGAGCATCTTCACCCTTGGTGGCATTGGTTCTTGGAACTCTCAGTTGTCAAGTAGAAAGTACTTACTCCTTCCAAGGAGATGTACTGTGGTTCGCCCACCTCTTGTTTTATGGTCTGAGGACCATGGCATTGGGCCTTCAGTGGGGTAGGCAACTGTCTTATGTTCCAGTACTAGGTGCTAGATAGGCATCACTGTGATCTTTACTTCAGTACCTTGACTGGACACTAGTCTTGCTGGCAGAGGGTTGCTCCCTCTGGTGGTTGCAAAGTTGCAGCTACCCATACTTGACCTTCTTTGGTAACTGTTGTTAAGTTGCTGGCAAATTGCCTTGCTTCCAGTTCAGCAGGTAATCCCTTGCCTGGCAGGTTCTTGCATAGTAGGGCCTCTGTGTGTGCCAAGGCCTTAGTTGTCACAGGTCCCTATGACAAAGTCTCTGTTTTAGTAATGATTACTACTGAGGCCATCTCTTCTTATAACTTTGATGACTCTCTGGCTTGTAAGTTGGGTGTTGGGGACCTCTGGCCTCAGTGCTCAAGCCTGTGTTTCTTACCCATTTGACTATGGGTAGGCCTGTCTTCACTGGAATTGGTCGGCTTTGCTTGGAGTAGGGTCCAGCAGATAGCTGGCAGTTGCTGCTCCAAAGGTGGCTGCATATTCTGTAGTGCAGAAAGCTCTACGAACCCACTTTTCCCTCTGTTGGTGGATTCATTCCTGTTGGGTTTGTCTTGGTTACATGGTTTGTTGTGATCTGATAGATTGTTAACATGGGTATGGTGGTGGGGGTGGGGGGGGGGTGGGGGGTGTATTTTTTTTTGGGGGGGGGGGGGACTGTGGACTTTGTGCTTGTAGATTGGGTTTCTTTGCTGTTATGTGTGTATTATTTTGAGATTTCCATAGTTTACCACAATTTCCTTTATGTTATATATTATGAAAACTATTTCTGAATAAATATTTACAGTTAGAAATACATCTGTAATTCAGTTTCTGACTCAACCTCTAGGAGATATTGTTGCTTAGATTTGTAACTTCTGATTCAGAAGGTGGTGTGGGTTCACTGGGGCCTGGTGTCTGATGTTGTATGCTGGCTTGGGGCACATCAGTACCTGGCTCAGACCTACATGAAGCTAGGTTCAACATTGACCATACCCAGTTATTATACAGACTCATAGCAGAGGTGCAATATCACATCTGCTGTGTCTCCTGGATCATTTCTCCTCCATCTTTGTGTCTCCCCTGTAGGCAATTAAGTGCCAATGTGCTGGACGGAGGGATAACAGTTGGGATCCTTTGTATAGGATTTGTTTCAGTCTGTGTCCTGGAACTTGTCTTCCTTTCTGTTTGTACAATTGCTGCTGAAACTGGATGTCTCACTATCAAGTATGCAGCTTCAGTGTAGCTACAAATAAACATTATCTCTATTTGAGCTGTCTCAGTCAGGATAGAATCTGTACAATGGGTTTCTCTATGCAGAGGTGTGTCTGTTTCACAAGTTTACTAGGGTCAGTGAACTGAAGGGCGAGCACAGATATTGGGGCTTCAGTTGCACTAGTCAATTCTATTTATATTCCCTCTCCTGTGCCAAAACTTTCTGTGTGCATCCTTTTGCTGGCAGGAAGGAGGGCTTTGCTTTCCCACCTTGTGTTCCTGTATCTGGCTGTGGAGACACACCCCTATCATCTAGGGATCCCAGGGTTGACTTAGATTTTGGTATGCTTAAAAGTATGCCTCTCAGATGTGCTGGGGTTTGTTTCTCCCCACCCTCTTGTACTAAATCCTGTACGTGCTGTGCATTTTCTGTGGGTCAACACCTGATACCCACAGATGAGGGGAGTTTATCAGATGGTATTAGTATAAGCAGTTGCCCCGCATCAAAGTTTTCTGGTTCTAAGGGAACAGGTGACATGATTATGCTCTTTCTTTCCAGTTTTCCCTCTATGTAACAGGCTATCTCTCAGATTTACTAGAATATTTTCACCTTAGCCTAATAAATAACAAAAGATAGGATTAACAGAGGCACTGGCCAGAGTTGGGCTTCTCATAACAAAAACACAATTCTAATGAGAAAGCGTGTTGTCGTTTTTTTTGTTTTTACTTAAACCACGCATTGCAGCGCTCCCGTGGAAAAAGAAAATCCTGCCCGAGAGCACCAACACAATATTTTACCTTTATTAGCACTAACTTATCTTCGCTTTTTGACACCATTTCTTTAGCGCTGAGCAAAAAACTGCCGGTGGTGGCGGAACCTCAGCCTCCGCAGTCTGCCTAGCTAAAGATAAAGAACCCGCTCTGCAAAAATGCTGAACATGTGTGGCAATGTGCATACGCCTGCCCCAGCGCCACTGCCGTTAAGCAGCACCAGGCCCCCCTTGGAGGCCAGGCCCTGGGAGTCTTGCCCCCCTACCCCCCTGTCGGCGGCCCTGTGTGAGAAGCTGTCCTCTGCCAAACTGTATTGCAGCAGAGGGTTTGCCGCCCCCTACTTGCACAGACTTCTATTCAAATGAAGTTTGTGAGACACTAACAATTCACATTCCAGAGACACGTTTTCCCTATTCTTAATTTCTTTCTTGCTGCCTACCTCTCCTCTGTTTGCAGGGTAATCAGGGCCTCCACCCTTAGGTAGCTGTGACCTACAATCTGTTTGCATGGCTAGTGTGTGTTCTGTACCTGTTTTTCATTCCCTTCCCCTCTTTCTTGCTAGTTTCTGTTTTAGCTTTCTTATTATTGGTGTTAACTTTCCTTTAGGAATTCCTTCAGTTTCCATAAGCTGTGAGGAAACATCTACATTTTCTAATGTGTCCTTTCTATGGTGCTTCATGATAAGAAACAATTCTCTGCTTTCATTTTCAACATATTGTGTACTGTTATTTATTGTCAGAGTAACTTTTAAATTTGTACTGTCTGCTTCAGTCAAAGGTACAGCGCATTCCTGTTTCTCAAATGCCTGTTCTCTGTTAATTAGCAGACAGGTCATTGCGTTGACTTTGTTCTATTGCTGACACAATGATAAAGGAGGATGGAACTATTGTCATATGAGGAAGGGCTAAAGTGATTAGGGATCTACAGCTTGGAACAGAGGTGGCTGAGGGGAGATATGATTGAGGTCTACAAAATCCTGAGAGGTGTAGAGCGGGTAAAAGTGATTCAATTTTTCACTCTTTCAAAGTTAGATGGAAATACTTTTAAAACAAATAGGAGGAAATATTTTTCACTCAACAAATAGTTAAGCTCTGGAGGATGTGGTAACAGCAGTTAGCTTAGCGTATCTGGGTTTAAAAAAAGATTTGGACAAGATCCTGGAGGAAAAGTCCATAGTCTGCTATTGAGACAGATGTGGGGAAGCCACTGCTTGGTAGCATGAAATATTGCTACTATTTGAGTTTCTTCCAGGTACTTGTGACCAGTGTTGGAAGCAGGATACTGGGCTAGGGCTAGATGGACCATTGGTCTGAGGCTATTCTTATGTTCTTATAGTGTGAAGAATATGATGACATTTTTTTTTTTTTTGTAGTTGCATTTGTACCCCACGCTTTCCCACTCATGGCAGGCTCAATGCGGCTTACATGGGGCAATGGAGGGTTAAGTGACTTGCCCAGAGTCAAGGAGCTGCCTGTGCCTGAAGTGGGAATCGAACTCAGTTCCTCAGGACCAAAGTCCACCACCCTAACCACTAGGCCACTCCTCCACTCCATTTAAAAAGGTAAGGGTTTCTAAGAATTTTGTGTCATAAAGAACAGACCAATCCAGACTTGGTTTTGTCCATTGCCATATATGAAGTTGTTCCTATTTCCCTTAGAGATGTAGGGACTACATTTCCATGCATGCAGTGAGACAAAACAATGACTGGATCAGCTTGGATGAAAACACAGTCTCAGCTCTTTTTTTGTCTTCCTCCTGTTCTCACTAAATAAAAAATAAAAGAATCCCTGCAATTCTTCAGTGTTTGTAATTAGTTAAGCATCCTGCCTGCAATGTTTCGTTGTATTCCGAGTCTTGGTGCAGATTGGCCTGTACCTGTAGTTTTTAAGGAAATTTGGAGTCACAAGTTCATGCACACAATTGACCAAAATCGTGACTGAACTGCTGGCAGCTTTACAGAGGTCAATTGTACAGTGAAAATGGGATGTGATGGGGATATCAGCATCAGCTCTTGCTGAATAAAAGCTAAGTGGAGTTTTACTGCTCCAGCACAGTTTTGCAGGGCTGGTGTTAGACATTCAGGTGCCCAGGGCAGAAATCAGGGAAGGGGTCTGAATGCTGGCCTTCAGCCTATGTGTCCTTCAGCTTGAGGCAGACTTAGGGCCTCCTATGGTATGGGGGCCCAGGGCAGTTGCCCTGTTTGCCACCCCCTAACGTCAGCTCTGCAGTTTTGTTTACAGAACCTTTTCAGATTGGACATGTATTGCTACTGATCAGACCATGGTGCTCTTATTTCATAAACGTTCATGACTGTGCTATAAGAACATAAGCATTGCCATACTGGGACAGACTAAAGGTTCATCAAGCCCTGCTGTTCCCATTTTAGCTTCCTGATATTTTCCCATGTTCCTTCCTTCTAAGCAGGGCAAAGCTTGTTTTCTAAAAGACGTGTCATGATTATTCCCAAGCGCTGTCCTTTTTCTCACCTGTCCTTATCTTTTATTATCGTTTATCATTTATTATTTACTATACCATTACTTATTGCTAGCAAAACAGAACGGTTTACATAAAAGAAAAAATTTAAAACATATAAAAACACTCATAATAACATCTAGGAAATCCAATAATTGATAGGAAAGCACAGCAAATCAAACATACAATAATTAGTAACAAACTAATAATCCCGAATAACCACACACTTAACATGTATCATAATTCAAGCTATAAGACTGACATCTCTTTCTTAAAATTTTTTTTCCTCTATTCTGCATTGTCATTAAATGTATTTTGAAAAAGGTATGTTTTTAGGGCTTTTCAGAAACAAATGTATGTATCTTCAAGTCTTAGTAGTTTTGGAAGACTATTCCAAAGTGAAGGCGATAAATAAAAGGAAGCTGACTTTCGTGTGGATTCCCATCTAGCCCTTGTTAATGGAGGAATAACTAATCTGTTATCTGTTAACGATGTAAGGATACGTATCGGTGCATATGGTATAGTAAGATTAGCCAAATATAATGGAGTTAGTAAATGTAGCTCTTTATATGTCAAGATATAAATCTTATATTTTATTCTGGCTTCAATTGGAAGCCAGTGAAGCTGTATAAGAGTGGTGTAATTCTATCATATTTTGATGTGTGACAAATTACACGTGCTGCAGTGTTTTGTATCAATTGTAACTGTCTTATATTTGTCTTTGTGATGCCTGCATAAATAACATTGCAGTAATCTAAACGAGAAATAATATATGCATATGTTAGCGTATGTAGAGAATCTTTATCCAATTAATTTCTTATTGAACGTCCTTTACTTGGGGGCCCTTTTACTAAGCCGCGAAAGCGTCTACACGCACCCAATGCGCGCAAAAATGGAGTTACCACATGACTACTGTGTGGCTCTTGCGGTAATTTCACTTTTGGCGCCCGGCCAAAATGCGCGTCCAAAAAATTATTCAGATGTACGTATTGGATGCACGCCAAGTAGCACTTGATGCACGTAACTCATTACCACCCCGTTACCGTGCGAGTCTTTACCACTAGGTCAATGGCTGGCAGCAAGGTCTCAGACCCAAAATGGAAGAGTAGCAATTTTTATTTTGCCGCATGTTCATTTTCGGCAAAAATTTTAAAAAAGCCTTTTTTACAGGCGCACCGAAAAATGGATCAGCATGTACCCAAAACCCACGCCTACACCACCGCAAGCCATTTCTCAGCACACCTTAATAAAAGGATCCCTTGATAATGTAATAATAGAAATAAATTAAAAAAGAAGATAATAGCTTTTTATTAGATTAACAATACATTTTTGACTAGCTTTTGAGGGCAGAAACTTCTTCAGCTCACTCACTGCTGTTTGAGAATCTTAAAACATTTGATGAGCTCTGGCCATTTCTTGGTTTTTCCAGGGTAGATGTACATTTTAGATGAGATGGTTTTGCCTTGCTCTTTTGTGCCTGAGGTTTTCTTTTTTCTTTTTGTCCACCATTTTCAGTGGGTAAAGAAGCACTACGACATCAATATCCAACCCCTTTCCTTTGCCCACCCGATTTCCATGGTTTTCAGGGGCTTATATCATATGCTCATTAATGGTGTCTTATGGCAACCACAGAGACTAAATTCCTCACCTGCTATCATGGGTAGAAAGTCATTTTCATACCAAGATTTAACTACAAGGGATTTCTACTGATGGAACATCCCTCCCCTAATTCTTAATTCAATACATTTCAATTTTCCACACAATCACTTTATTTATAACACATAGCTTAAGATAGATTGAACTTTAAATTAAGGACAGCAAAGGCCAACACAAATATCTGAAATGAGATATGGCAGCCATGCTGTCCATCTCTTCTCAGATTTAAATATGACAAGGCGGACTAAGGGGCCCTTTTACCAAGCTGCGGCAAAAGGGGGCCGGCGCTGGCGTCGGCGTGTGTTTTACATGCACGCTGAGGCTCCCTTTTACCGCAGCTGGTAAAAGGGAAAGTCTCGCTTTCCTGCAGGAAATGGCCAGGCGGCAAGTAAAGCATTTGCCGCGCGGCCATTTCAGGGGGGAGCCCTTACCGCTGTCCATTGAGGTGGTGGTAAAGGCTCCCACGTTAACCTGGTGGTAACTGGGCAGCATGCGGCACTGCCCGATTACCGCCGGGTACAGTCTGGCGCTACAAAAGTAAAACAATTAATTTTTGTAGTGCCGGAAATGACAGTGCAGTAGGGGTGGAAGTACCACCGGGCTGCTGCAGTAGCCTGGCCGTACTTCCGTTATAGTGAGCAGTAAGCCTGCACTGGGCTTACTGCCGCTTAGTAAAAGGAGTCCTAAGAAATTCACAAGAAAACAGGCACTAGAAGATATTACTTGGTTAACTACTTTCATACAATCTCCCAATAAAAAAATATACATATTTTTTATGTTTAAATATAATGGGTCTTTTGAAGAAATGTTCATTTTTTTGTTTTGACCAATAGTATTTTAGGAAAGAAAGAGGAGAATAGTTCTGCTGTAGCTCCACCAAATGGAATGAAAAGGTCTTCTGTCTTTTTCAATAGTCCTTTGAATAGGGTAGTGATGGGGAGGTGTAGGATGCTAGTCAGAGAGACAAAGGTGATGCAAGTACAGCAGGAGATGAGATATATGTGCTTATTTCTGAGGCCTGACCACAAAGCGGTAAAACAACAGGATCTCTTCAGTGGATGGGCAGGTGTATTTAAACTCCTTCAGTTCTGCTGTATTACTCAAGTATCTGGAGACCCCCTTCAGGTCCGTGGGGATCTCAAACTGCCGGTAGTACTTGCATACAGTCTGTAATGGTTGAAGGGTAAAATTAGACATTTTTTCTTTAAAAAATTTCAAGCAGTATCAATATAACAAGGTGATGTTCTAAAGTGCAGAAAACCAATGGAGCTTGGTGTGCTAAATCATGAAATAGTGCCCATTATAAAAGCATGCACATTATTTTGACTTTTAACATGTGACATGCCCTTTTTGAAAAATTTCCGCATTCACAAGTAGTAAACTTACATGTGTAGTTTGCTACTTGCAAAATTTAATGCAAAATTCTATGTTAATGAGTTGCTATGATGCAAAATAATGCACAGCAGCTCATTAGCTATGAATTTGGTGAAAAGAGTAATTTTGTAAGCATTTTCCACCTTTAAAGCATATTTTGTACATGGAAAATGATTCTTATGTTGAAATCATTTTTTAGCAAGAAAATATCAAACAATCGTAACAGTAGATACACCAACTAAATAAAACAATGTATACTTAGCTCCAAAACTCAAAATATTTGCAGTTGTATTTTGAAAATGTCAGCCTGTCATACAAGAATAAGAACCTTACACAGAAGAATGGTATTACTAACCTAATCATGCCCTTCCCCCTCCAACCCCAACCCTCCCATTCTTAAAAAATTGCATGGATGTATATGCATGCATCCTGTTAAGAGCATGCATTCTTTATGTGATCTGTGCACAGATATTCCCTGAGCAGAGCTGCCATAAAAATGCTTTACAAAATGTGGACATACATGCATGGAGGGGCATTTTCCAAAAGTTGTCTAAATCAGAATTGGGACATCCTGCTCATAAAATAAAAATTAAAAAAAAAAAGGTCTATCTCACAGTCAATTTCAAAGAGAAAAAACATCCAGATTTTCTGTTCAAAAATGGCTGCAAGATGGATGTTTTTGTGCTGAGAACGTCCAAAATGAAACGTCCAACTTATGATCGGAAAAAAAACACCCCAGAGATAGGGACATCTGGCATCATTTTCACACAGACATCTAGGCAGAGAAGAGGAGTAGCCTAGTGGTTAGTGCAGTAGACTTTAAACCAAGGAATCCTGGTTCAAATCCCACTCTTTTATTTTGTAATTGTGAGTCCTCTAGGAACAGAAAAAATGCCTATTGTACCTGAATGAACAAGCCTTCAGGTGGCTTCTGTTTCTGGAGGGCTCACAATTAAAAAAACAAATTTTGAGTTGAAGTGGAATTTGAACCAGAGTCCCTTGGTTTAAAGTCCACTAGAGTATTCCTCACACTTGCTGCTTGATTTGGTCAGAAAATGTTTGTAATACCCGAGGAAAGGAAGGGAGGCAGTAACCACTGGGAAATTATGGAAGGACCATGCCTTAATCCCTGCAGTGGTCAGAGCTCCTTTGTTTTTTATCCTAAATGTGATTGAAACAGGTCTAACTTAGGACGTCCTAAATCTAAGATTTGGGAGTTTCTTCCTGTTCAGTTATCGCTATTAGACATCCTGTTTTTTAGGCCCGCCCTAGTCCCACCCCAAACTCTTCTCCAACATGCCCCTGCTATTTGGACGAACTGCAGTGTTGGATGTTATTATTTTCTGTGTTTCAAAATTGCTATTTGGACGTTTTTGGCAGATAGGCATTTTTGGGGGCATGTGCTTTTGAGATATCTATGTGCTTTGAAAATCAGCACCATAGAGTACATGTATGTATTTATTCCTGCCTCAGAGCAGGTGTAAATTTGTGCAAGACTATTTGTGCACTACTGCAGGTCACTGTATGACCATATTTTATAAAGGCACTTATGTTATCTTTATAAGGTAAAAACACTAAAACCCTCAATAAAAATGTATATTATTTATAATTTTAATGGACCATCATATTAGATGCATTTGTAGGCCAAATATAGCCAACAGTAGCTTTGAGATGTTAATCATTATTCTATAGAATGAAAAAAATCTTATTCCTCCTAATATTCAAAGCAATTTAAATGGCCTGGAGAGGCTCCTAGCTATTTATATCGCTTGTCCAGGGCTAACCTGTGTCTTACTGGTTAGTGGCGCTGAATATCCGTGCCTAAACCAAAACTGCTTGGGGTGAAGTCGGTATTTATGTAGTTCAGTGTCAATATTCAGCTCTTAACTCCATAAGACAACCACATAAATTGTACAGCTTCTGCTCAGTGTGCTCTTGCGGCTCAGAAAGCGAATAGAATGTTGGGTATTATTAGGAAAGGTATGGAAAACAGGTGTGAGGATGTTATAATGTCGTTATATCGCTCCATGGTGCGACCGCACCTTGAGTATTGTGTTCAATTCTGGTCGCCACATTTCAAGAAAGATATAGTGGAATTGGAAAAGGTGCAGCGAAGGACGACTAAAATGATAGTGGGGATGGGACAATTTCCCTATGAAGAAAGACAAAGAAGGCTAGGGCTTTTCAGCTTGGAGAAGAGACAGCTGAGGGGAGACATGATAGAGGTATATAAAATAATGAGTGGAGTGGAACGGGTGGATGTGAAGCGTCTGTTCACGCTTTCCAAAAATACTAGGACTAGGGGGCATACGATGAAACTAGAGTGTAGTAAATTTAAAACAAATCAGAAAAAATTTTTCTTCACCCAATGCGTAATTAAACTCTGGAATTCGTTGCCGGAGAACGTGGTGAAGGCGGTTAGCTTGGCAGAGTTTAAAAAGGGGTTAGACAGTTTCCTAAAGGACAAGTCCATAAACCGCTACTAAATGGACTTGGGAAAAATCCTCAATTCCGGGAATAACATGTATAGAATGTTTGTACGTTTGGGAAGCTTGCCAGGTGCCCTTGGCCTGGATTGGCCGCTGTCATGGACAGGATGCTGGGCTCGATGGACCCTTGGTCTTTTCCCAGTGTGGCATTACTTATGTACTAAAGTGCAGTCCTATGTTATATGGTTCATCTGAATATTGCACTTAACCGCTTAAGTTTTAGTGGCCAAAATACAATTGCATATTTAATGCCATTGCCGGACAAATTCACCATAATTGTCAACATGATATTGTTTTGAGCAACTAGTCTGCATCACGGTTTACTTCTTAATTTAAAATTCTTCAAAAAGCTTCAGTTCAATGAATGGACAGTAAAACCTTTTGAAGAACTTTAAATGAAGAAGTGAACCCTGATGCAGAGTAGTCATCTGAAACATGTCTGCAATTAGCGCTTCATATTTTTGAGATCAGTACTATTTTCAACTTCACAATGATGCACTTTTTTGAGTTTGTGCATATATTTAATAATATATATATTTTTTTGAGTAAAGATATTTTAAATAAATATAATTAAAATACTTCTTGATTCTATGGATTGATAATTAAAACCCTAAGTTACTTTTGACTATATTTGGTCTAGAAATGCTTCTAATATGATAGTCCATTAGAATTATAAATAAAATACATTTTAGTTTGAAGTTTTAGTGTTGCTGATATTTCATTTTTCCTCAAATTTTGGATTATTTTTATTAACTGGCCTTCATAAGGTAAGTATATGTCTGGGAATTTTTTATAGGCACCTTATTATCAAATTACATTGAAATTGACTTTGTCATCTCAATATATATTATGAGATAGGTTTGCACCCGCACTGCCTGCATTGTATGCAAATTTCTGTCATGCAGCAAGGAAGGGTCCATCAGAAGGACTGACTGGGCTATATATAAATTTAAATAATTTCTATTATATATGATTAAATAAAAGTTTTGATATAGAATATATGGAATTGTGTCAATGATTATATAATTAATTGTAAATCATTGTACTAGATTTATAACCCTGTTGTATTGTAGGAATGCATATTCATTAGGGATATCCTGAAAACTGGCCCCATTGGTGCCCTCAAGGACTGGGTATGAATACCATCTAGCAAAGGTGAGGTCTATATTTTAGATGCCAAGTCGTTCCCAGGGCCCACAACTATTCCAGTTGCCATAACATATCTAATAGGCAGGAACCACTTTTTGTTGATCAGAATCTTACCATTTCTTTCCTTTCTAACTAAAACAAATCCCTTTAGTCTTTAAAGGGCAACTTTCAAACAAAGTGGCCATGTATCTAGTTACAGGTTTTTTCACCCACAGACTTTACATCAGTTTTCAAAAGATTTAAGTGCATACTTGTAGGAAATGCCTGAAGTATGTACCTAAGTGCACCAGAGTGGGTGTTAGACATACTGGGGTCCAGAGCAGAGCTATTACTGAAAAAGGTGTGAGCAAAATCCAAATAAATAAATAATGAGGTGAGGATACTGGAGAGAAAGATGACAGTAGAAACAATAAGAAGTAGCCAAGAGAAGGTCTATAACATTCCTAACTGGAACAGAAAGGCCAGAAGTCTTCTAGCAATGGGCAGGACAAAAATATTCATTTTGTTTCATTTTCCGTGTCATGGACAGCATTGTTTGTTTTGTTTTGCTTTGGTGGTTAGAGTTAATTTTGTTTTGGGAGCAATGTGATTAAGAGTGTGCTCTTTGTAAACAGGACACACTATTTCAAACTAATGTGCACTATTTGCAAAGACTGCACACCATGGTTTATGCACATGCTCTGGTTTGTGCAATGAATGCACTATTTGCAAATAGTGTGCCCTTGTTGCAATTAATAGTGTTCATTATCAACAAATGAAAAAACACACACACACACACACAAGATATTGTGGGGGGGGTTTTCTGCTTGTTTTCAACATGAATTAGTAGTCCATGTCTAGAATTTCTAAGTACATCAGCACTGTTTTTCCTGGATACTCTGAGGGGCATTTTCAATATGATGTCTAAGTTGTTGGACGTTTTGCACTAAACATCCCAAATCCAAATAGAAAACATGACAATTTTTGAAACTGTAAAATGTCTAGCTTCCCCCCCCCCCCCCCACACACACACAAAAAAAATACCATTTGTAACAAGGTTTTGTGCTCTGTGCATTTATTTTTTAAGGCCATTTTTGGAAAAAAAAAAAAAAGGTGCAAGTGAAAAATGTAGAAAATCAAGCCTTTGGGATGTAGGCGGGGCCAGCATTTTTAGCACACTGGTCCCCCAGACATCCCAGGAGAACAATGGGCACCCTTGGGGACACTGCTGTGAACGTCATATGTGGAGGAGTGGCCTAGTGGTTAGAGTACCGGTCTTGCAATCCAGAGGTGGCCGGTTAAAATCCCACTGCTGCTCCTTGTGATCTTGGGCCAGTCACTTAACCCTCCATTGCCTCAGGTACAAACTTAGATGGTGAGCCCTCCTGAGACAGAGAAATATCCAGTGTACCTGAATGTAACTCACCTTGAGCTACTACTGAAAAAGGTGTGAGCAAAATCTAAATAAATAAATAAAATAATGCTCCCAGGTACACATCTCACCATTGCTCTCTTACCTTGTCTGCTGAGCCCTTCAAAACCTACTATCCCCAACTGTATATCACTACAAGAAGGGGGCACCTATATGTGGGTTTCTGGTGATTTTTGGAGGGCTCACAGCTTCCACCACAAGTGTAAGGTAGGGAGAGGTATGGGCCTGGGTCCACCTGTCTACAGTGCACTGTACCCACCACTACACTACTCCAGGGACCTGCATTCTGCTCTAATGGACCTGGCTATAACATCTGAGGATGACATTTATATATATTTATATATATTTTTGTTCTTCCATCTATAGACATCTGTTCTGTTATATATCATACACAATTCACATACTGTATTATGGGTTTTAAAAAAATTATTTTCATATTTATATTTAATAAAATTATTTTAATACATAATATTTTTGGAAACGGGTTTTATAATGTTAGTTTAATTATATATAATCGATCTACCATTTGTTCCCTATGATGTTCATTTGATGGTATAGTAACAATCTATGTATTGATTCAGTCGACATTTCAGATTCTTGATCAGTGAATTTGATTCATAATAAGAATGAAAAATTTAAAAAAAAAAAAATTTTTTTTTTAAAATTTATTTTTATTTATACATTATGTTTGTTATATATGGTGTGTTTTTACATTTCTATATTTGTTGTAATGTATTTGATTCAATTTGTTTTTATTTAATCATATATATGTTTGGTTGTTATCTTTTAGACCCCTGATGAAGGTTTTTTTAAAAACCGAAACACGGACCGTGTTGGGTCCTCAATAAAGTTTTTTGGAGCATCTCACCCCTGATCCTGGCTTGATCTCTTGAAACTGTGTTTCCACTTGCTTCTCTCTTGTGTTGAACTTTTGTGGAAATTTTTGGACCTTTTATTTCTACGGTTCAAGGATAACTTAAGCAGAATTAGCACATTAAAAGTAAAAGGACAAGAATTTACTTTGACGATGTGGAGCTTGGGCAGCATGCTGCAGTCAGCCAGTGTTAAGGAGTCTCCATCCAAAAATTTCCTACGTGATTCTTGGAGCCCGGGCTCACTCTTCAGTTCATACTCCAGGGGTGTGAGAAGGTACTTGTCAAGTTTCAGCAAGGACCTTAGAAGATTCTTCTGAAGAGCTGCAGCCAAAAGGTGAATTCATTAACATTGAATTGGGTCACACGTTTGCAATTTAGGTTTCAAGACAGATCTTGTCGCTAACTAGCCAAGAGGCCCAGAAAATATGTAGGTAATCAAAGTAGTTCCCTCTCTCACTCAACTTTCAAATCTTTTCTGAAGACATTTTATGTATTTATTTATTTAAAATATTTATAACTTGCCCAACCATAGTTGTGTGCAAGGCACAAAATAAATAAAAAAAGAAGAATACTGCTCCCCAAAGCACAACACAAGAACAAAGAAAAACAACTGGGGGAGACCAATGTAATTCCAACCAGAGGAAACAATTTATTGATAATACTAAAAATGTGTAAGATACAAAGGGCCCTGTTTACTAAGGTGCACTAGCGTTAGTGCATGCTAATTTTTAGTGCTAAAAACACTAGTGTGCCTATAGCACGGCTTAGTAAACAGGGCCCAAAGGCTGATAAGTCCAAAATATCAAGAAGACTGAATGGACTCAACACAGTCCTGCGTTTCAGCTCAGCAAGCGCATTTTTAGTATTATTAGTAAATCATTTCCCCTGGATGGAATTACGTTGGTCTCCTCCCCCAATTGTTTTTCTTTCTTCGAGGTACAGAATAAGACACAAAACATGCATCTGGTAACTCTTCCAGTCTTCCTAAAATTATGAATAGTCATAGCTAGCTCTCTTCTTGATTGACTATGTTCTTCTTTTGGAAAGTAGGTTTCCATCTGTGTTCTGAGGAGGGAGTTAGTTGGGGGTTGATCCAATAAGACTGATGCAAAATTTTAGCTCCTCTGCAATAAGTAGATAGTATGCAAATTAGTGCTGCATGTAAAAGTGTGTCCTGACAGAAAAAAACAATACACTGCTGTAATAATATGCAGCCTTTTGTTTCATTAAAGAATAAAATACCTTTCTGTCAGTATATCAGTGGTGATGGCTCATGTACTGACAGGAAGAGAGATGTTTAAAAAAAAATCAGGCTGCCTTCCTCTGGGTTCCCTCTATTCCCCCAACACCCCCCCTAAAAGACTACTGACTCACTGTGATGAGAGTCAGGAGTCTTTTAGTAAGAATGTGCAGGTCCACTCTTTGAAGGACAGTGTTTGCTTGTTTCCTTGTAATTTTGCTATAATAGCAAAGCTTTTGACATGGTTCCCCACAGGAGACTCTTAAATAAACTTGACAGGCTGAAGATAGGACCCGAAGTGGTGAACTGGATTAGGAACTGGTTGACGGACAGACACCAGAGGGTGGTGGTTAATGGAATTCGTTCGGATGAGGGAAAGGTGAGTAGTGGAGTGCCTCAGGGATCGGTGTTGGGTCCGATTCGGTTCAATATATTTGTGAGTGACATTGCTGAAGGTTTAGAAGGTAAAGTTTGCCTTTTTGCAGATGATACTAAGATTTGTAACAGAGTGGACACCCGGGAGGGAGTGGAAAACATGAAAAAGGATCTGCAGAAGCTAGAAGAATGGACTGGACTAAGGTTTGGCAATTAAAATTCAATGCGAAGAAATGCAAAGTGATGCACTTAGGGAGTAGAAATCCACGGGAGACGTATGTGTTAGGCGGTGAGAGTCTGATATGTACGGACGGGGAGAAGGATCTTGGGGTGATAGTATCTGAGGATCTGAAGTAGAGAGTTGCATGGGGACAGAAATCCTACCCATCCCCGCCCGTCCCTGCTGGAATCTTACCCGTCCCCACCCATCCCCGCTGGAATCTTACCCGTCCCCACCCATCCCCGCAAAAATTTAAACCATCCCGACCCGTCCCCACCCGTCCCCGCAAGAATTTAACCCATCCCCACCCATCCCCGTAAGAATTTAATAGTACATAAAGGAAAGTTCCAGTCAGCTCCCTTTCTGGATTTGAGCCACAGCACTGTAGGCAAGGACGGACCGGAAGTTGGAACTTGGAACACTCTGGTGCGCACATGTAAGATTTGTCTCTGATTCACTGGGATTGTGTGCTGAGAGGCCGCCACATGCACGCGCCAGTAGGTCAGATGACATCTGATTCTCGTGCCTGTGTCAGAGCTGAGGTCTGTGCACCAGCCTGGGAGCAAAGAGGATTAATAGTAACAAAGTAAGTGACAGCAAATAGACCTGAACGGTCCATCCACTCTGCCCAATAGTCACACTCATGATCAATTCATCATTAAATCAACGAGTGTGATATTATATACTTGATTATGGTCTTTCTTTCGTGTTTCTGGAACAAAGACCACAGAAGTCTATCTGGCCCTATCCTCATGTTCCAACTGCTGGAGTTGCCGTTGAAGCCCACTCCAGCCTATTCGTCTTCTCATTTGTGGGACACAGACTGTAAAAGTCTGTCCAGCACTGTCCTCATGTTCCAGCCACTGAAGTTGCTGTCTAAGCCCTTTCCAGCCCATCCTACACCAGATTGCCATGTATGAGACACAGAACATACAAGTCTGCCAGGTATCAGCTCTAGTTCATCACAGCCAGAGTCGCCATCTAAGCGTCACTTGACACATCCACACACATGCAGCCATTTAAGGTTAGCTTTTATATAACTTCCATTTTCTAATTAGAGATCCTCTGTGTTCATCCCACGCCTTTTTGAATTCCGTCATCATTTGTGACTCTACCACCTCCTTAATGGAAGACTTTCCACATTTATGCTGTTAAAGCAAGGAAGAAGAGGAGGAGGAGACAGCACTCAAATAAATTGGTATTCGGTAGATGAGAGGCTGGTGCAGGTGCAGCTTACACTTCCACGGGAAACCCACAGAACTGGTTCCATCCCCGCGGGAACCCCGCAGGAATTGCCTCCGTCCCCGCGGGAACCCCGCAGAACTGCTTCCATCCCGCGGGAACCCCGCAGGAACTGCCTCCGTCCCCGCGGGAATCCCGCGGGTTCCGCGGGATTCCCGCGGGGACGGAAGCCGTGCAGCTCTCTAATCTGAAGGCTACGAAACAGTGTGACAAGGCGGTGGTCATAGCTAGAAGGTTGCTAGGCTGTATAGAGAGAGGTGTGACCAGCAGAAGAAAGGAGGTGTTGATGCCCCTGTATAAGTCGTTGGTGAGGCCCCACCTGGAGTATTGTGTTCAGTTTTGGAGGCCGTATCTTGCTAAGGATGTAAAAAGAATTGAAGTGGTGCAAAGAAAAGCTACAAAAAAGGTATGGGATTTGCGTTACAAGATGTATGCGGAGAGACTTGCTGACCTGAACATGTATACCCATGTATACCCTGGAGGAAAGGGTATACATATATATTAAAAGCATGAAGCCGGCAAAAGAATTGGTTGGACTGCTAGATGACCGAGGAGTAAAAGGGGCAATCAGGGAAGACAAAGCCATAGTGGAGAGATTAAATGAATTCTTTGCTTCAGTCTTCACCGAGGAAGATTTGGGAGTGATACTGGAGGGTGGCCAATGTAACGCCGATTTTTAAAAAACGTTCCAGAGGAGATCTGGGAAATTATAGACCGGTGAGTCTGATGTCGGTGCCGGGCAAAATGGTAGAGACTATTATTAAGAACAAAATTACAGAGCATATTCAATAGAAATCAAACAAAATAAAACATGGAAAAGAAAATAAGATGATACCTTTTTTATTGGACATAACTTAATATATGTCCAATAAAAAAGGTATCATCTTATTTTCTTTTTCATGTTTTATTTTGTTTGATTTCTATTCATAACCTTTAAGAGTGGACTAACACGGCTACCACACCTCTCTACAGAGCATATTCAAAAGCGCTGCGTATGCCTTGTAGCGCTATAGAAATGCTAAATAGTAGTAGTAGTAGTAATATAGTGGAATTAGAAAAGGTGCAGAGAAGGGCGACGAAATTATAAAGGGGATGGGACGACTTCCCTAAGAGGAAAGGCTAAAATGTCTCGGGCTCTTCAGCTTGGAGAAAAGGCGGCTGAGGGAAGATATGATAAAGGTCTATAAAATAATGAGTGGAGTTGAACGGGTAGATGTGAAGCGTCTGTTCACGCTTTCCAAAAATACTAGGACTAGGGGGCATGCGATGAAGCTACAATGTAGTAAATTTAAAATGAATCTGAGAAAGTTTTTCTTCACTCAACGTGTAATTAAACTCGGATATTTATAAATGACCTAGAGATGGGAGTAACTAGTGAGGTAATTAAATTTGCTGATGACACAAAGTTATTCAAAGTCGTTAAATCGCAGGAGGATTGTGAAAAATTACAAGAGGACCTTATGAGACTGGGAGACTGGGCATCTAAATGGCTGACGACGTTTAATGTGAGCAAGTGCAAAGTGATGCAGGTGGGAAAGAGGAACCCGAATTATAGCTATGTCATGCAAGGTTACATGTTAGGAGTCACGGACCAAGAAAGGGATCTAGGTGTCGTTGATGATACGTTGAAACCTTCTGCTCAGTGTGCTACTGCGGCTAAGAAAGCAAATAGAATGTTGGGTATTATTAGGAAAGGAATGGAAAACAAAAATCAGGATGTTATAATGCCTTTGTATCACTCCATGGTGTGACTGCACCTCGAATATTGTGTTCAATTCTGGTCGCCGTATCTCAAAAAAGATAAAGATTGTAAGCTCTTTGAGCAGGGACTGTCTTTCTTCTATGTTTGTGCAGCGCTGCGTATGCCTTGTAGCGCTATAGAAATGCTAAATAGTAGTAGTAGTAGTAATATAGTGGAATTAGAAAAGGTGCAGAGAAGGGCGACGAAAATTATAAAGGGGATGGGACGACTTCCCTAAGAGGAAAGGCTAAAATGTCTCGGGCTCTTCAGCTTGGAGAAAAGGCGGCTGAGGGAAGATATGATAAAGGTCTATAAAATAATGAGTGGAGTTGAACGGGTAGATGTGAAGCGTCTGTTCACGCTTTCCAAAAATACTAGGACTAGGGGGCATGCGATGAAGCTACAATGTAGTAAATTTAAAATGAATCTGAGAAAGTTTTTCTTCACTCAACGTGTAATTAAACTCTGGAATTCGTTGCCAGAGAATGTGGTAAAGGCGGCTAACTTAGCAGAGTTTAAAAAAGGTTTGGACGGCTTCCTAAAGGAAAAGTCCATAGACCGTTATTAAATGGACTTGGAGAAAATCCACTATTTCTGGGATAAGCAGTATAAAATGTTTTGTACTTTTTTGGGACCTTGCCAGGTATTTGTGATCTGGATTGGCAACTGTTGGAAACAGGATGCTGGGCTTGATGGACCTTTGGTCTTTCCCAGTATGGCAATACTTATGTACTTATGTAACAGGGGTGATATGATACAGATGTTCAAATATTTGAAAGGTATTAATCCGCAAACAAACCTTTTCCGTAGATGGGAAGGCGGTAGAACTAGAGGTCATGAAATGAGATTGAAGGGGGGCAGACATAAGAAAAATGTCAGGAAGGTTTTTTTTCACGGAGAGAGTGGTGGATACTTGGAATGCCCTCCTGCGGGAGGTGGTGGAGATGAAAATGGGAACATGCCCTGAAAATGGCAGATGCAAATCAAGGTCAGGTATACACATAAAGTAGCACATATGAGTTTATCTTGTTGGGCAGACTGGATGGACAGTACAGGTCTTTCGCTGCCGTCATCTACTATGTTACTATCCTGCTTATTTTCGAAAGAGAATGCCAGCCATCTTCTGACACAAATCGGGAGATGGCCGGCCATCTCTGAAGGCCGGCGAAATCGGCATAATCGAAAGCCGATTTTGGCCGGCCTCAACTGCAGTCCGTCGCGGAGCCGACCAAGCTTCAAGGGGGTGTGTCGGCAGGGTACAGAAGGCGGGACAGGGGCGTGGTACGAGATGGCCGGCTTCGCCCGATAATGGAAAAAAGAAAGCTGGCCCTGACGAGCATCTGGCCGACTTTACTTGGTCCCTTTTTTTTCAGGTCCAAGTCCCAAAAACGTGCCCGAACTGACCAGATGACCACCGGAGGGAATCGGGGATGACCTCCCCTGACTCCCCCAGTGGTCACTAACCCCCTCCCACCCTCAAAAAAACAACTTTAAAAACTTTTTTTGCCAGCCTCTATGTCAGTCTCAAATGTCATACCCAGTTCCCTGACAGCAGTATGCAGGTCCCTGGAGAAGTTTTTAGTGGGTGCAGTGCACTTCAGGCAGGTGGACCCAGGCCCATCCCCCCACTACCTGCTACACTTGTGGTGGTAAATGGAAGCCCTCCAAACCTCCCCAAAAACCCACTGTACCCACATGTAGGTGCCCCCCTTCACCCATAAGGGCTATGGTAATGGTGTAGAGTTGTGAGGAGTGGGTTTTGGGGGGATTTGGGGGGCTCAGCACACAAGGTAAGGGAGCTATGCACCTAGGAGCTATTTTAATGTTTTTGTTTTTTTTTTAATTTTTAGAAGTGCCCCCTAGGGTGCCCGGTTGGTGTCCTGGCATGTCAGGGGGATCAGTGCACTACAAATGCTGGCTCCTCCCATGACCAAATGCCTTGGATTTGGCCAGGTTTGAGATGGCCGGCCTCGGTTTCCATTATCGGCAAAAACCAAGGCTGGCTATCTCAAACCCGGCTATCTCTGACATTTGGCCGGCCCCAACCGTATTATCAAAATGAAAGGTGGCCGGCCATCTTGTTCGAAAATTCAGTTGGCCCCGCCACTTTGCGGCGCCGTCCTCAGAGATGGGCGCCCTTAGAGATGGCCGGCCCCGTTCGAAAATGCCCCTCTATGTTACTATATATGACTGTGCTCTGACTGATTGACTTAGAGGGGCATAATTGAACAGCGCCGGCCAAATAGCTGGCTGGCCATCTTCGGGGTCAGCGCCGTAAGTGGGCGGAGCCAACCGTATTTTCAAAAAAGATGGCCGGCCATCTTTTTCTTTGCTAATACGGTTGGGCCCGGCCAAATGTCAGAGTTCGCCGGGTTTGAGATGGCTGGCATCAGTTTTCGGCCATAATGGAAAATAATGCTGGCGTTCTCAAACCCGGCGAAATCCAAGGCATTTGGTTGTGGAAGGAGCCAGCATTTGTAGTTCACTGGCTCCCCTCACATGCGAGGATACTAACCGGGCACCCTAGGGGGCACTTCTAAAAATTAAAAAAAAAATAGCTCCCAGGTGCATAGCTCCCTTCCTTTTGTTGTTTAGCCCCCAAATATCTCCCAAAAACCACTCCCCACAACTCTACACCATTACCATAGCCCTAAGGGGCACCTACATGTGAGTATAGTGGGTTTTGGGTGGGTTTTGGAGGGCTCCCATTTACCACCACAAGTGTAACAGGTAGGGGGGGATGGACCTGGGTCCACCTGTCTGAAGTGCACTGCACCCACTAAAAACTGCTCCAGGGACCTGCATACTGCTATCATGGAGCGGGGTATGACATTTGAGGCTGGCAAAAAAATGTTGTTGTTTTTTTTTTTTGGGGTGGGAGGGGGTTGGTGACCACTGGGGGAGTAAGGGGAGGTCATCCTCGATTCCCTCTGGTGGTCATTTGGGTCAGTTGGGGCTTCTTTTTGAAGCCTGGTCGTGAAAAAAAAAGGGACCAAGTAAAGCCGGCGAAATGCTTGTCAAGCCTGTTTTTCTTTTTTTTTTCATTAAATACACAAAAACTGGGGATATATATATATATATATATAATATGGTTTCTCTAGAATTTTCCAATATCAAAGAAATAGAAACCTGTTAGCAGCAAACTCAATCTTAATCGTTGTCAAATCGAAAATGTTTGTTTTTTATTATTAATTATTAAAGCAGGCACAGGAAGAACTACCTCACATTACCTTTCACTCCTTATAACACAATTAAATAAATTACATAATTATAGTGAACAGTGCTCAGACACGGATCCACGAATAAAGCTGACAAGCTATACACTCGTTACCACACACAGCATCACTGCACCGTCAGCCCTCCCTTCCTACCAATAGCAAAGCCTGAAGTAACTAAAAGTTCAGTGTACTTAGCTCAGGGTGGCGAGGCACTCTATACTTGCAGCGGGTAACGGTGAGCAGCTCTATTCGTCCAAATCAAATGTCATTCATTTTTTAGTTCTTTTCTATGCTGTGAAATTTGGTGATTAAAAATAGTGTATACACTCATATACTTCTTCATTCTCTCTCACGCTTTTTTCATTATCAGGCGAAGCCGGCCATCTCGTGAGCACGCCCCTGTCCTGCCTTCACTACCCTACCGACATGCCCCCTTGATGTTTCGCCGGCTCCGCGATGGAAAGCAGTTGAACCCGGCCAAAATCGGCTTTCGATTATACCGATTTGGTCGGGTTCAGGAGATCGCCGGCCATCTGCCAATTTGTGTCAGAAGATGGCCGGCGATCACTTTCGAAAATGAGCTGGTTAGGTAGTTAGGTCTTTCCTATCTTAAGTGGCGTTCCTTTTCAATTTTATGTTTTTTCTTTTAATTATATTTTATCTGAAAACTGTTTTGATTTGTTCACAAGTAAGGCGATATAGTAAAATTTAATAAATGAAACAAAAAAAAAATCCCTGGTGGTTTAGTGGATGCCCCTAAACTTGGAGATGACCCATCAACACCTTTAAAAAAACATCTCTAGTGGTCTAATGGACCCCCCGATCTGCCTGAGTTCCCTCCCAAAATTTGCTGATGGTTTAGTGGATCCTGACCTTCTTCCAGCCCCCCTCTCTGTGTAGCTTTAAATCAGAGCGATGCATATTTGCTTCTGTCTTTATACTGTCATCTTTGAAAATGACGACGCCTGACCCTACCTTGTACATCCTGTAACACACCATGCAGGGTCAGTCTAAAAAATAATGGAATCGTTCACCCATAAACATTTTTGATATCTCAAAATCCCAATTAGGGGAAGGGGCAGCAGAAGGCTTGAGATCAGAAGCAAGAACCACAGCCTTACTCCATTCTTGAAACTATTCTATTCTCAGGTCTCTTATAGATCTCCTGGTAACTAGTTCAGGTCAGAAAACCAATGGGTCTCCCATAGGCAGCAGAATGGGGTGGACCACAGGGGCCGCGACCCCACCAATATTTTGCCCAGCATATTATCAGCAACTAAAGAGCCTGGGCTGCAAATGAATATTTGGCCCCTCCCGACAAAATGATGTTCCATTGCCCCTGGCATCCCTAGACAGCAAAGTTTGAGGTGGCAACAGGGGGGCAGACTAAGTATGGAGGGGGGGCAAGCCAAAGCAACATTTCTGTACATCATGCCCTCCACATCACAACCCCCTCCCCTCTCCACCCCATTTTTAAATTAGCAAAATAGGTCACCATGGTCGCCTATACATAAAGAAGCCCTCTCCCTCCAGCTAAATTCAGCTTCTAGGTTAAACCACCATTACAATTGATAGCATCATTCAATAAATTCTGTGTGGCATGAAGTCTGAATTCTCTAGAGGATTGGACAGAATCTTGATATAAACTCTACACCTCCAGTTCTGTATCACAAACTCCATGTTCCCCAACAATGGAGCTATCCCTCTTACAACATGCTACACAAAAAAATATTCAGATTGTGATCATCACCTCAGGAGCAGCAAACACTCCTTCCACTGCCAGTCAGATGGGTTTTGTTTGTGTGGTGACTCTACAGAATGTGGAGACCACATACTAGTCTTGAGTATTATTATTTTGGGTGCCAAGGGCTTGCTTTCAAATAGGGCCAGATACTTTTCCAAATAACGCAAACACCCTATAAAGACACATTCAAAACCTACACAGCAAACTTACTAAAGCATAAGATCCCTACTCCACCTATGAAATGACAGTGCTATAAATATTACACTGGGCCCTAGAGCACCAATATACCTACTACTGGGAAACTAAAACAAGTTGAACTGTTACAAATTCCTAAACAGACACCACATGATAGCAGAATTCTTCATCTCGTCACAAACCAGCACACACATAGATCCACACCACAGGGGACCACAAAAAATGTGTGCAATAAATGAACCGGAGACCCCCCTTCCCTCCAACCAAAAAGCCAGACTCTATAAGCAGGACAATACTTGTAAAAGAGAAAAAAAATCGCATTATTTCTTATATTCTGCTAAACAGAAAAACAGCAAAGATGTACATTTCTCAAAGTGGGCATATCCCAATCTTTAAAAAGTATTAAATATTTTTGCTTTTTTACCGTTGTTATCTGAGCTTTTTAATTATCTGATTGGGCTGGTCCCAGCAGGGCTGCCACGAGATGAAGCCGGGTCCGGGACAGGGCCGCCGCCACTGCCCCCCCCCCCCCCCCCCACTCAGGCCACTGCCGTCTCCCATCCTCTTACCTTTTTGCATCTGCTCCCCCCTTGGAGGAATCTTGCCCCCCTGCCCTCCCTCTTGGCAATCCTGGGTCCCAGTCTCTTTTCCATTTTCCTTGCATCAGTTTTCTCTCAAATTATGTTCCAGGTTTGCCTTTCCATTTTTTCTCTCTCCTCTTGTCTTCATTTCCTTCTCTACATCTGTCTGCCACTGTCTCTTTTCATGTTTTTCCCCCATTTTCTCTTCTCTGCATATATATCTGACCATTTGATTTTATCTTCATTCTCCCTTACATCTTTTCCCATCTCCTTCTTATCCCCTTTCCAATACTCCCATTGTCCCCCCTGTCCTTTCCATTCCTGTCACTCTTTCCTTCCCTTACTTCCAGGCTATTCATCTATCTCTCACCCTCTACCCCATCTCCTATTGCCTGCCTCTCTTTCACCATCATTTTAATCCCATTTCCACTCTCATTCAGCCCCTGCAGAGTCCCATCCCCTTCCCAATACTCCCATCCCTTTTCAATGCCTTTTATCCTCTCTCCTGTCTTCCAGGTCATTCACATTATGTCTCAACCTTTCTCCACACTTCCTCCTTCTCTCTTACCCCCCATTTCACTCATTTTACCAATCCATAAACACCCCCCCCCCCACCCATACCTACCAATTGCCAGGTATTCCCTATTCCCTCAAAATTCCTTGTCCATCTCTCCCATCCATAATTCCCTGCTCTTCCCCTCCCCCAAAAAGAGTTCTCCCACACAAACACCATGTTGCCCCCCCCCCCCCCCTCCAGACGCTGTGAGTGATGCTGACTCTGTAGCATCCACAACAGAAGATCTCAACTGGAAACTGATTCTTCTATGTGGAATACACAGCAATACCACTGAACCATCAGGCCGGCCAGACTATAGTTTGAGTTATCATTCTGGGTCTCAGCTCAGAAGTGAAACAAAGCAAATATGAGTGTGTTTAATTTCCATTCTCTTCAGTGTGCATATTAAATAGTGACTGGTTTTATACAGAAAAGGCATTAGGTAAAATACGTCAATGTAGCTTTTCAAAGAAGGCCTATTAACAATATTCTATCATTTCTATTATCAAAAGAGACATTCTCATTTTCTGACATGTATCCTTCCTGCCATGTCAAACAAGAGCTAGCCTTCAGCTAGATCACTCGTTTCTTTCTGAATTTACATATGGGAAGCAGGTGGACACCTGATGTGTCAGTTTTACCTATGGTTATATATCATATAGTCACAAGAAATCTGATGCGCTTCATATATTTCCACTCCATGACATTAAACAGTCTGGGGTAACACCATCATCGTCCCCGTCTTCTGCCCACAACCTCGGTGTCATCTTCGACTCCTCCCTCTCCTTCTCTGCGCATATCCAGCAGATAGCCAAGACCTGTCGCTTCTTCCTCTATAACATTAGCAAAATCCGCCCTTTCCTCTCTGAGCACACCACCCGAACTCTCATCCACTCTCTCGTTACCTCTCGTCTTGACTACTGCAACCTACTCCTCACTGGTCTCCCACTTAGCCACCTATCCCCCCTTCAGTCCATTCAGAACTCTGCTGCATGTCTTATCTTCCGCCTCGACCGATATACTCATATCACCCCTCTCCTCAAGTCACTTCATTGGCTTCCGATCAGGTACCGCATTCAGTTCAAGCTTCTGCTACTAACCTAAACATGTACTCGATCTGCAGCCCCTCCTTACCTCTCAACCCTCATCTCCACTTACGTTCCTACCCGTAACCTCCGCTCTCAAGACAAATCCCTCCTTTCAGTACCCTTCTCCACCACCGCCAACTCCAGGCTCCGCCCTTTCTGCCTCGCCTCACCCCACACGTGGAACAAACTCCCCGAGCCCATACGCCAGGCCCCCTCCCTGCCCATCTTCAAATCACTGCTTAAAGCCCACCTCTTCAATGTCGCCTTCGGCACCTAACCACCACACCTCTATCCAGGAAATCTAGACTGCCCCAACTTGACATTTCAACTGCCCCAACTTGACATTTCGTTCTTTAGATTGTAAGCTCCTTTGAGCAGGGACCGTCCTTCTTTGTTTAATTTGTACAGCGCTGCGTAACCCTAGTAGCGCTCTAGAAATGTTAAGTAGTAGTAGTAGTAGTAGTGGGTGTAGCTATCAACATGTTATTTTACCATTAACTAACCATTTTATGAAATGAGACCTAGTTACTAATAACTGGAGTTAACAGTCAAATTACACATATTAACAGTAGCTGACACTGATAACTTCCCCCCTCAGACTGATAGATTCTGTGCCTATTTTCAGCAAGTGAACTGTGGCTTTAAAACCAGGACACAACCAAAAGTGATGAATAAATAATTCAAGCATGGAGCCTGGACCTAGACTGCCCCAGCTTTACACTTACTGTCATCCTGGTTTGGGAAGGGATTCTTGATGTAGGCTGAGAATTTGTGGAAGATGTCATTGCCAGCTGTGTATGATTCCTTGCACCTGGGAGCCAGGTATGGGAAACTGAAAGACAAATGGATGATACTTTAGTGCATAGGAACCAGTTCTATGTTTGCCACTGGCTGAGCACCCCACTATTGAGCAAACTCCCTCACTGTGCCTAGGGATGGGTAATTTGTATTGTGTTTGGCACCCCTAATCAACTTGAAATGATAGAGCCTATGTTTTGGTTCTGTAGTTTCTCACACCCATGGAGTCCTTCAGTCCCTCTCTGCACACCAAGGAGCGTTCATAAGTTAGCCACAAACAAGTCAATATTCAGCTGGCGGTGATCAGTATTTTTTAAAGTACTGACTGCCGCAGGCAGAATTAGGCCTAGATATTAAATTTTGGGCCATGTCTAGATACCAGCATTGAATATCCAGGGACACGCAGGCATGTGCTGACCACCAGGTCTTATGTGGGTCCTGGCTGATATATAGACAGGACTCGCCTAAGATACTTATGCAGGCCCCACTTGAAAATTGACCAGGACCCACATAATGGAAGCAAGCGCCCTTAACCACCACCTCCCTCCTCCTTGATCTGGATCTCTCCTCCCTCCCAACCCTGATTACAGGAAGATTCCAATCGAGCCACCCTCACCCCCTTAGGTCCCCTGGGCCTATCTTGTAGATTCCTAGTGGTCTAGGAGGGCTCTATGGGCAGGAGGGATGCCTACTCACTTCTGCCCATCACAGCTCGGTCTCAAAATGGCCATCTCTAGTGGCCTCCTCATGGACCTAGCAATGCAGGACAGCTGCTAGAGGTTTCAATAGCCTTTTTGAAGCCAGAGCTAAGACAGGCAGGAGCAAATGGACATTGCTCCTGCTTGTAGGACCTCTTAGACCACCAGAGATATACCAGATAGGCTCTGAAGGACCTACAGGGGTGGTGAGGGCTTGGTTGGGGTCTTCCTGTTGTCAGGGGTGGGAGGGAAGGGCACCAGAAACCCTTATGTCACTATCAAGAAGTTAACCAGACACTGGCCAATATTCAGACTAGTGCCTGGTTAGCTCAGCAGCTAAAGTTAGGCCAGCCTTTTTGGAGTCCTTCCTTTAGCTGCTGAATTAACCGGTTAATATTATGAATATTGATGCTAACTGGTTAAGTACTGGCTTCGCCTAAGTTCCACCTACGGACTGCCCCAGCACTAACTGGACAGTGAAGGGGTGGTTGGTGCTAATATTCGGCAGCATTGTCTAGCTAAGTGTTGCTGAATGTCAGTGGTTTGGCAGGCACAAGCAATTTAAGTGGGCAAGAGGCTCTTCTGCCCAGTAAAATCACTTTGAATATTGACCAGAGTGTGTTTGAATGATCTTAACTACAGGTCACCAAAAGTTAAATACAAGCTTTTTCATCAATTAAAATGATTAAAGACCTTTAATAAAAGATCCCCTTCTAGCACAGGACCTAGAAAAAAAAATAATGGTCTAAATGAAATGGAGGGCATCAGACTGACATTAGGGGGTACAACCAGGACCACCATGCTACAGCCCAAAGTTGAAGGAGGCCCAGCTTGCTGAAAGGTTTGGGAAGAGGAACAGACAAACAGCAGCTACAGTCAAAGCAGAATAATAGATCCTGAGTCACACAAACTCAAAGGGGTGTGGGAAACTTGGATTCAGCTCACATCTATTCAGTAATAGCTCAAGGTGAATTCCATTCAGAACATGTTTTTGCCCACATATCAAATAACCAATTTACCTGGCTAAAAATATTTTAGAAATTGCCCTCATTAGGTATATACATATATCCTTGTGTGTGTATTTGTAATGTGAAAGAAAGTTTCATATATATATGATGCCCAATTATGCATTGTTACTGGAGGAGGATATATGATGGAAGGGTAAATGGAAAGAGATATATGAAGGAGGATGAGAATTTGGGACTGCACAAGTAGATGGATTGGGTCCAGGATTGGTAGTGGCAAGGAAGGGGGAGTATCAGAGATGGTGGGGTGGAGGAAGAGAGGTATGTGGATAAGGAGGAGAAATTGGAATCATGAGCAGCATGGAGAGGAAACAGAATTGAGATCAGACTGCTTTTTTATTTCTGCCTTCGTCCCTAATACCAGCCCTGATCACTGCAGGTACCAGCAAAGTCTTGGTGCACAAAAGACTGAAACTCTTGCATTTGATGGGGGTCCCATTTTGTCTTCTCCTTTGCACTGTGTTCACACGCTATGGAGATACAGGTGTAACATCATGAGAGACTCAGCAGGTTAAATCTGCCTGAATTTCTCACTGCTGTTCCCTATAGGTCATGCTAGTGTCAGTGCCCTCACTCCGAGTTATAACAATTTCAATATAGTTGTAGATTGTAAATATACTTATCCAACACAACTATGCAAATATTAATTTGTTTATTCAACTGCTTTTCAAGTCATATACATATCTTTGTCACAAGACTAGAACTCTCAAGTGTGTCTTACTTACTCACTCAACACACATTCTCACCTATCTGTTCATCACTTATCCAGATTTCTCTCAAATAATTTATTCAATTATACACTCATTAATCAATCTCGGGGTTGTATCAAGCCACTATGAACAATTTAAAATCACTTTTATACTCCTAAACCCCACCAAACATAGGATAGATGTGAAATCGCTGCCATTGTTGTCTCTAGTGATAGCGTTATTGTTTCTCCTTATTAGTTCATGCCCATATCAACTACATAATAATCCTGAAATTGGTGTAGGTATGATGACTCACAAAGTACACTCGAACATGTATATACCAAGTCCAAGATTGGATTCATATATGTCCTCGTTCGCTGGTCACCAATCACAGCTCTTGGAAAGATCAACCCATCAACAAACTTATATGATTCTTATCATTTCATAAGTGTCCCATATCGCTTCTCTTGATATTAACGACCCTACACTGTGCTGTGTTTCACTCTACATGAGCATCATCAGGGGTTTCTGGTCGCTCCTACCGAGCGTTATCAGACATCTGTGTAGTTGAAATATAATTGTTATACAACCTCTGTCAGTCATGAACACATACCTGCTTATAAAACACGTTTGAGAGTTCTAGTCTTGTGACAAAGATATGTATATGACTTGAAAAGCAGTTGAATAAACAAATTAATATTTGCATAGTTGTGTTGGATAAGTGTAATAGGGAGAAGCCAGCTATCCAATAGGAGAGAGGTGCCTGCATTTTAATCCAGCAGTGTTCCATTCTGTACCTCCTTCACCTGTCAGGAAAGGCTCCAGCTAATCTATAGAAAGCTCCAGTATAGGAAAGCTCTGGAACTTATAGTTTAGAAGGTGTTGGAAGTTGGTAAAAGCCTGGGAGGGCCTTACCATGTTAGGAGAGGAGGTTATGGTGTCAGAGGAGCCATTCCCTCTGAGTATTTAAGCCCACTCCCTGCTATCCCACTTTGTCTTAGGTTCATCTCCCGCCTCTGACCTTGCAACTACAGCGAGATGTGGATTTGAATGAATGGTTAATTTTAGTCTAGAATATTTAAAGAAAAATAACCCTCATTTAGTAGTAGAAAATGTTGAGACTGACTTTCTGTTATCAGCCTTTACCCTGACCCCAGAAAGGACCCCAAGCTACTACTTACTACTACTTAACATTTCTAAAGCGCTACTAGGGTTACGCAGCGCTGTACAGTTTAACAAAGAAGGACAGTCCCTGCTCAAAGGAGCTTACAATCTAAAGGACGAAATGTCAAGGTGGACAGTCTAGATTTCCTGAATAGAGGTATAATGGTTAGGTGCCGAAGGCGACATTGAAGAGGTGGGCTTTGAGCAAGGATTTGAAGATGGACAGGCTTGGCGTATGGGCTCAGGGAGTTTATTCCAAGCATAGGGTGAGGCAAGGCAGAAAGGGCGGAGCCTGGAGTTGGCGGTGGTGGAGAAGGGTGCTGAGAGGAGGGATTTGTCCTGTGAGCGGAGGTTTCGGGTAGGAACGTAAGGGGAGATGATTGCTATGTAGATTGATTGCTTTTGGGGGGTTTGAAAGACCAAAGTTCAATGAACAGTATGGGCTGTTCATTGATCACACTTAGGTAATCTAATACTACAAAACTGAAAAGCAGCCAAACCCAATCTCAAAGGGTCATGTGTGATGAATATCCTATATAATAATTCTCACCTCCAACGTTCTGAGGCTACCTGGAACAATGGAAAACTCAAAAGTGGAGTAGATCATCCCACTGATTGGCTGCGACTCGGATGACATCAGCAGCCCGACCCAGCCAGCAGCAAACAACGACTCAGGCAGGGAGAGGAGTACTCCTCCCCCTGCCTAGGAATCACACCAGACCGGCTGAACCTCCCGAAACACACGTGCACACTAACCGCCCTCCCTCTACTCTGAAACTCCAGATTTGCACTGTCGGAGAGGGAGGGCAGCGAGACGGCAAGCGAGATGGTGCGCCGACTGTCCCATGTCGAGGAGGCAGGTGAGGGATCACAGCGACGGTAGCAGGAAAACTCGCAAGACCCCCCCCAACAGACGACCCTCCTGCCGCAAAACCAACGTTGGCCACCCCCCCCCCAAGCAACACAGACCACCCACAAAGCCCACGAACCCCCTCAAAGCCCAAAGCGTCGCTCGCTGCACCTCCCCCCCAGGAGTCCTCCCCAAAGCAACAGAGCATGCCCCCCCCCCCAAACACAAACAGAAGATTGTAAGAAGCAAAATGGCAAAGCAAACAGCAAGCAGGCATTGGCTGAACACTCTGAAGCCGCACCTCCTCTAGCCTTAACGTCAGGCTAGAGGAGGAGCAGCATCAGAGTGTACAGCCAATGCCTGCTGGCTGCCTGCGGTGCCGTCTTGCTTCTTAAAGTCTTCTGTTTCTGATACGGCAGGTCAGTTGGGAGGGGGGCGTACAGAGAGGCAGCAGCAACGACATGGGTGGGGGGGAACGGTGACGGACAATGGGTGGGCGGGGCAAGAGGAAAAACGCGGGGAGGCTAAAAGAGGGAGGGCCAAAAAAAACGCAGGGTGGCTGGACGGGGGGGAGGGGGGACAGGAGAGAGAGGAAAATCGCTGGGTGGCTGGCAGGGGAGACAGGATAATCACTGGGTGGCTGGAGGGGGAACAAGGGACTCAGGAAAATTACTGGATGGCTAGACGGGGGCAAGCGGAGACAGGACAATCATTGGGTGGCTGGAGGAGGGGCAGAAAAGAAAGAACAAAAGCAAGATGACTAAAGGGGGGGCAGGGAATACAGAACACTCACTGGGAGCCTGGAGGGGGAGCAGGGGACAGAGGACACTCACTGGGTGGCTGCAGGGGGGCAAGGGACAGAGGACACATGCTGGTTGGCAGGAGGGGGGACAAGGTTCAGGAGGGGGGGGAAGAGAAACCTCAAAACAAAGGGGAGGGGGTCCAGAGACATGAGAGGGGGGAGAGGGAAGGACACTCACTGTCTCACATAAACACTCACAAACACTCATTCTCACATACACCCACTCACACAGACACAGTCGCACCCACCCTCGCTCTCTCACACACACACACTTGCACATTCACTCTCTCTCTCGCTCACACAGTCACTCTCACAGACACTCTCTCGAACATACACACTCAGTGGAAAACCTTGCTAGCGCCCGTTTCATTAAAACCAGAAACGGGCCTTTTTTACTAGTACAACAATAAATGACAAATGGGAAATACCCTCAGAAATCAAGGTCACTGCCAAGGTCTGACCATCAAGACACTGATATCTATATAAGATTTATGTGCCTGTGATCTTATTTCTTTCATGGGGTATATTTTCCCATATCTTGTCAATAGAATTGATTCACAATGAAACCATTACTTCCAAACATTGCTGAGTACAAAAAACTCTCCAAGCAGCAGCATTACTTAAATAAACAAACTTAGCTGTCTCATTGCTGGCTTAATACCCCACACTCCAACTGGTGACTTTCAACGGGGCCCTGATCATTTCGCCCACTTCAGGGCTTCGTCAGGAACCACTCAACTTAAGCATAATTGTTGGGGTATGAATTTCTAGCTGTCCAAACTTCTTGGAGACCAGATATGGGAAAATATACCCCATGAAAGAGATAAGATCACAGGCACATAAATCTTATATAGATATCAGTGTCTTGATGGTCAGACCTTGATAGTGACCTTGGTTTCTGAGGGTATTTCCCATTTGTCATTTATTGTTGTATATTCATCACACATGACCCTTTGAGATTGGGTTTGGCTGTTTTTCAGTTTTGTAGTAGGGGATTTGAAAGACCCTAGGCACCAGAAAAATCTCTAAAGATTAATCATGCCTAATGAACAATGTCTCTTTCTGACTCCTACATAGGCGGTCGGTGGCCCAACTGTTTGGGGAGGCTAAAGGGGGCGGGGTTAGGGGTGGGGGCCAGGGGCGGGGCTTACATCCATAATTGTCTGACAACACACAGAAAATAAGTAAAAATAAAATAATCACAATTAATACCTTTTATTAAATTTAGATATTAGATATTGTGATATCCCCCTTCTCACTCAGGGTGACCTGGTTCTCAATATGCAAATCATATGCAGATTAATGTGCTACCCCTTCTCACTCAGGGTGACCTGGTTTCCACTCAGCACATTAAGCAGGTCTCACCAACTGCATATTTCTCAGGCAACTCTTTATTCCAGCCCCTGGGCACACTTCTTCTAGCTTAACACTTTATGCTTTCATAGATCTTCACATTGAGCCTCCCCACACAGATACATGGGTTCAGTACTACACCAATACTTTGGGGACTCTCAACCCCAGGCTTTGCAGCCTGCTTCTCTCAGTACTTTAGACCCACAGTCTCCCCTTCTTCGGATACACAGTCCCTCATTGAACACACAGTTCTAGACACACAGTCTTTTCTTCTTCGGACACACAGTCCCTCATTGAACACACAGTTCTAGACACACAGTCTTTTCTTATTCGGACACACAGTCCCTCCACTGAACACACAGTTCCTATAAGTACTGAGGACACACAGTCAAACACTAATGCTTTAGGGACTTCTTACCCCAGGACTTTCAGCCTGCTGATCTCCTTTGGACACCCAGTCCACCCCAAGTCCATAAGGTTAGCCAGTATCTTTCAGGGGCCCTTTCTTCTTCTGCTGCTAGCTCACTTCCCTTCCTTTCACAACTCAGGTGGGGTATAAAGTGGTTAATTAGCTACATAGGACCCAGCCCATAACCACCTGCACCTGTGGACCTCCCAGGGCTCTCCCCGGTCCTAGTGACCTCCATCTTCTTCTAGCGCCCTCTAGTGGCCTACCCCGTATAGGACACCCTCTTACTTATCACAATATGTATCATATGTCAAAGAATAAAGTGGTTGCTCAAAGCATATACTAACCACAATCGCTCAACTGCAAAACACTATGCACAACTTTGTGCAAAAACACACTCATAACCTTACTGTACCATAAATATTACACTGGGCAGACCTAATACACCAATATACCACCATACGGAAAATGCAGACCGTCAACAATATGACACAAGGGATCATAATATCACACCCTTTTAGGGTGGATAGTGTCCACAATGAGCTCCTTTTATTAACAACCATATGTAGATCCTTCAAGAGGTCATGATTTAGGCTCTACACCCTTTCTGATGTTTTGGTGCCACCTCAGGCCAACCATCTGTAGCCCTCTCCCTATCCTTCCTCAAGTTTCAGTATCTGCCCTCAAAGTGTTCCGAACCAGCCCTTACAGTCAGCAGTTTTCCCTCCATCCATATCCAGCATTTCTCCTCACTCCCCTCCCCTCCATCCATGTGCATCTACTTCCTGTCTTCCCTTCCCTCCATCTACATCCAGCATTTCTCCTCTCTCTCTTCCCCTCCATCCGTGTGCATCTACTTCCTGTCTTCCCTTCCCTCCATCCACATCCAGCATTTCTCCTCTCTCTCTTACCCTCCATCCGTGTGCATCTCCTTCCTAAGTTGTCTTTCCTTCCCTCCATTCTTGTCCAACATTTCTTCTCTCTTCCCTACCCTCCACTCCATCCATGTCCAGCATTTCTCCTCTCTTCCCTCCCCTCCATCCATGTACATCTCTTTCCTGACTTCCCTCCCCTCCATCCATCCATCCATCCATCCATCCAGCAACTCTCCATTCTCCCCTGCCCTCTCCTCCATCCACCCATATCCAGCAAATGTCCTCTCTCCCCTGCCCCATCCATTCATCCATCCATGTTCATCAATTCTCCTCTCTCCCCTGCCCTGCCCTCCCCTCAATCCATGTCTAGGAACTCTCCATTCTCCCCTGCCCTCTCCTCCATCCACCCATATACATTCCTCCCCTCCCCTACCCGCGTGCATTTAACCTTTTTATTTTCAGTGGCAGCAACGTCAGTAAAGAAGAAAGCACCATGCAGCTGTTCATCTCCAGATATCAGACTTTAATAGAACAGGGCGTGGCGTCGGTGGGACGGGCTGTGCAGACAGGTCTAGATGTTCCCTGATACTGCCCGACTTGCTGTGTTCTTGGGCTGAGGCTGTTACTCAAGTCCAGCCCACAGCTATCTGTCTCTCCTGCGTGTTACACACTGTAATGTGAGTAGAGGTGTGGTAGCCCTTTTAGTCCACTCAGTTAGCCAGTGCCAATCATATTACACTGTAATATGATACTAACGCTGTCCCTTTTTGTGGCCTGCACAACAGCTGATGCTGTTTCCGGCTTCAGTGCCGAATTCTGTACAGCAAATGCAGATGCAAATTTTGTATTGCACAGTTGCACAGAATTCCTCCCAGGCGTAACACACTTCAATACATTTTCTTAAGTATCTTCGTCTTTTCTGCTCATTAGACGTCTCCTCCCCCTGGACTTTCTCCCTTGTATCTGCTCCCAGACCAATCCGTCACTCTCCCCATTCAAGATTGCTCAGTCTTGAGCCCCTTTCCCGCTATTGTAAAGACTTTCGTCCCGCGGCTGCTTCAGTGCAGGAATCTTTCCCAAACACTAGCTCTTCTCTCACCTGAAGGACTGTCTCGGGCGCGCCTATAGCTTCTCCCTTCCCTCACACAGTGTCTCGTCCGCCTTCTGCGATGATGTATTTCCTGTTTCCGTGAGGGCGGAGCGGGACACTGTGAGAGAAGGGAAAAGCTAGAGAGGCGCGCTCGCAGTGTTTTCTTCTTTTCTGCCCTCGCCACTCCCTCTTATACAGGGCGCCTATGGACTCCTAAGTTCCAAAGTGACTAATTTATAGTTAAGAAAGTATCATTTGTTATAGTCCTGAAATAGACCATCTGTATTTTCTTTCACCCCTATCTTTGTATTTTGTTATCCATGAACAGAATGGATTTGTACATTAGTGTAGGAAAAACCTACAGAGTTAGCAATGTCCCTGATGGTTGTTCCTCCTTGTTAACAAAGTATGCAGTTCTAACATAAAAAGAATGGTTTCACTGACCATTTGTAGATTTGGATTTATTTATAGAATGGTAATTCAACAGAGGTCCCTTCATATATGCCTGAAGCAGCAGCCTAACTGAAAGAATCAGCCAGTTCAAACCTTCACAGGTAGGCACTTGTTAGAGGAGCAAAGATTCAAGAAGGATCAGGGACAAGAGACAAGAAAAGAACTAAAACAGTTGCTGCCTTGTTTTAGTGGACAGGAATGGGGAACCTGTACACCCCTTCAAAATCCTAAAGGAAAGGAGCAGGAGGTCAGTTTGTGGCATCTGCTACAACAACCAGAGGACCTTTTCCATCTATGCAGGGCTGAAGGATATACTAATTTACTATTTATTATCTATTAGAGCCACCTGCCAACATGAGGAGTTGGGGAAACTGTAAGCAAATAATAAATAAGCACTGATATATTTTTAATATCTGTCAATATGAACAGCAGATAATCTAAACTGTGTGCTTGAAAGACCCTCACCTACCTGGTGAGTAGGTTTAACCATCTAAGGGAATTAAAGTAACCATTACTTGTATTTTCATCTATGTCTGGAGAGAGGAGGAAAGAACTGTAAATAGTTACTACTTAATCAGTGCCCATTTGCCTAAATTATTTAAAAGACAGTAAAGTTTAGTTCCAAACAGAGGAGACTGTGTGGAATGGATTTCTGACTCAGTCTAGTGCTACTTGCTGTGGCCTCCCAGGATAAATCCTGGTCCCGCCCCTGTCCCAAACCAACAAATTTGATGTGTGCCCCTTCCACCCAGCTTCCAGGGCTTATACCAGACAGTTGCCTAGGTGTGCAGACAAGGGGGTTACATAAGACTCTAGGACCCTGTGATCTCAGAACACTTACTCAGGAGGTGCAAGTGCCTCCTCCAAGAATTCTTCTATTTTGTTGGTGTCCGTTTTCACCTCGCCATTGTAGAGCAAAAATGGAGGCTGGGACCCTGGCGCTAGGTTTTTCAGTATCTCTGGAGCTCTGCAATACAATAAAAATTAATTTACAGGTCAAAGAAACTAATTAAACCAAGAGTACTGACAATTTTGTTAAATAACAACAATTTGAATAGAGCGATATCCTCCAAGTGGTCAAACTGAGATACATGCCTGTAGTGTGGACATGAATAACTGGGTATGGATATATGTGTCACTTTAGTGTGTCATTTGGTTTGTCCCCATTCTTTTGTATCAGCATTTAACAGAAAATACCAGTTCTGAAATTGTCCCAAGAACAGAAAAAATTGGATGGACCAATTGATCTTTTCATCCTGTTCTCTACCATGTCACCATGATGCATTCAGGTCCCCTTTCTCCTTCTTGTGGAATAATTAGTTTTCACTGCTTCTGAAAAACCTTCAACATATGCCCACCATTATAAATCTAATACAACAGGGTTGCCACTGCACTGATCCTCATCAGAATCCCATGTAGGCACTGTCCTGATAAAATGTGAAGATTTTTTAAACCAATTTTTTTCAGTGCATTCAAATTTGTCTCATGCATATTAATTGTGGATACCCTGCAAACCTGACTGGCTGGGTGTGTCCCAAGGATTTTATTTTCCATCTTTTCCCATGTAATTCTTTGGTAAATAAAAATACTGGTACTGGGGTGAGATACCATTGGACAAAATGCCTCTTTTGATCTCTATGATAATGGATCATCTCTTAATATGCTGCATGTTATCCCCACGGAATCCATATGTGCCCCCCAGGTGCGTAATCCCAAGATGTGCACACAACTTAATTGGCTAACAAGCCCTGAATGAACAATAATTGTCTGCAAATAATTATTGATGTTAATTGGCACCAATTAGGATTTGCACATGCATCGAGCTGCATTCTATTCTATAATGCTTGGCACCAAAATTCCATGGTGTGCAACTAAAAAAGGGAGTGTGGCCATGGGAGGGGCATGGGCGACCAAACAGGAGAGCGTAGAGGCTGACAAAAGGATGAATCCAACACTGGAGATGTAATGGAGAAATACTTTATTGGTGCAAATATAGAGGGACCCAACATGGTCTGTGTTTTGGCGTGTCACAATGCCTACATCAGGGGTCAAACCAATAATTCATCGGCAACAGCCTATGTACAAGAAACAGCAAATGTCCAGTCACAGAACTGTAAATACAGTCAGGCTGACTGAAAGATATACACAATTAGACTGGCACTGAAAGACTCTGTGGAGTCTGCTCATATACAGGCTGGATTTGTCCTTTTGTCAGCCTCTACTCTCTCCTGTTTGGTCTTCCCGACGTAGAGGCTCTCCCTGCTTTTGTTTTGACTAGGGGCGTGGGCGAGCCAGGGGTGTTCCAAAATGTTGCATGCGTTGTTACAGACTAATGGTTGCCAGCTGATGTAACTGGTTTCAGCAGGCATGTCTGAAGCTCAGATTTATGGCGTGGGAATTGGCACTAAGCACAATTCTATAAAGGATGCACACCCTTTATAGTATCTCGCTTAGCGCCGATCTTTTCTGGCATCCATTTTTGAGCGCCATTTATAGAATCCAGCCCTATATGTTCCACCTCTGCTTACACCCTATACTGTCTATTAAGTGTTTTAATGTGCATTGTTTTGGCACTGTAAGTATACAAGCTATAATGTGCACAGTTATTTGAATATTTTTACTGCTGTAATTGTTTATTGCCTATATGTCTTGTTATTCTTGCTGTACATCACCTTGGGTTAATTTCTTCAAAAATCATGGGCGCAGTTCGGGGGGGGGGGGGGCAAGAGGGGCCATTGCCACCCCAAACTCAGGGCCGGCACAATGCTGCAGGCAGCTCTTCTTCCTGCCCTCAGCTCCCAGACAGCCCTTCTCTTCGTTCCTTCCTGTCCCAACCTCCCCCGCATTTAAACCTTATATTTTTAGTCGCAGCGACGGCAGTGAAGAAAACAGCACAGCAATTGGGCTCGCCTCCAGCCTTTCCCTTCCCTCACAGACAGTGTTCCGCCTTCCTATGATAACGTATTTCCTGTTTCCGCGAGGGTGGGACCCTGTCTGTGAGGGAAGGGAAAGGCTGGAGGCGAGCCTGCTGTGCTGTTTTATTTATTTATTTATTTGTTGCATATGTATCCCACATTTTCCCACCTATTTGCAGGCTCAATGTGGCTTACATAGTACCGTAAAGGCGTTCGCCAAGTCCGGTAGAGGAACAAATACAATGTGATGTTAGGGTCGAATAAGGTAGGTATGTTTCAAGCACATTAGGGGTCGAAGAAAGGGAGGGTTATATAATGTCCAATACGATCTTTGGTTTTGCTGTGTTGCAGAGTTTAGGCATTTATGTTGGGTCAGTAGGATACGCCTTTCTAAACAAGTAGGTTTTTACTGATTTCCTGAAGTTTAGATGGTCATAGATTCAGTGCCGTAGCGAGGGCTAATGGCACCCGGGGCGGGTCGCCGCTGCGCACCCCCCCCCCCCCCCCGGGTGCAGAACGGCACGACCCCCCCCCCTGCAGCGCACCCCCCCGGACCGCATTCTTACCTGTGGGAGGGCCGATCTGCCCCGAGTGCACATCATTCAGAGCTGCGTCGGACCCGCTGGTTCCCTGCTCTCTCTGCCCCGGAACAGGAAGTAACCTGTTCCGGGGCAGAGAGAGCAGGGAACCAGCGGGGCCGGTACCCCCCGAGCACGTGCACCCGGGGCGGACCGCCCCTCCCGCCCCCCCCCTTCCTACGCCACTGCGTAGATTGTTTTCACAGCTTTTGGCAGAGCGTTCCATAGTTGTGTGCTTATATAGGAGAAGTTGGACGCATAGGTTGCTTTGTATTTGAGTCCTTTGTAGTTAGGGTAGTGGAGATTCAGGTATGTTCATAATGATCCGGTTCTATGTCTGATTGGTAGATCTATGAGGTCAGTCATGTATCCTGGGACTTCACCATAGATAATCTTGTGGACCAAGGTGCAGATTTTGAAGGTGATGCGTTCTTTGATTGGGAGCCAATGCAGTTTTTCTCGGAGGGGTTTGGCACTTTCGAATCGTGTTTTACCGAATACTAGCCTGGCTGCTGTGTTTTGCGCTCTCTGGAGTTTCTTTGTGAATTGTTCTTTGCATCCCGCATAAATTCCATTGCAGTAGTCTGCATGGCTTAGTACCATTGATTGTATTAGGTTACGGAATATTTCCCTCGGGAAGAAAGGTTTTACACCTTTGAGTTTCCACATTGAGTGAAACATTTTCTTTATAGTGGAGTTTACTTGGTTCTCAAGTGTAAAAATGCGGTCGATTGTAACACCGAGTATTTTGAGGCTATCTGAAGTAGGGAGGGTGAGGTCTGGAGTGTTTATGGTTGTGGGTATGCAATTATTGTGTTGGGATGAGAGGATAAGGCAGTGTGTTTTTTCCGTGTTCAATGTTTTCTTCACTGTCATTGCTGCAACTGAAAATAAAAGGTTTAAACGGGGTGGGGGGCAGGAAGGAATGGAGAGGAAGGCTGTTGGGGAGCTGAGGGAGGGCAGGTGGGGCTGGGTTGGAACTGAAGAAGACTGAAAAGGGGGAGCTGGGGAAGTCACTAGACATGGATGGGAGGGGAGGGTGGGGGGGCAAAGGAAAATTGCTGGACATAGATAGGGGGAGGGCAGAGGAGAATCGCTGGACATGGATGGCTACTAAAGACTAGAATTTTTTCCAAGCTATCTCTTTTGCTAACTTCTTTACCCTACCCCCTTGGGCTGGGCTTTACTCTGATTTCTTCATCAGGCTGTTAATACCAGCTCTGTCTCCTTAGGCCCCGATGCTCAGAAGCAATTGCGGGTGCTAGAGGTCATTAACGCCGGACTAGCACCTGTATTTGGTAGCGCAGAATGCTCAGAGGGCTGTACCATGGGGAACAAATAGAATTAAAATGAGGTAATTTCCTATACCCCCCCCCCCCCCCCATGCTCAGAAAACAGCACAGTTAACTATGGCGCCCTTACCACTGGAAACCCTATGCCATGGTTGTCACTCATAGGCTATGTCCACTGCCGAGGACTTGGGCTCCAGCTGGAGATTGGTGCAGCCTCCGCCTCAAATGCTAGAGCTAACCAGCAGCTGCTCTACACCCTCCCTAAGCTTCCTTCGCTCCCATGTCTACAATATAGCTTGTGTCCCATGGGTGGGAGGGAAATTGTCGAACTAGAGTGGAGAAGAGAGGAGGGACTGGATCCATCCACTGCCAGGCATCATTTCAAAATGCATTTGAGAGAGAGAGAGTTCTAGCAGCTATAATTCTGATTGGCCGCCGCATAGAGGGCTGGGGCAGTGGCGTTCCTAGGGGGGTTGACACCCGGGGCGGATCGCTGATGCACCCCGCCCCCCGGGTGCAGCACCCCCCCAGAACAGCGCGATGCCCCCCCGGCGAAAGAACCCCCCCCCCCCCCCGGGTGCACGCCGCTGGGGGGGGGGGTTCCGCGCACCTGCCGGCTCTTCGTTTTCATGCTCCCTCTGCCCCGGAACAGGAAGTAACCTGTTCCGGGGCAAAGGGAGCATGAAAACGAAGAGCCGACAGGCGCGTGGCACCCCCCCAGCGGCGTGCACCCGGGGCGGACCGCCCCCACCGCCCCCCCTTGGTACGCCACTGGGCTGGGGTCAGAACGTTCTGCAGCAGGGGATTTATAGCAAGCTGCAGCAGCCGTAGGTAAGCCTTGGGAAGGTCAGTGAAGAACCACAAGTGCCTCTGCACAGGTCTTGTGTGCATGTGTTGGGCAAGTCCCTCCCCCCCTTACTTCCCAATGCTCAGTGCTAAGATGCATAAAATTTGCATACATTAGAGCTGAGCATTGGGAAGTTCTTTTTTGGTGGTGTAATGGTGGTATTTTCTGGCACCGTTTTGTACAGTGCCAGAATTTTGAGCATCTACCCCTTAGTGACCCCCAGAAAATCCTCCCACCTCCAGCCCTCTGCTAGAGCCCATTTTCGAGGGGGCTCACACTAACAAATAAATACATAAGCTCCTGACAAATGGAAAACAACTGGAGCTTGGTTCCATAAATCTGTCCTGATCTCCAATTGCTTTCCACACAGCCTGTGGTTACAACTGCAGTTAATGGTGGTTGTGCCAGTAATTGCTCATGACATGCCCATCTCTTACCTCTTCATGTCTACTGTGGTTAGAGTGAAGGGTGCACCCTTGAGCATCAGCATCATAAACAGTCGTTGGCAGAAGGGGCAGTTGCCAATGCTCTCCCCATCATCACTGGCCTGTAGAAAAGTAGAAGGATGAATAAATAGTGCAGTACAAACACATTCTGTTTTTTTACTAGCTGTACACACTCTCTCTCTCTCTATATATATATACTAGCTGTTAAGCCTGTTAAAACTCCCTCCCTCCCAGCTCCAAGGCCCCATTCCCTCCCCCCTCCCTTCCCAGCTGCAAGGCCCCCCGCCCTCCCTCCTTCCCTGCCCTCCCTCCTTCCCTGCCAGCTCCAAGGCCCTCTGTCCCTCCCTCCCAGCTCCAAGGCCCCCCTCCTCCCAGCTCCAAGGCTCCCCTCCGTCCCTCCCTCCCAGCTCCAAGGCCCCCATCCCTCCCCCCTCCCCTCCTCCCAGCTCCAAGGCCCCCCGCCCTCCCTCCCAGTTCCAAGGCCTCATTCCCTCCCAGCTCCAAGGGCCCCCCTCCATCCCTCCCAGCCAGCTCCAAGGCCCCCCTCCCCCCTCTGTCCATCCCTCCCAGCTCCAAGGCCCCCCTCCTTCTGATCTCCCATGTCCAGCATCCTCCCTCCTTCCCTGCCAGCTCCAAGGCCCTCTGTCCCTCCCTACCAGCTGCAAGCCCCCTCCCCTCCCCCTCCCAGCTCCAAGGCCCCCACCCTCCCTCCCAGTTCCAAGGTCCCTCCTTCCTCCCAGCTCCAAGGCCCCCCTCCTTCTGAGACCTCCCATGTCCAGCATTTCTCCTGCCCTCCCCTCCCTCCCCCCAAGGTCACCGCTCCCCCCCCCCCCCCCCCGGGGTCGCCGCCACCGCCCCCCTCCACCAGGGCCAGGCCCTCTCTTCTCCATTGAACTTACAGTGCCGAAACCACAGCAGGCAGATCAGCTCCCGTAGGCCTTCCTTCCCTGCCTGTGTCCCGCCCTCGTGTGATGTAACGTCGGTGAGGGCGGGACACAGGCAGGGAAGGAAGGCCGACGGGAGCTGATCTGCCTGCTGCGGTTTTGGCGCTGTAAGTTCAATGGAGAAGAGAGGGCCCGGCCTGGGTGGAGGGGGGCCGGCGGCGACCACGGGGGGGAGGGAGCGGTAGCGGCGACTTGGGGGGGGGCAGTAGTGACCTCTGCGGTTCCCTCCCTCCCCTTCCGTGTGGTGCACTCCTCTGCGCAGTTTCCCTCTCTGTTCCGTCATCACGTCTTGATGCGGGGGCGGGACCGAGAGGGAAGTCTCTACTGCGCATTTGCAGGTGAGTCGGTCACTTGCCTTTTATATATTTGATGTATTACTTGAGCTCTGATGTTAACTTCTGTGATAGTCTGAGCAAGCATAGAGCCTTCACAAACACAGCCAGACTATGACTTAAAAGTGATTTAAAAAAATCTTCCATTGTGTGGTTCAAAAAGAAAAACATATAGCAGGCTGTTAGCTCAGGAGTATATTTAAAGTAGTTTGGGGTTCAATAGCAAACAAAATAGAGAGCTTGGATTCTACCAGGCCACAGAAGAATTTATTTATTTGCTTGCTTCATTTGTATCCCACATTTTCCCACCTATTTGCAGGCTCAATGTGGCTTACATGGTACCGCAATGGTGTACACAGAGTTTGCAACATAAAAGCTTTTCCTACCTCATGGCTACCCCTTTGGTCCTAAATGTATTTCTTATGGGTGTACTCTGGAGGTCTGCTTCTTCCTGCTCTGGGTCTGTCTGCCTTTCCCCAGCCCTGGGCTTTTATTTTCTTTGGCTACACCAGGCTCTCCTGGCTGAGCTTCCCAGGCCTAGGCTTCTTAAGGTGGCCTTATGAGGCACTGTATTTAAGAGAGACCGGTATCTTCATATACACTCCATCACACTCTCACCATACCACTATTAAGGATCTTCTGGGACTATACCATATTTTCTTGAATTCTGAGGCCACTTTTGTCCGCATCACTTCCGCTTTGAGGTTGTCCCATGCATTTTCTGCTTTTCTTTTTCTACTATGTATGGGACCATGGAAAGTAAGATTATAAGACTCACTAAGGACTAAAGAATACAAAGTGCATGACAAAACCTGATGACCCCTGAAAACATAAGCACTTTTAATTCGACCTATGGTAATATCAGTGTTTTCTCAATTTTGCAAGTATTGAACTCGCTACCAGCATTGTATGGGAGAATTTGTAAACCTTTAATGTTGGTTTTTAAGATCTTACTTACTTTAGCACCCCCTTCCCCCTTTACTTTCAGGATTAGTATCTTACCACCCAAATTGTAACTTGCGTTCATTGGTCAAGAATTTATTGGAGTCTATTTCCTCTAAGGAACTACACCTTCAGTGCTTTAGAAAAATAATTTTTTTTTCATAGTAGGTCTGGTGTGGTAGAATAAGCTTCTGGTCACAATTCTTCTGGAAAGTAAACTATTTGGCAATTGGCTTTTGGGGAGCTGGGGATATAAGAATTTGTTGTTACTATCCATAGGGATTTTTAAAAGGATGGGTTAGACGAAGGCTGGGCAACCTTTATACTCAGAGGACCACATGAATGTCAGTACTATCCCTAGTGGGCTGCAACATTATGTAATGTCAGATCCGGAAGTACACAGAGCTCCATAGACCTTCAGTGATAACTAAGTAATTAAATAAAAGTTTAACTGGAAACAAATTGCTGGTGGTTATTCTGAAAATATTGGTGAAATACAGTATTTAAAATCTCTGGTTAATAACATTTTCTGTGTATACTTCCCAAGCCATATATAATTCAATGGTGGGAAATAGGTTGCCAACCCCTGGGTTAGATGAATGCTTTTTGTCAATGAATTTGTTGTTAGTAAATAAAAATAAGTAAACAGCAACACAATGGCCACTGAAGATACCTTCTGATACTGTTTCCTGAGGTTTCCCGCAGCTCAAATAAGATTGAAGCTCTTACTCATGTTTTTAACTCCCACCTCATTATGTGCTGGTTTCCTTATTATCAGTGTTGTTTTAGGCTGTTTTAAGACTGTTTGCCTCCTTTGCATTCTGGGTTTTCCACCCTTAGTCATTATCACAATGCTTGGTTGTGATGGTGATGGGTGTTTCTTCTTGAGTTGCCACTGGCTGACAGTGACCATAACAGGAACTTGTTTCCACATTTAACTCTCCTCCCACCTGTAGCAGGTGCTCCTAAAGTTGGAGGACTGTGGAACCTGATTCCCTTCAAAGCATGTTACAAGTGCACAGTATGGCAGTATTCAGGACAATGTCACTACATAAGACTAAGCAATACCCATCCAAGGATTAGGAGTCCTCATCTCTTCCAACATCCTCACTTGAAGGATTTTCTACTCATCAAAGCTATAGTTTATATTTTTAGTTTATTGGCATTTGCTAAACTGCTCTAACTGATCAAATAGAGCAGAGCAATATACAATCTACAATAACATTTCAGAGACAAAGGAACTCCATTTAAAATAATAAAGTACTACAGTTACACAAGGAGAAGAAAAGGAAAGAGGACAGTAGAATGGAGGAGTAAGTGACTCTACCCGGTGAACCCGATCAGTCCATACCTCCAAAGGCCTGTCTAAAAATCAGGTCTTTAAATCAGCTTTAAAGCTCTTAAACACTAAATTACTACAAAGAGGAAAGGGCAAATTGTTCCAGATATTGGGCGATAGGAAGTAGAAAGCGCTACACCTAGTAGACTCAAAGTGTGCAATCTTGGGGCTTGGAAGGGTGAGATGGTGATCATTTAAGGTAAACAGGGAATTGTAAATCTGGATAAATAACTAGGAATACGTGTCTTGGAAGCCTTGAAGGTTAGTATAGCTACTTTTTAAATGATCCGTTGTTCTATGGGTAACCAATTATGTTGTTTCAGTAGGGGAGTTATATGATCAGTATGGCAGGCACGACATAGTAATCTAATTGCTGTGTTCTGAAGAGTTAATAACTTCTTCAACACGTTGTGTGGTTGGCCGGCATAGACAATGTTACAATAATCAAGACAGGATGTAAAAAATAAGAGAACAAAAGCTTGAAAATTGTTATGATCAAATAGTTGATGGATTGTTTTTAGTTGGCGAAACACAAAAAAGCTGACTTTAGATAGATGTGAAATCTGAGGTAAAAAGGAGAGAGAAGAGTGCAAAATAATTCCCAGGTAGCAAAAACTCGTAACTGGTGTAAACAATGATCCAAAGAGAGTAATAGGAGAGGAAGGTGGATAAAGTGGCCCAGAGAACCAACAGGCAACAGTTTTGCTCTTATTGAGCACTAATTTGTGTTCAGATAGCCAACTGGAGATTGATTCAAGGCACACTTGAAGTGGGGCAGTTGAAGGAGAAAATGGGTTGGTTGGATATAAAAGAAGAATGTCATCTGTGTAAAAATAGGCAGAGATTCCAGAAGTATAGATAAGGATGGCAAGAGGACTCAGGAATAGGTTGAAGATAGAGGGGAGAGAATTGGCCCTTGGGGGACACCAAAGTGTAATTCCATTCTCTTTTCTCTGAGACAGAATCAGAAGTGATGACCTGAAAAATGCGATGAGACAGGAAAGAGGAGAACTTCATGTCCAAGTTATTCATCCCCAGAGAGACTTTTTTTATTAGCTGTCCTACACGTTCTGGTACCTTTTATTGGACCAATATCAGAATTGTCTCAAGATTTCATACATGAGCTTTCACAGTTGTGTAGCCCAACCTTTTTTATTTACAGGCTTTCCCCCTTCCTCTGTATCCTGGTTGTACTAGTAACAGTTCTTGGTCAGAATCCAGTAAATAAATACCTGTAGCCTAGACAGTAGTGTCACTGTTGAGCAATACCTGGGACTTAGAGACCTGCATGGGATCAAGGTTCATGGGAATCCTGTAGAATCCCCTGTGGGGCTGCGGGGTTCCCATGGGGACGGAAGCAGTTCTGCAGGGTTCCTAAGGGGATGAAAGCAGTTCCTATGGGGTTCCCATGGGGATAAAAGCAGTTCCTGTGGAAGTGTAAGCTGCACCTGCACCAGCCTCTCACTTACCAAGTACCAAATTCTTTGAGTGCCACCTCCTCCTGGAAGAGACAAGTCTAGTACCTCCAAAGATTTTTAATGGCATCAGCTGATATATTACAGTCATCACATTAGGAGCACCAAAAGCAAGGGCAGTGGAACACCTTTATCATTGGTAGGGCCAGGGAGCCCAGGGCACCAAAAGGGGAGAGGACCTCAAAGCCTCTTTCAGCTTGAGACAGGCTTGGGGTCCCCTGTGGTATGGGGGCCTGTCCTGTTTGCCATCTCCTAACGCCAAACCTAGGTAGGGCCAAACAAACCAACCTCTGTCTTTGCCCCCTCCCTCCCCCCCAGCCCCCTGAGTTGCTCATGATGTATGGGGCAAAATGTGATTGGGCCCTGTAGCACTTAACCCAGAAAAGTGCTGCTGAATATCCCCTCTGACCGTCAAAGCACCAACCAGTTAGGTTAGGATGGTCCAGAAGTGGAGTGTGGGTGGTTAAAGTTAGAACAGCTGAAAGGCTGTCTTAATTTTATCCAACAAGTTAACCAAGCACCAGTCTCAATATTGGCCTGTGTCAAGTTAACTTCCAGGTTGCCATAGTAACCTTGATATTAAATGCTGGAGGCTGGACATACCTCAGCATTGAATATTCAGGGTTAACTGAGCCTCATGCTATCAGCAGCTTACAAGCCACTTACTTCTGTGGGCTGAATATCAAACCGTAAGGCTCAGATGCACAAAACTTAATGACCCAAAGCCGGTTTAGTGAGCACGGAGTTCAGAGAGACATGCACAAAGGGATTCTGCAGGCTCTTTTCCTGTCATGGTAGCAGCTAATGAGAATTGTATGCAAAGTTATTTTAATCAGCTAATTACTATTCAAATATGCATTCTAAGTGATGCACAGCCGTTTTCCTAGCGATGCACAGAAAAGACCGTCTACCTTTAGGCTGAAATTTTTATGGGTGGTCAGGAGCTGTCGGTACTGCTGTTTCCTTCCCATTCTACCCTTGGCTGCAGCTGCCTAGATGGCTAAGGAGAGCTGCACCATCTCTAGAGCCCCCCCTCCCTGCTCGCCAAGCATGCAGGCCTTCATGCTCTCCTTCACCTCACTCTCCCTTGCTTCCCTCCCTGATTGCTTGCAGAGTCAACACCAGCTCCCTGGCTATACTGCTGCTGAGGGTCAGATCAGGCAGGTCTGGTTGCATGCCCAGGAAAGCAAGTGCTGCTTACACCAGAGGAGACAGCTATGACGGTGATTAAAAAAAAAAGTTTGAAAACAAAAAAAAGCTACACACTGCTTTCATACATGCAGCTTGTATGTGTGTATGAAAGACATCTGTAGCATGCACAAAGTAGCCACACTTAGCAATTGGCTGTTCTGCGCATGCTCGGGTGACTGATTGGCCTCCCCCCTGCTGAGCTGCTTGCTGTTTTTGCAAGCAGCTCATTTGCATCCTACTTCTTTTGAGCATTGCTAATTATTTCCAGCTCGGTAATTTTTACCGACGTGGAAATAGTGATTAGTGCTTTACCAGGAATTTGGTGCATCTACCCTAAGTTCCAAAGTTAAGATGAATTTTCAGATAAAAATAGGGCACAGATTTAGGAGCTCAACTTTATTTGACTATCAGGCTCATCTTTTACTGTTGTAATGAGTTGCAATTTATAAAAATAAGCTTGGTGCTTAGTTATTTCTTAACTATAATTACATAATACTACTTATTATTTTTATAACACTACTGAACATACACAGCACTGTACAATGTTGATAAGTATTCAGGTACAATATATATCCCTTCCCCAGTGAGTTTACAATCTGGGCAGGTACCTCAGGCAATGGGATATAAAGGTCTCAAGGTTACAGAGTGTCAGTGGCAGAAGCAGGAATTAAACACTTGCTTCCCTACTGTTTAGCTATTGCTGTAACCACTAGGCCACCGAGTCCAATATTTTTGTGTGCCTTATGATGTTTCATGTCACTAACATGACAGGGGTGGCCTAGTGGTTAGGGTGGTGGACTTTGGTCCTGAGGAACTGAGTTTGATTCCCACTTCAGGCACAGGCAGCTCCTTGTGACTCTGGGCAAGTCCCTTAACCCTCCATTGCCCCATGTAAGCTGCATTGAGCCTGCCATGAGTGGGAAAGTGCAGGGTACAAATGTAGCAAAAATAAATAAAACATATCCAATACTTGAAAAAACATTGTGTCTGTCAGTTCTAATAAACAAACACAGCACTAATGAAAGTATTGCTGGTAATCTGAAGATCAAGGGTTTTCATGATGTTATTTGTGACCACTAAATGTGCCTGGATTCATTGATAGACTGCAGGTGGTCAAGCTTTTATGACTGGCACCTGGAAGATAAGAATATAAGAGTTGCCATACTGGGTCAGACCAATGGTCCATCTAGCCCAGCATTCTGTTTTCCAAACAGTGGCCAAGCCAGGTCACAAGTACCTGGCAGAAACCCAAATCGTGGCAACACTCCATACTACCCATCTTCAAATCCTTGCTCAAAGCCCACCTCTTCAATGTTGCTTTCGGCACCTAACCTTTATACCTTTCAGGAAATCTAGACTGCCCCTATTTGACTGACTGTACATTTGTCCTTTAGATTGTAAGCTCCTTTGAGCAAGGACTGTCCTTCTATGTTAAATTGTACAGAGCTGCGTAACCCTAGTAGCGCTTTAGAAATGTCAAGTAGTAGTAGTAGTAGTACTACAAATCCCAGGGCAAGTTGCGTCCCATGTCTGTCTCAATAGCAGACTATGGACTTTTCGTCCAGGAATTTGTGCAAACCTTTTTTAAAGCCAGATACGCTAACCGCTGTTACCACTTCATCCAGCAAACAGTTCCAGAGTTTAACTACTCGTTGAGTGAAAAAAATATTTCCTCCTATTTGTTTTTAAAGTATTTCCATGTAACTTCCTCGAGTGTCCCCTAGTCTTTGTACTTTTGGAATGAGTAAAAAATTGATTTACGTCTACTCATTCTACACCACTCAGGATTTTGTAGACCTCAATCATATCTCCCCACAGTTGTCTCTTTTCCAAGTTGAAGAGCCCTAACCTCTTTAGCCTTTCCTCATACGAGAGGAATTCCATCCCCTTTATCATTTTAGTCGCTCTTCTTTGAACCTTTTCTAATTCTGCTATATCTTTATTGAGATACAGTGACCAGAATTGAACGCAATACTCAAAGTGGAGATGCACCATGGAGCGATACAAAGGTATTATAGTATTTTCGGTCTTATTCATCATCCTTTTCCTTCATTAGAACATCATAGATGGGAGTAGCTGGGCAGAGTGGGTGGGCCAGCTGGCCTTATCTATCTATCTATCTATCTATCTATCTATCCTCATCTACTATGTAGAACTTTTAATAAACTTAAGGAAGCTTGTGCAGGCAGTTATTCCAGCACCATGAAAATGAAAGGAAGATTGAAGTATGATATCCTCCTCAGGCACAAGGTCACAGCTGGTGTCATCCCTTAGGTATGATACTTGCACACATACCAACACTTCTTCCAGCTTTTCAGTAGATGTATTCTCTAGCTCAGGGGTACCAACCCAGTCCTCGGGACACATCCAGCGTCTGGTTTTCAAGGCATCCACAATGAATATGCATCAGATAAATTTGCATGCACAACCTTCCTTGCATGTAAATCTATCTCCTGAATTTTCATTGTGGATATCCTGAAAACCTGACTAGCTAAGTGTGTCCTGAGGAGCGGATTGAGAACCCCTGCTCTAGCTGAAGGTGCACACTTTGCAGCATAGACCCAGCTCTCTCACTGACTCAGAATAGACTGAAACTGTGCCAGCCTTCCACCTCACACATAAATGTGCATCTCCCATTGAAACTGCTGTCTTGGCCAAGAAAATATAATTTATCAAAAGCCTCTCATTCTGAGGCTGGCTCTGGATGAATCTGGAACAGTTCCCTTCTCTTATTACTTGAGTCTTCCTGATATTTATGCAACCGTTATGCCATCTTTCTTCTCAAGCCTCTGGGCATCATTTGTTGTCTTACAGGCTCAACTGGAATCCAGCTACTTGTCTGACTACCTGCTAATACGGTGCAGTGCAAATCCTGCACTATGCTTTGAAACACAATGGATAACCATATGTTTTAAGTCCTCTTCAGTCAATGGTTACTATGCTTTAAGAATGATGATGATATATATGCATAACAACATATTATTATTACCTATAAAATAAGAATGCTTCGAGGGAGAACATCTTATATTGGACATAAAGCATGAACATGATTCATAATCATGAGCAGGAATAATTAAATAATATAGAAAGAGATGGTTCAATATTCAGCCCATGGTGGTGAGTGGCTCACAAGCTGCTTCCAGCTGTAGGCTGCGTTAACCCTGGATATTCAAAGCCAAGGCATGCGTGGCTCCTGACATTGAATATCTGGGTATGACTGCCATCCTGGAAGTTAACAGAGCACCGGATATTCAGACTGGTACCCAGTTAACTCAATGCATAAAATTAGAACAACTATGTGATACTGTGAGTGAGGGTTGAGAGTAGGCCTCTAATTAACACAGTCAGACAAGGCTGTGTTAATAAGGTAATACTTTTATTCACTAAACCTGAGCCCTGTTACTTCACAGGGTCAGGAACAAAAGGCAAAGTGTCTTTAATTCAGAAGGAAAAATCTTGACATGGGCTTATGGTTGACAGGACCCCAAACACAATCCATGGCCTGTGATTGCCATGCCCCAAACATAGTCTTTAAGGTTTCTCTCTCACTCTCTCTGGACCAGCCAGGCCTCAGAACCGGGTTCACAAATATCCAAATGAAAAGGTTGGCTTACCTCAGTCAGGTCATATTAGCTGGACGTACATAGTGAAAGTATATGCTGGAGACCACCTCTTCCATCCCTAGGCCCTCTTAATTCCACTCTGGCCCTGCCTTTTAGAGTTCCTAGTTACTACTACTACTACTACTCAACATTTCTAAAGCGCTACTGTTCCTGTCCTTTTGGCTCCACCCCTCCTGTCTCACTTCCTTTCTGGATAGGACTAGGGGTTTTAAAGTGGTTCAGACTACCTGAAGGACTATTCTTAAGGGTGAAGGGCTGTGTTCTATATATCCCCTCACAAGCTATTTTTTTTTTTTAATTTATCATTTTACTTAATTACATTCACATTTATCACATAAATGTAAGGAAATACAGAAATTAATATAAAAAGGAAAACATTTTCTCTCAACAATATATATTTCCATAATTGTCCACAATTGGAAGATCCAAGATCAGGAAAACAATCTTAAAGAAAATAAGAAAAACTCAAAATGGTTAATCTTACACTTCATATTTTCTGAGGGAGGAAGGTTAATCGGTTATTGCAGCCGGTACAGTGGTAACTGAAGGAAGTTGCTGCAGAGGATTCTTCATCTGTTTCCACAAACTCTTATAATTTCTTAGGTTCAAACAAATAAGTAATAAGGAAATAAAACACTTACAAGGGAATCGCGCTAGGAAGGTTCCACCTAGGACAATGATTCCTGGCTTAAAAGCCAAGACCTCACACCTCCTAGTCTGCGATTCCCTTGATGTGTCAGGAAATATATGCATCTTTGAACCCAAAAAACTATCAATCATGTATCGGAAATACAATTTCAAAACATTGTTCCTATCTAAATCAAAGACGAAAATCACTAATAATAACTCTATCTATAACTTCTGAATTTTCCAAAATGTCAGTTAAACTTACATCTCTTTTCTCTGATAACGAAGATTTTAAAGAAAATATAATTTTAGTCACCAAAAGGTGGCTATCAGAAGGTATTAGCAAAGTATCAGAGAAATATTTCTTCAAGAATTCAGTAGCTGATATATAGGATATTATAGGTAAATTTATCATTCTCAAGTTATTTTCCCTTAATTGGTTCTCCAGAAATTCCAATTTTTACAAGAAAGATAACTATTCTTCATTACCAAATTATCTGATTTTCATAGAGAAGCCATTTCCGTAATCAAAGACTCTATTTTTATATCTTGGACTTCCACTTTGTTAGATAAGTATTAATATAAATTCTTTAACTCACATAGTGAAAAATTTTAAACATCTGAAGAAAAGAGTTATTCACATTCTGCTGCAGTTCCTATAGTACGTCCATTATGACATTATTGGCTTCACCAAGTCCAATTTCTCCACAGAAACCGCTCCAGATATCTTCGGGGGAAGAGCTCACTCTCCAATCCCCCAGTTGGTTTATTATCCGAATCGATGCTGCGCCAGGACCTCCTTGGGTCACATGAAAATCCTAACCCACTTCGGGCGTTTCCATTATTGACCTCCATAGTGAAGCATTACTATTTCCAGGTCTTGGAGGGGTCGTGCCAACAGGGGGACTCAAAGTCACTCCCTCCACTGAGTTTCGGCAATAAAGCCTTGCTGTTCCCCGAAGCAAGAACCAATATCCCCGACGTTATGACCCCGAATCTCTCCAAAAGAGACTGAGTAGTGGTAGGAACCTCAGCCGTGTTCGAGGAGGACAGCAGCACGGCTTTGCCTTTTCTCATCCCCATTCTCTGGGGAGTGTGCCCTCTTCTTCAGGCATTCTGGTGTAAAACGGAAACTCAACTAGCGTACGTCCTCCCTCAACGCCATCTTGGATCCTCCAGGTTGGGACACTCTTTGTCTGGTTTCTCCTCAGAGGCCTGTCTGATATGGGTAACCCTACAGCATAGCCCTCTGAGTCATTGAAACACGGAAGCCCCTCCACCACTTACAAGGTGGTGTCCCTTTGGAGGGGCCCTCACAAGCTATTTTGATGTACTAAGTTTATACGGTTACTTAGCTTGTTAGTGGACTGAAAATCTCTGCTAACCAGCTAAGTTTCCACTTTGTCTTAACTCCACCCCCACACCGGCAACAAACTAGCCGGTTTTGATGTAGGCTATTAGAGGGAATATTCAGCAGCACTATCCAGTTAATTGCCCCTGAATATCCCTGAATAGCTCTGCACAAGTTAGTTAAATGGCCACGAGCTTCTCTTGACCAGTTAAATTGCTTTGAATATCAATCCCAGATAGGGCTATATGCCCCATCTAGATTGTCGACACTACTTCCTGGTGCAATGCCGGAAGACTTCAGGTAATCCCTGATTTTCCCTTCACAGGGTTCCTCTCACTCTTCTGACCCTATCCCATACTTTCTTGGATTTGATTCAGGTTGTGCCTACTATTATCAGCTTGCTTGATAATGCCTGGATGGTACCACAGAGAGGATCATTTTTGAACTACATGAATACATAAACAGTATGTGCATACCTTCTCCCTGTGCAGATATCACCAAATTTTCAAAATGAAAATAACACACAAACTTTCATTTTGAAAATGAGGCTAGGGAATTTATGTGTATACATTTATACTTGCTCTTTGGCATGTGTAAACGTCCCAGGTTAATTTATACTCATACATAGTTACACAACTATTTCTACAGTGTATGTGTAAACAGTAAAAAGCAATTCCATAACTGGGCGCCCACATTTATGTGCACTTGTGCGTATAAAGGTACAGAACACAAGCACTTTTTTGATGTGTGCACTTGCACAAGGACTACTACTACTACTATTACTATTTAACATTTCTAGAGCGCTACCAGGTTTACGCAGCGCTGTACAAAAACAAAGAAGGACAGTCCCTGCTCAAAGGAGCTTACAATCTAAAGGACAAAGAGGACAAAAGGACAAGGAGTGCAGACAATCAAAAATTGGAACAGTCTAGATTTCTTGGGAGAGGAGGAACGGGCAACAAAGTGACTAGGCCCTATTCTGTAAGGGTGTAAATAAACGTCTTTTAACTCCTAACTCCTATTCACCTGTTCACTACCTATGTATGTTTTAATCATTCATAGAAACATGATGGCAGATTAAGGCCAAATGACCCATCCACTCTGCCCATCCACAGCATCCACTATCTCCTCCTCTCCCTAAGCGATCCCACAGGCCTGTCCCATGCTTTCTTGTATTCATAGTCGTTGTCTCTACCACCTCCACCAGGAGGCTATTCCATGAATCTACCACCCTTTCTGAAAAAAAAAGTATTTCCTTAGATTACACCTGAGCCTATAACCTCTTAACATCATCTTATGCCTTCTTATTCCAGAGTTTTCCTTCATTTGACAAAAGGCTCACCTCCTGTATATTAATGCCACAGATTTCTTCCATAAGTAATTCCCTAATCCCTTATCTGTCCTGTTTGTCTGTCTTGATTAGATTGTAAACTCTGTTGAGTGGGGTCTTCTCATACGTGTTTAGTGTACAGTGCTGCGTACATCTAGTAGCGCTATAGAAATGATAAGTAGTAGTAGTAGCATAGCACATAAATGCTAGGGGGCAATCACATAGGTGGAGCATGGGAGGGGCATGGGCAGTGCTGGACTTACATGCAGAACTTACATAAGAGTGTCCGCTATGTGTGCCCTTTCCACTTTTAGTGCCCTCAGTTATGTCAGATCTATGGTAGGTGTAACGCTGGGCATATAAACATTGGGCATACTGATACTGAGCTAAGTGTACACCACTTAGATCCACTGTGTATGGCTTATACGGTATAGTAAATTGAATAAACAAACATAAACATAATTTCTATGCTTGCTGGAAAGGAAAGATAAGACAATATAAGTTGGCGATTAAAGAAGCCAAAATTTCCTATTATGATCAAAAGGTGCAGGAAGCAAGGAATTCCTCTCAGATGTTATTTCAAATCTTTCGTTCTTTGAAATGTACAGTCATAGTTTTGGCTATTCTGGAGTTGATACAGCCTTCAGCTGAACAGTTAATTTTATATTTTCAAGCTAAAGTAACTACTATTAGAAATTTGTTTCAGAAAGGAATGTAATATTAGAAGTTATGTCAGTTTTGCAAATAGAAGATCAGGTGGCAGGGATTTTCCAGTTGATAGATTATGGGATAAATTTATTCCAGTCTCCTCTGACCAAATTATGGAAATGTTAAGAAATTAAAAAGCAAAGGCTGTTCTTTAGAAATTTGTCCATCTTTTTACCTTGAGGGAATTCCATCTTTTGAACTGATTTTACCATCTTTGTTAACATTGTTCTATATGCCCCATCTAGAATTTATCCCAGAGAAATTGCCAGAATAGTATTGACCCCAATTCCAAAGAAAACTGGAGAAGTCTTAACATTAATGGATAACTTTAGACCAGTAGCTAGCATTTCATGGATGGCTGAGCTCCTAGAATTTATTGTTAATATTCAATTTGCTGATTTTCTTTCCACATCAATGTATTTACATTACTTTCAACATGGTTTAAGACCATTACATAGCACAGAAACCTTATTGATTACTTTAGTTACTAAAATAAGAAAACATTTAGCTGTGGGAAAAAATGTAATACTTTTACAAGTTGATATTTCTGGGGCGTATTGCTGTGCTGTGCTGACTGAATGAGGTGGGAATAGTAGGACCAGTCCTTAATTGGTTTGCAGGGATTTTGAAGAATAGAATGTATACTGTTGTAAAAAATGGGGAACATTCATTAAGTTGGATGTCGAAGTGTGGGATCTCTCGGGGGTCTCCCTTATCGCTACAACTGTTTATTGCATTTTTAAGTCCTTTAGGAAGATATCTAGAAATATTTACTCATGGGATCTTTTACAAAGGCGTGGTAGTATTTTTAGCTCATGCTAAATGCTAGAGATGCCCATAAGAACATATGGGCATCCCTAGCATTTAGCACACACTTATTTTTAGCGCGCACTAAAAATGCTAGTGCACCTTTGTAAAAGGTCCACTCACTGTCTTATGTGGAAGATATATTTGTTCTCTGTCTGGAATTAGGAACCATAGATTACACTCTATAAAATGTAAAACATCTTCTAGTTATTGTAGATAACTGGGCAAAAGCTAATTTCTAAAAATTAAATATACAAAAGACTACATTGCTGTGGGTTGGAGATCAGCACTGAGTTCCTACAGTCACCTTGCCTTCAGGAGCAGTTCTTAAATTTGAAGAAAAATGTAGAATGTTAAGAATGGTTCTAGATTCAAAGTTAACACTGGAATATCAGATTAATGAATTAGTTCAGAAGTTCTTTTTCACCCCACGCCATTTAAGAACTATAAGGTCTTCTTTGAGTCTTTTGAGTTTTAGAACTATTGCACAGGCTACTTTGATATCGCATTTGGATTACTGTAACTTGCTTACTTTAAAGTTAAGAAAGAAACTTCAATTGCTGCGAAACACTTCTGCAAGATTGATATTCAATTTAGGAAGATATTATGGAGCTATTCCCTTGCTGAATGATTTACATTGGGTTAGATAGATAGTTAACTCCATTTTAAACTTGCTTGTCTAGTTTATAAAGGTTTTTATGGACTAAACTGAAACAGTAGGTCAGCTTTTAATATTTCCAGGTAATAGACCTTATTTTAGAAGTAGGAAGAGGTTATCATTAGATTTCCCTTCCATGAAAAATATAAATCATAATCAATTTGGGAGTGTTCTTTTGTTTTCCAAAGTGTCAAGATTTGGAATGATATCCTAATCAAGCTTTGTCAAATTACATCCTATCTTCTTTTTAGAAAAGCTCTTGGTTCTCAAATCAAAGATTGTAAATTTGATGAACTAAGTATGGATATTTGAGATGAAGGATAGTGATTTTAGATGACTGCAAGAGAAGTTATTATATTTGATTGTTTAGACAGTTAATTTATTATTTTGGTTTTTATTGTAAATCCTTCTAATGTGAAGCTACTTTTTGTATATAATCCACCTTGTAGCCTTTTAGTTAAAAGCAGAATCAAAATTAATTAATACAATACAACATAGGAATTAGAGCAGTGATGGGCAACCTTTTGAGCTTGGTGTGTCAAAATTCGCCAAAAAACCGAGCATAACTCGGGTGGTGTGTCACTTCGAGAAAAAAACCATAATTTCGCGATATTTATAGTTTAAATAACAAAAATGTATAATTGTAATATATAACTGTATTTAATAAACCAAAACCTATTTATTTAACTTACCTGCTTAGTGACTTCTTTGTTCATCTGTCAGTCGGTTTCTTTTGTTGGTCTTGATATTATTTAACTTGTGTGGGGTGCCGTGAACTAAGATAAGTGAGGGGGAGGGGGAATTCTTTAACTAATCTGCCTATTAGTGACTTTTTTGTTGCTGAATTTCATTGGCTAAATCTTCAATTGAAGGTTGGTATTTTGTACACTTCAAGCCCAAGCAAGCACTACTAACTTCATCTTTCAATCTGTTTCTTTTGTTGGTTTTGATATTATTTAACGCTGAGAATAAGGTTTCACAAAACTATGTAGAGGGAAAAATTGTGAGTAAAGCCATTGCTATATTTTTCAGGGTGCTAAAAGTGTCTGGTAATCGGATCCAGGCACTCCAAATTTCCTGGTAACTCAGATATTCTCTTAATAATTGCCTCTTTATTCTGCATATCGTGAAATAGAACTGGTGCACATCTTAGGAGAGTTTCTTTAATAAATTCTCCCTCACTGAGTGCTTTTCCATGCTGAGCTATGGAGTGAGCAATGCTCAAACTTGCAGATGTTAAATTTGTAGAACCTTTTACAAATTTAAGGATGGACTTAGATTGGCTCTTATAAAAGTGTAGCTGCCTGGAAATGTATTCCTTCCTTTCATCCTCACTTTTTTTCAAGAGCTGGGAATGATTAGTTTCAAAATGTCTATTTATATTCCACGTTCTGCTTACTACCGTTTCAGTACATAGAACGCAAAATGATCTGCCATTTTTTTCTATAATGCCATACATCTCGGTCCATGTCTCTTGAAAGGGTCGGCTACTGCTACTACCACTTCCTTTACTTAACCTTGGTTTTTTATATTTTGGGTTCTCCATCAGGGGGGCAGTGACAGAAGATAGAATTATAGATAGCCTGTTAGCCCTGCAGGCAATTAGGGGTTAACTAGCCTAACTGACCACCTTATGTAAATTAAGATGGCTGCCGCTATTTCTAATGGTGGGAAACGGCACCCATAGCACATGCCCTCGCCTCTCCCAGCCTCCCCCTCACCTATCTCAGCAATGATGGTCAATTAGAAATCCACGACACCCCAGAACAGTAGATTGGATGATGGTTGCTGTGGTTATGTGGTAATGGCGATCACAGGGCCCCAGAGATGCGTCCCCCACGGCATTCCGATGCTCTCTGCTCCGCCGGCCGGAAGTGAGGTCAAGATCCCCTAACGGCCATGCAGGAGCCGGGGCAGAGGGAGCAGCAGGGAGGGAACAAGCGGAGGACTCGGAGGGAGCCAATAGGAGCGCACATGGCACCCCCCCAGCGGGTAAACATGCACCGGGGGGGGGTGATTTCGCCGGGGGGGGAGATCGCGCTGCACCTGGGGGGGGGACGCATCGGCGATCCGCCCCGGGGAACGCCGCTGCTTCTCTGTATGCGGCCACATGCGGCCGCGTGTCACCGAAAATGGCTAAGTGTGTCAGTACTGACACGCGTGTCATAGGTTCGCCATCATGGAATTAGAGGCTGACTGAATTTTGGTTTCGGTTTTGCTTTCACTGAAACAGGTCCCAAATCAGTATTTACCCTGGTTTCAGCTTCAGTTGAAAATGCCAATGTGTGTTTGGCTGAAACTGAAACTTTGTGCTATTTCCCTATAGCATTCCTCTCCCCTCTCCAAACAGGAGAAGCCTCCATTTTCTCACCCAGAACAGAGGTATCTCCCATTCACTCCTCCCTGGACTCACCCAAAGGTCCCCTGGGCCTATCTTACAATTGCTTGTGGTCTAGTGGAGTAGTCAGGGCAGAAGTGATCCCTAGTCACTCCTGCCCATGCTGTCAAAATGGCTACCAGAATATCCAGCAGCAGTCTCAAAAGACTGTCGCTAGATATTACAGCATTATTTTGAGATTGGAGCCAGCATGGGCAGTAGTGATCCCCAGTTACTCCTACCCATGTTGGCTCTAATCTTAAAATGGTTGCCTTGACCTCTATATACCTCTCTGTCTCCCTCAGCTTCTTCAAGTCTGCTAGAAGCTCTTTGCATTGGGCACACATATATAACCTCTTGCCAACTGGGAGATAATCATACATGTGACACTCAATGCTGCCTGCATCTTAGTATTATTGAGTTGTTTAATAATTTAAAAGTGGTTAAAGTACAAGGGATATTAGACTAATATAAAAGAGGCTTTAGATTATATGGTATACTGTGTGATTTATTTAGTGTTTGCTTCTCAGAAAGTAATGAAATTTAATTAAAATTCTGTAATGAAGACTCACCTCTTGTTATCCTAATTAGAATAACTGACTTTAAATTAAGACTATAAATGAAGACATGTGCTCGGGGTGGGTAGGAGTTGGGGGAGGGTGGGTGGGAATGAGGACTGAACTAGGCCCTGCTGTGCCTTCTAGAGGCTATCTGTTAATGCTGTAGGTTGTGGCAGAATTTCTTTTAAGATCCTGACTCTAGTTCATAAGATTTATTATACTGGTTTGCCTTATTCCTATCACATACATCCCTAAGGTCATCTCTTTGGAGACATTGGCTCAAAAGAGAACTTATTGGTAGTACCTTCCTTTAGATACATTAGGTTTGACTCTGTATGCCATTCTGTCTTTAGTGTCACATGTCCACTTTATGGAGTAATGTACCTGTAGATCTGAAATTAGGGACATCCTTTAAGAAATCTAGGAGCAGATTTAAAATGTAGGCTTACATGAGCCTTTAACACTTAACCATTTCTTACTCAGTTTCACTGAACTCTGTGGTAGGCTACAGGTAGTAGAACACCTACTGTACCTCATTGCATACCACTTGCATAGCTTTTGGGCTTGCAGGCAGTATATAAGTAATTACATTAAAAAAAAAAAGATTGGGACTGGAACATGCAACAGAGCATGTATTAACTGTTGTTTTGTAATTATTTTATTTCAGCTAGTATTATATTCTGTTCAGGTATGTGAATTAATGAGCAGTATATCATAACAAATTGTAATTCCATCATTCATAATGTATTGTAAGCCACACTGAGCCCGCAAAAAGGTGGGAAAATGTGGGATACAAATGCAATAAATAAATAAATAATAAATCTGAAACTTGATACCTGAGTGTTTGCATGGGGTGATTCTGCAAAAGTTAACGTTTTCTTGTTGAATCCTTGACAAATTATTTGCAAACTGCAAAGTTTCATTTTTGCTTAGCCTTCTTTGTAACATTCTCCTAGTGAGACGCTTGCATGGGTGTGGAAGGTTTCTCTGCAGAATCTTCCCTGCTTCTCATCACAAAGGAACTCCAGTACAGAGATGCTGAGTCAAAGGGTACAAAGAACCAACTCAAACTACAAAACATAGCTAACTTGCTACTTATCAAACAGTTCAATTATTTCAACCCCTCTGTTATGTTTGCACAAGGGCTGATGATGATATTCTATTTTGCTAAGTCCAATAACAATGACCAAAAGGAAGAAAGGAAATGCAAGATGTACTGAGGATGAAAAAGAAAGTGAGAAAGGCATGAAAGAATTTGAAAAGAACAATAGAAAAATAACTAAAGATAAAAGGTCAAAGGAAGAATATGAAAAAGTGTACACAGATGAGTAAAAGACCATATTAAAGCAGCTCCTCTACTCTTCCTATATGGCCTTAACACAGAGTAACTGGAACAGCCACGGGAATGTTTGGGGGAGGGGGAAAACAGTCCAGGAATTTTCCCAAATTTCTGCTCCTTTCTCCTTCCAGCACCTTTTAGAAGTGCTCACATCTAGTAGCCATGGGAAGAAACCCCAGCAATAGCACTTGAGAAAAGCCCTTCCTGCTTGCCCCACCTGCCCTATAGTCCAGGCATACTACCACGATAAGGGCCAGAGCAAGGGAGAGAGTGAGTGAGGAGAAAATTGGCCAAAGGATGAAAAGCAAAAAGATACAAGTGGAAGTAGGAGACAGAGTTGCCAGCATGAGTTTGGTAAGACTGTGCATTGTGGCTCCACATCACAGCACTTGAAAGAAAGGATTTTGGAACTAGTTCATGCCTTTTTAATTAGCTCAAGGTGAATTACATTCAGGTACACTATTTCCTGGCTACAGCATAGGTAGCACATAGCAAAGCAGCACGCCCGGCAGTAATTATGAGTTTGCCACATACCATTCCCTGCACTAGAAAATGATCCATGGCCTCAAGTTTGTACTTGATACCATGGAACATTAAGTGACTTGCCCATGATCACAAGGAGCAACAACAGGATTTGAACTAGGCTTCCCACTGCTCTAAACATTAGGTGAGTCCTCCAACCCACTTTGGAGAAAGAGCCATCCTAAGAACTCTGAGTATGTGTTGTCTCAAGTCCTCTCACACTACCAGCCTGCTGCTGTTAGACCTCAAAGTGGCAGGGGAGAGGGTGTTGGAGGGAGATTAATGATGAACCTGAAAATATGTGCTACGAGAAACCATCTGCAGAAATGTGTGGAGTGGATGTGCTGAGGAAAGAGGAGAAAGGAGTGCTAAATTGATTCTAGAATGAGGCCATTTTTTTTCTTCCTTGCGTGTGACCATCCTATCCACTCCTGATAGAAATAATACAATCTGTACTACAAGTATATGTACAAATATCTACATTCCTACCCATGAAATCATCAGACAAGGGTGAGGTTATGCAATGCTGACACAGACATTCCCATTTATAGCAGCCCAGAGATGCTCTAGCCACTTCCTCTCTATTATTGGCAGATCCACTATATATTTATCTTTATTAAGTATCTATAAATAAATACTTAAAAAAAAAAAATATATATATATATATACAGTACAGTGCATTTTTTCTAGCAAAAAAGGTGCCGGTACTCAAATGCCAGGCCACCGTTCAGGGGTGGGGTGATCACTGAGGGACCCACCCCACAATAGCCAGGCCCCCTGCAACTAGTCACAGAATCTATGACAAGGTGTGTAGAGTCTGAGCTCTTTCATTAAAACTTGGGGACCATGGGTCAACTTTAGCAGACAATGGAAAAGGTGCCGGTACTCAGTACCCCCAAGTACCCCCTCAAAAAAATACACACACACACACACACACACACACACACATATATATATATATATATATATATATATATATATATATATATATATATACACACACACTTTAACAACAAGGTGCACACAGTGGAATTCACATCTGAGTAGCCTGAAGAAAGTTAAGGATTATTGTCTCTTTAGGAAACTGGATTTCTTTCCACCTGGATTTTACAGGATTATTTTAATTTTTGCGCTGTCATTATTATTTTACTGGACAACTGGTTGTATATTTTCCAAATTGGGGAAATAATGTATCAAACAATTTTCAATAGTTGGTTGAGTATGGTGTTTGTCATACTTTTTAATGGGATCTGTGATAACAATTGTGGTTAAAGCCTTATATTTATTAGGTTTGTTATGGTTATGGTATATTGTGCTATATAATATTTGTAATTTAATATTGAAATCTGAAGAAATAGGTACATGCACATGCTTACTACATGTTGGGAATTCTTCATGTGCTTTTCCATACGTATATAATACTGACTGTATTTGTATTTTCTCACTGCTGGTAATAGCCATCTACATATTCAGAGATCACCTGGTATTTGGAGTTGTATTCATGTGTTATGGTCATTATTGGTGCACCTTGAACACCTTACAACTCATAGCATACAGGATCTGTCCTAGCCATGTGTGACCCTTATTCCTACAATGCAAGAAGACAGAAATAGAACAAATGCTCTAATCTATCTTTTCTTCTCAAAGAACTAGATTAAGTGCAGGCTGTGCCAGTTTCCCTTTGACTAAGGCAAGAATGATTCAAGGTGGCCGATTGGTGCATAATTCAAGATAATGTTGAAAGGAGGCACTGATGTGGTCTCAACAATGCATGGACACAATTGTGGCCAGTTAATTCGTATTTCGGATGAACTGAAGGCATCGCAGTTTGTGGCATGTCCAGTTTCTCACAGATCAATGCAGCTACTAGAATGCTGTAATCGTCAAAAGGGCAAACACAACAGGAAATGCCCTACAAACTGTACTCAGGAGCAGCCACACCCAAACCAGAAGCCTGAGCATTATGTTTGCACAAAATAAGTCAATAAATATCAGCATGGGACTCATTTTATGAAAAGAAAGAGAGATATGCTTTAAAAATTAAAGGGTCCTTTAACTAAACTGTGGTAAAAAGTGGCGGGTTTTTCACATGCACTAAGGTCATTTTTACCACAGCCAGAAAATGTATGATTTTCTATTTTTCCTATTATTGGCCATGTGCTAATGTTGCCGTTAAACGAATTACCATATGAGCACTTGCTGACACCTATTTTGTATGCACTAACTGATTAGCACACAAAGACCCACTCTGCTCCCAAACACACCCCCTTAGTCAAATAATTAAAAATATGTTTTTTTAGTGCAAGGGTAATATACACACATTTGAAACTTACCATGGGACACCTCACCCTTTTAAGCTGCGGCAAGCACACATTAATGCTTACCTCAACTTAGTAAAAGGACCCCAAAGTGTATTGCAGATAACACTGATGCACTTAACTCCACCTACTGAGCTGGTGTTAACTGTTCTGTGTTATCTGCTGCATTAACAACTAAGGGGTAATTCTTTAACGGGGCACCTATGTGGCACATATTCTAAAGTAGGTGCTACCTTCCTTTATAGACTACAAGCATAACTGGATATATATGCACTGATGCAGTTAGGCATGAGCATTACACCAGCCATAGACACAACAAGGTTCAAAAGATAAACCTTGCTTTTTCTACCTCACCACCTCTCCCTCCACTAGTCCGTTCCCCTCTCTCTCCTTCCCCTCATTCCCTTTCCTCCTTTCCTGAAGTTACTATTGAGGAAACTACACTTCTCCTTTCTTCCTCAAAATGTACCACCTGTTCCTCTGATCCCATTCCCACCCACCTTCTTAATGCCATCTCTCTTGCTCTTATTCCTTTTATCTGTCACATTCTCAACCTCTCACTTTCCACTGCGACTGTCCCTGCTGCCTTTAAACATGCTGTGGTCACACCTCTCCTTAAGAAGCCTTCACTCGACCCTACTTGTCCCTCTAATTACCGACCCATCTCCCTCCTTCCTTTTCTCTCCAAATTACTTCAGCGTGCTGTTCACCGCCGCTGCCTTGATTTTCTCTCCTCACATGCTATTCTTGACCCACTACAATCTGGTTTTCGCCCTCTCCACTCAACCGAAACTGCGCTTACTAAAGTCTCCAATGACCTATTACTGGTCAGGGCCATGCCAAGGGTCTCTGGTGCCCCCCTGCAGACTATCAGTTGGTGCCCCCCACCCCCCCACCCCCCGTCTCGCTTCTTCATTAGATGTTTCTCCATTGCTACCTGTCTTTCCTTTAGACTGAAAACTACAGGCCCAGCCAGACCTGACAAAAGCGTCTACCACACCCTTCAATGTCAAGCATATACTAGAAAACTGTAAATTAGCTTACACGGGAAAGCAGTTTAAAAAAAATAAACACAATTCCTGCTGTTTCTTAACACTGCTCTCCAGAGAAAGAACTGCCTTTATAAAGAGGCTTTTCAGTGGAACTTAGCCTATTAAAAACTATTAGCATAATTAGGAATGGCCAGCCCTTGTAACTGCAGAGACCTAAGCTTTGATTATGCATGTTCCTGTCTTTGTTACAGTGGGGGGAGGGGGGGTCTCTTCATCTCATTTACACAGACCGACCTCCCTGGCTCACTGGGAGCCCAGTCTCTTGGAGACTGCTATACATTGCAAAATAAGATAGCAGATGTAAATTCTCAAAGTGGACATATTCCAAACACTAAAATGAAAATAAAACGATTTTTTTTCTACCTTTGTTGGCTGGTGACTTTCTTTTTCTGATCATGCTGGCCCAGTATCTGATTCTGTTGCTGGTATCTGTCCTCTTAACTCTGTTTCCAGGGCTTCCTTTCCACTGTATGTATCCCTCATTGATAAGTCTCTGACTCTAAAGTTTAGCAATTTCATTAAAGCAAAATGTATTTTCAAATATCACAAACTCTCCCTATTCAAGCAGAATGTTTTATATAAAAACAAACACACAAAAAAAGCAATCAGGTTTTTACTTACCAGCTATTCTACACTATATGTCAGCTAAACTTCCTCTTTGAACCTCAGCCAATTAAATGGATTTTAGCTGTAGATATGATAATTATGTACACATCATTGCAGTCATGCCCTCCTCTCAGTGTACATGCTCAAAAAACAAAAACTTTGAACCACTTACAGATAACAATTACACTATTTATTTTTTATTTCTCCCCAGTCTCACTTGCACACCTGCCTCCAAACCTGTTCTCTTTAATTTGAATGTTGTTCCAGCTCACCCTGAATGAAAGTTGTTCACCCACCAAAGCCATAAATAGCTGCTGGTTGTACTCTTTTAAGCAGCTTTAGCAGAGCAGCATGTCTGTCTCAGCACTGCTGGGCTACCTTCACTTCCTGATGCAGGAAGGGCAGGGGAGAGAGGAGAATCACAACTTCAGGTAAAAGATTTTGCAAGTGAGTGGCGCCCTCTGTTGGCGCCCCCCTGCGTTGCTTACCTCGCTTACTGTGTCAGCACGGCCCTGTTACTGGCTAAATCCAGAGGTCAATATTCCATCCTCATTCTTCTTGATCTTTCCGCTGCTTTTGACACTGTCGATCACAGCATACTTCTCGATACCCTGTCCTCATTTGGATTCCAGGGCTCTGTCCTTTCCTGGTTCTCTTCCTACCTCTCCCTCCGCACCTTTAGTGTTCACTCTGGTGGATCCTCTTCTACTTCTATCGCTCTGCCTGTCGGCGTACCTCAGGGTTCTGTTCTTGGTCCCCTCCTCTTTTCTATCTACACTTCTTCCCTTGGTTCATTAATCTCATCCCATGGCTTTTCCTACCATCTCTATGCTGATGACTCCCAAATCTACCTTTCTATCCCTGATATCTCACCTCGCATCCAAACCAAAGTTTCAGCATGCTTGTCTGACATTGCTGTCTGGATGTCTCAACGCCACCTGAAATTAAATATGACCAAAACCGAGCTTCTCATTTTCCCCCCCAACCCACCTCCCCGCTCCCCCCGTTTTCTATTTCTGTTGATGGCTCTCTCATTCTCCCTGTCTCCTCAGCTCGAAACCTTGGGGTCATCTTTGACTCTTCTCTCTCCTTCTCTGCTCATATCCAGCAGATTGCCAAGACCTGTCGTTTCTTTCTTTACAACATCCGTAAAATCTGCCCCTTTCTTTCCGAGCACTCTACCAAAATCCTCATCCACACCCTTGTCACCTCTCGTTTAGACTACTGCAATCTGCTTCTTGCTGGCCTCCCACTTAGTCACCTCTCCCCTCTCCAGTCGGTTCAAAACTCTGCTGCCCGCCAGGGTCGCTTTACTCATACTACCCCTCTCCTCAAGACCCTTCACTGGCTCCCTATCCGTTTTCGCATCCTGTTCAAACTTCTTCTACTAACCTATAAATGTACTCACTCTGCTGCTCCCCAGTATCTCTCCACACTTGTCCTTCCCTACACCCCTTCCCGTGCACTCCGCTCCATGGATAAATCCTTCTTATCTGTTCCCTTCTCCACTACTGCCAACTCCAGACTTCGCGCCTTCTGTCTCGCTGCACCCTACGCCTGGAATAAACTTCCTGAGCCCCTACGTCTTGCCCCATCCTTGGCCACCTTTAAATCTAGACTGAAAGCCCACCTCTTTAACATTGCTTTTGACTCGTAACCACTTGTAACCACTCGCCTCCACCTACCCTCCTCTCTTCCTTCCCGTTCACATTAATTGATTTGATTTGCTTACTTTATTTATTTTTTGTCTATTAGATTGTAAGCTCTTTGAGCAGGGACTGTCTTTCTTCTATGTTTGTGCAGCGCTGCGTATGCCTTGTAGCGCTATAGAAATGCTAAATAGTAGTAGTAGTAGTAGTGCTCCCTCTAAGCTGAGCAGGAATCCTCCAACTACATTGCTACCAGTAGGGGGCGGAGCTTCAATATTGTGCTTTCAATTGGTAGGGACAGGCAGGTTCCCTGAAGTCCTGCAGAGCTTCCTGGTGAAAATGTGATGAGACAGCACCACCCACCGGCAGTATTATAGGTAGAGGACTCCCGTTCAGCTTAGAGGGAGCAGCAGCCATAGAGCTGACACAAGTGCTCACACCTATATACCGGAGATATGTGCCAATGTATAATATTTTATCCAACATTGCCTAGATTCTATAAATGGCACCTAAAAAATTGGTGTCAAAACAGCGCTTAGTGCTGTTCTATAAACCATGCTTACAGTTAGGTGCTGTTTATAGAATAGCACTTAGTGCCGGGAGCTGTGACTATATTTAGGATCAACCATTTACACCAATAAAAACCTGGTGTAAACACCCTCGTGTAAATTAGGTGCGGATCCTGCTAATTCTATAACAATGCACATAAATTTTAGGAATGTCCATGACCTGCCCATGCCCCTTCCATGGCCATACCCACTTTTTAGATCTGCACACTAGAATTTATGTGCATCTCTTTATATAATACACCTAAAAATGTGCATGTAAATTCTAATTATTGCTGATTATTGATAATTGCTTGTTATTGCCCAATTGTTTGTGCTGATTGGCTCGTTAATCAATTAAGTTGTATGCGCAAATTGGACGCATATTCAAATTAACGCATGCAACTGAATGCACCATATATAGAATCCAGGGGTATGCATATACATGTGAGTTCCATTCACTCTCTGCCCTGACTCCACCTAGGTGTACACCTACCTGTAAAAATGTACTATGAAAGGTATGCGTGTATTTACAGAATAGTACTTAGTTGCATTTTTGGCATTTAGATACATATGTGTGCACATATAATCATATATGCAATTTTTCTAAACATTTCTTTACATAATTAGCACATAAATGTTAACTCTTACTTTACAGAATTATCCCCTTAATGCATGGTAACTATCTTCATGATAACTGCAAGGCATTTATTGTATACACATTCCACTTAAGGCAGCTAACCTGGGAGCTCTTGTGTGCTGTCAAGTCACCATGGTGTTACTAATTCCCACATTAACTGCTTAGTAAATACAGTGGCATAGCCAGGATTGATTTTTTTTTTGGTGGGAGCCTGAGGTTAACATAGGTGGGCATAAAGCAGTGCAGATGTTGACACTATCACCACTTCTTCTCTAACTGGCCCATACCAATGACACTGACTAGAGGGTCCAAGACTCACCTTTGACCACACCCCTAAATAGCTAAAATCCTAAGAGTCTGATTCAATGAAAGTGTTATCCAAGGTATAGAATAAGAAAAAAGTCTTTGTTAATAATGCCTTGACTTTTCATGCCCTTATCCTCTCTTTACTCATGTCCAGGTTTGACTATTGCAATGTTATTTTTGCCAGTGCTACTCAAGCCGCTATAAAGAAATTGCAATCATCGCAGAACACTGCCATGTGGGTTCTATGTCATGCCTGAAAGTGTGACCATGTGAGTCACCTTTTTAAAGACCATCTTTGGTTAGTTTCCTTTTGGGTACAATACAAGATTCTTCTTTAGCTTTTAAGGCCTTTCGTATTGGGCTCCCTCCTTACCTCACCTCCCTTACTATCACTTACTCTCCTTCCCACACCTTGCATCCCATGAATGATCATCTTATGATTCTGTCCGGCCCTAGACTAACCCAACATGAAAACACTAGTATGGTGTTTATTTTCTTGCTCCTGATACCTGGAATAGCCTCCCGTTGGAAATCAGAGCTGAACTGTCCCTTCCCAAATTTAAAGTTGCCATTAAGACTTGACGTTTTAGGCAGACCTTTGGTGATCGGTAACGAGTGCTGTGTCTATATTTCCCTCGCTCCCTCTATCGCCTATTTCCCTTCCTTTCGGTCTTTCCTCCCTTAGGCCTGTGTTGTGTTGAATGCGATTTTCTCTGCTTTCCTATCTGAATTAAGGAGTTCCTTTCTTTCTGTTTTCAGTTTGTAAACCACTTAGTCCTGTTCTCAGCCATAGTGTTATAGTAAATTCGAATAAAGAATATAGAAAAAAATAGATGGGGAACTCTTCACTGCCTTCTCTTCCAGGTCAAAAAGCCTTTCTCTTCCCCCACCTCCCCTTTCATTCTAATTTTTATTTCTGAGATGGTGGTAATGTTTGAGGCTTTAATAAACACATACTGCCTCCTCTGTAATTGCTGTTTACTGGAACTTCAGGCAAGCATTGATCTGAAGTAAATGGCCAAGGCTTCTGGTTTCCTGCACCAGATCAGGGGTAGCTACTGCACCAAGAACCAGTAAGTTCTGTGGTAAAATTTTTAAAAATCCAATTTGCTAAATGTATGCAATATTCGATTCCTGTGAAAAATTTAAAATAGTTTCCAATTCATTGTGTGCCATGATTGGAAGCTCCCCAGGGCAGGGAGTCTCCTTTACCTGGATTTGTACAGTACTGTATAAGTATTTAGTACATAAGTACATAAGTATTGCCATACTGGGAAAGATCAAAGGTCCATCAAGACCAGCATCCTGTTTCCAACAGTGGCCAATCCAGGTCACAAATACCCAGCAAGATCCCAAAAATGTACAAAACATTTTATACTGCTTATCTCAGAAATAGTGGATTTTCCCCAAGTCCATTTAATAATGGTCTATGGACTTTTCCTTTAGGAAGCCATCCAAACCTTGTTTAAACTCCGCTAAGCTAACCGCCTTTACCACATTCTCTGGCAACGAATTCCAGAGTTTAATTACACATTGAGTGAAGAAACATTTTTTCCGATTCATTTTAAATTTACTACATTGTAGCTTCATTGCATGCCCCCTAGTCCTAGTATTTTTTGAAAGCGTGAACAGACGCTTCACATCTACCCGTTCAACTCCACTCATTATTTTATAGACCTCTATCATATCTCCCCTCAGCCGCCTTTTCTCCAAGCTGAAGAGCCCTTGCCGCTTTAGCCTTTCCTCATAGGGAAGCCGTCCCATCCCCTTTATCATTCTCGTCGCCCTTCTCTACACCTTTTCTAATTCCACTATATCTTTTTTGAGATGTGGCGACCAGAATTGAACACAATACTCGAGGTGCAGTCGCACCATAGAGCGATACAAAGGCATTATAACATCCTCATTTTTGTTTTCCATTCCTTTCCTAATAATACCTAACATTCTATTTGCTTTCTTAGCTGCAGCAGCACACTGAGCAGAAGGTTTCAACGTATCATCAACGACGACACCTAGATCCCTTTCTTGGTCCGTGACTCCTAACGTGTAACCTTGCATGACATAGCTATAATTCGGGTTCCTCTTTCCCACATGCTTCACTTTGCAATTGCTCACATTAAACGACATCTGCCATTTAGACGCCCAGTCTCCCAGTCTCCCAGTCTCGTAAGGTCCGCTTGTAATTTTTCACAATCCTCCCGCGATTTAACAACTTTGAATAACTTTGTGTCATCAGCAAATTTAATTACCTCACTAGTTACTCCCATGTTTAGGTGTAGCTCTGTAGACTGAGAGGCAGTAGCAGCATCTATAGAACCAAGACACTAGAAAACTGATTTATTTGTAAAATTACCAACTGCTTCTGATGGATACCTGTGTTCTTGGTGGAAATATGGAGGTACCAGATTTCTTCCAGGCCTGACTCTCCACCCTTTCCCCACTCTTACTGTTTCTAAGTAAGCAGCTGTTTTGACACAAAATGGAAATGATATCTTTTTCATTTTGTTAATTGCACATGCTAAAAAAAAAAAAGGAACCAAAAAAAACCCTGAAAAAATTAAGAAAAAAGCTGAATGAAACAAAAATGGAACAAAAACTCAAGTTAAAACATTAGGAAACTAAAGTGTTTTAGTTGTGTACCCCAATTTCTGCAGGCTGAAGTAATAGTTTTTATTTATTTGGGGGCAATATAAGAACTCATTTCTTCCCCCCTCTCCCCAGCTCTCTCAGTATTTTGGGGCTATTGGGGGTGGAATATGAATGCAGAAGGTATACACCTAAAGTCAGATGGATACAACAACACAACAGAATTCTCTTATTCTCATTATTGCTACGGGAGGGGGGACTGGAAAAACCTCATATGCATGGTGGGGAAGGGGGGGGGGGTTAGTAGGAACTGAGCGATATTTTCATTTTCAAAACGACCCTGTGTTACCAGGGGCTTTGGGATTTTGAAGCCATGCAGTTATTTATTCAAACGAAAAAAAAAAACATTTGATGCTACCGATAAAAGTTTATAATCTATTACCGTCCAATGTAGAACGTATATTAACTACAAATGCATATTATACACACACAGGGAAAATACACAGTGGACTGAGGACAGCTCAGGAACAGAACAAATTTGGATTAAATATTGAACTCTCCAAAGGTAACAATTTTTGCAAAAGATACTGCAAATAAAAAAAGAAAAACCGTGTCAGTAATAAAAGGGTTCCTTATTACAGGCCAGTAAGTATCTCACACACAAATATGCTAGGTAGAAAGAAAGAAAAATAAATAAATGCCACAGCTAGTTAATTTGTTCGTTCTCTCTTACTACAAAGCTCCATCCAAATACCCTGTTTGACATGATATTTTGACTACCCACCTTGACAAAGAGTTCAATTTTCAAGGACTCAGCCATCCTTCACCTGCTGCAGACGAGTGTTAGTGCTCAGCTGCTTGGTGACTTGTTAGGTGAGTACACAGCTTCCTAGGGAGGCACTGAGGCAGCCCGACAAGCATCTGTAGCTGCCACTCCCTGCCTGGAGCCACACCAACAACATTCTTCCTTCCCAACAGGACCCGACTCGCTCAACCTGTTGGCCTTGTGCCCTGCCAGGGGCAGCAGCACAGTGAAAGCTCCACATACCACGTCTAGAGGTGGGACCCTAGAGGCCAGAGCATCAACCATTTTCTCAGTTTCTGAAAATGGTAGGGAAGGGGAAAAAAATGTAGTATTTTGGATTTCTAGACCGGCTTTACAATTTTAGTTCAGGGTGACTGATATTTATTCAGATACAAAAAGCCCCAACATTCACAGAGTAGTCAGTACAATTATTGTTAGGGGGGTTATTTTAATTTTGTTTTGGCAGCTTCCTCTTGCTTTAGTTCAATAGAAACTAACCTTTCCAGGGCTAGGACACAATGGAGCTCAGTTTCAAAAGAGAAAAACGTCCCAAAGGCTGCACAAAGCGGCAAATGGATGGTTTTCACAGGAAAACATAAGTACATAAGTATTGCCATACTGGGAAAGACCAAAGGTCCATCAAGCCCAGCATCCTGTTTCCAACAGTGGCAAATCCAGGTCACAAATACCTGGCAAGATCCCAGGTATTTGTGACCTGGATTGGCCACATCCAAATAGCGATGTTCAAAACTCAGATTTTAAAATTCTGCATTTTTTTTGGTAATTTTTCCTGTGCAGAATTTCCCTAATCATAAGGTCTGACCACTCCCCCAGCTTCTTCCTTTACTTGCCAGGTTCCACCCTCCTCAGCTTTTTCTCACCCAACTTAGCTTGAACCCCTTCTTTCCCCCAGCTTTCCATACCTCCTAGTTATTTCTCTCCTCTTAGCCCCCAATCCTTACCTCCTCTCTTCTTTCTCTCCTTGCCCCATCTTACCATGTCTTCCTCCTGGATTATGCTGCATAAAGATGAAACAAGCAACTGTACATTAGATCCTTAGGAAATTGGAAGACTGGGCATCCAAATGGCAGATGAAATTTAATGTGGGCAAATGCAAGGTGATGCACATTGGAAAGAATAATCCAAACCATAGTTACATGATTCTAGGGTTCACCTTGGGGGTCAGTACTCAAGAAAAAGATCTAGGTGTCGTTGTAGATAATACACTGAAATCTTCTGCTCAGTGTGCGGCGGCAGCCAAAAAAGCAAACAGAATGGTAGGAATTATTAGTAAAGGAATGGTGAATAAGACCGAAAATACTATATCGCCTTCGTATCACTCCATGGTGCACCCGCACCTTGACTATTGTGCTCAGTTCTGGTCACCATATCTCAAAAAGTTATAGCGGAATTAGAAAAAGGTTCCAAGAAGAGACCAAAATGATACTCCTCTCGTATGAGGAAAGGCCTAAAGAGGTTATGGTTCTTCAGCTTGGAAAAGAGACAGATGAGGGGAGATATGACTGAGGTCTACAATTTGTAAGATGACTGTTCATGCTGCTTGGATGTCTCCAGCCACAGATGTTCATGTCATGTATTTTCAAACAGGAAATCATCATGTATTTCTTGTTCAAAAATACCTGTGCGATGGATGTCCCTATTCGGACGTACGCCCTTTCAAAAATGCCCCTCTATTTTATTATGTTAACTGAAGCTAAACACTTTGAGGGGCATAATCGAATGCGGACACCCATCTCCATGGGTGACTATCTCCGAGGACGGGTCCGCGAAGGGGTGGGACAGACCGTATTTTCAAAAAAGATGGGCGTCCATCTTTTGTTTCGATAATACGGTTGGTGCCAAGCAAATGCATTGGATTTCGGCGGATTTGAGCTGGGCAGTATCGGTTTTCAGCGATAATGGAAACCGAAGCCGCCAAGCTCAAAAACAAACAACTCCAAGGCATGTGGTCATGGGAGGGGCCAGGATTCGTAGTGTACTGGTCCCCCTCACATGCCAGGACACCAACCGGGCACCCTAGGGGGCACTTGTAAAAAGTAAAAAAAAAAAATTAAAATACCTCCCAAGTCCATAGCTCCCTTCTCTTGTGTGCTGAGCCCCCTAAATCCCCCCCAAACCCACTGCCCACAACTCTACACCATTACCATAGCCCTAAGGGATGAAGGGGGGCACCTAGATGTGGGTATAGTGAGTTTTGGGGGCGGTTTGGAGGGCTCCCATTTACCACCACAAGTGTAACAGGTGGGGGGGGGGGGGGATGGGCCTGGGCCCACCTGCCTGAAGTCCACTGCACACACTAACAACTGCTCCAGGGGCCTGCATACTGCTGTCAGGGAGCTGGGTATGACATTTGAGGCTGGGCAAAAAAAAAGTTTTTTAAAGTTCTTTTTTTTGGTGGGAGGGGGTTAGTGACCACTGGGGGAGTTAGGGGAGGTCATCCCCGATTCCCTCCGGTGGTCATCTGGGCAGTTGGGGCACTTTTGGGGGACTTGTTCATGAAAAAAAAGGGGCCAAAAAAAGCGGCCCAAATTCTTGCTACTGCCGCCTTTCTTTTTTCCATTATCGGCCTAGGGTTGCCCAGCTCTCCTCGGCCGAATAAACACGCCCCAGTCCCGCCTTCACCACGCCTCCGACACGCCCCCGTCAACTTTGTTTCGTTCCCGCAACAGACTGCAGTTGGAGGCGCCCAAAATCGGCTTTTGATTATACCGATTTGGGCGCCCATGAGAGAAAGGCGCCCATCTTCCGATTTGGGTCGAAATATGGGCGTCTTTCTCTTTTGAAAATAAGCCTGTTTGGGGTCCTTTTACTAAGCTGCAGCAAAAGGGGGCCTACAATGGAATCAGCACATGCTTTTGATGTGCGCTGAGGCCCCCTTTTACCGCAGTAGGTAAAGGGCTGGGTTTTTTTTGAAAGAAATGACCATGCATGGCCATTTCAGGGGGGTGCACTTACCGCCACTCATTGAGGTGGCGGTAAGGGCTCCCACACTAGCCCAGCAGTAACTGAGTAGCACGCAGCACTGCCCTATTACTGCTGGGTAAACACCAGCACTACAAAAATAAAAACATTTTTGTAGCACAGAAAATGGTGCGCACTGGGGATGGGAACTACTGCTGGGCTGCTGCAGTAGCCTGGCAATACTTCCAGTTTAGCAAGTGGTAAGCCCGCACTGGGCTTACCACCACTTAGCAAAAGACCCCCAGAGGCAGGATGGTTGCCCCATCTCAAAAAAGATATAGTGGAAAGTATAGAAGGACAATAAAAAGTGATAAAGTGGATGGAACAGCTCACTTATGAAGAAAGACTGAACAGATCAGGGTTCATAAGCTTGAAGAAGACTGAGAGGGGATGTTATAATAAAGACAGGATGCCAGGCTTGATGAATCTTTGGTCTGATGCAACATGGCATGTCTGATATGTTTACTTCTATTTTTAATTGTATCTGCTTTAGGATAGGGACTGAAATCTAGAACCTTAATGCATCTGGTGACTTGCACATTTCTTTAATTATTTCAAATGTCTATTCCTCACAATCCTTTGTTCTTGGCTGGTTACAAAGTTACATACTCAGTAATAAAATAAATCACAAACCTCAGATCAAAAACAAAACAAATCACAAATAACAAAAATTGTTTCCATAGCCACGTACTTGCCCCTCCATCTCACAAACAATCCATAAAGCGTAAACTTCCAAGACTGTAGTCATTTACTAGCACATTGTACATAGTAAAGCTTTTATCTTGATAGTTTCCTCTTGTTCCATTGGGTTTCCAGTTGAAATGGAATTGGGGCTAGGATCCAGCACCTTAAGTCTTTATTCACAACTAGATGGGGATTGTTTCTTTTATTTTACACCACTCCTCCAACTCACCTAGTCCAGTCATTGTATGGATTGTTGTGGTGCATCTTTTGAGAAAAATGAGAAAGGCTCCAATTGAGGACAGTTATTGAAATTTTATTTATTTATTTAATTTATTTATTTATTAGGAATTTTTACCGCCTTTTTGAAGGAATTCACTCAAGGCGGTGTACAGTAAGAATAAATCAAACATAAGCAATAGACAATTACAGCAGTAAAAATATTCAAATAACAATACAAATTATGATATAGTATACTACTTACAATGCCAATACAATATGTAATAGAACATTTTAATAGACAGTGTATAAGTAAAGACGAAACATATAGACAGGTAAGAGAGTAAGAGAAGTTAGAAAATAAGGTGACTAATTTAAATAAAGGTGCACATGAGGTCAGAGAGATGGTTAAATATTAAATATTATGGCTAAATTGGAATGAATACTTTGGAATCCGGCAACGACACACTTTAAGATAAGTACAGAATGTCCTTTGAGTGCTATTCATATTTGTATCGTGTTTTCAATGAATGGAAGTTAGGAGTGCACTTCTAATGTGCAGTGATAGAGAATTGGTTGCCTTTCTGTTGGTGAAATAATGGGCTCTGAACAGTTTTCTGATCATGCTATCATATTTTGAGTTATGAAGGCTAATTATAATAATTTTGAGAAGTGGTAAAAATATTTGAAGACTTATGAGAATTGCAAATTATGGGGTTGTTATTCAGACTTATGCAACTAGGCAAGAGAGGCTCCAGCCTAGTTAAATTGCTTGTGCAGGGCTATCCACTTATATTCAATGACAATCAGATACTGACTGAATATCTTCACTACTGAGGGGCCCTTTTACTAAGCTGCGTAAGGCTCTGCGCATGCCCAACATGCACAAAATGGAGGGGTTTTTTTTTGGGGGGGGGGGGGGTTTGCACTGCTAGCCCTTAGCCAGAGATCAGGCACCAAAGTTCCTTCTGGTATCTTTTATGCATGCCATTTCTGTATTTCAGTTCATATACAGCTCTTTTCAAATGAATCAGAAAAGCTGACAACAATGAAAAATGTAAAAACACATTAGAAATCAAATTAACGCATGCAACGGAGGCTGCAACTTAGAATAGGTTCCCTTTTGTTTTTTTCCACTGCATACTGATGTTCATCCATGAAGCTGAGCTAGCCCTTCATCCCTGTAATCATGGATGCTAAAGCTGACCACTAGGTGTCACCGTTACATGATGAAAGGACTCTCTCCCTCTAAGGGCTGAGAGAACATTGCCTCCACATTCCCAGCCCTGACCAGTAAGAGAAGACCTGACCTAGGCACTGGGCTGACCCAGAAACATGTTTCGTATGTATAGCTAATGTCTACATGCCAAGCAACCACTGAGCACAAATTTGTGGACAACTGGATCTCAGTCAACAAAGAACAAGGGAACTAAGCCCAATAAGAACATGTCTAGAGAATGATCCTGGGAGAAAAGCATGGAAATGCAACATCACAATAAAGATGACATCACAATAGGTTACACCTACAGTTACCTCACAAAACATTTTACAATTGTTGAAACTATTACTCTTTGTACTGGGGAATGTTTCTATATTTCTTTTGCGATAAGAAATAGGGTGTGTAGCTCTGTAACTCATAGCAGGAATAGCATACAGGTGACTAACCTGCTATTATTGAAATAATAGTGTGGTTCAATATATATAGCTGAAGCTGAGAGAACTAACAAATCAATCCAATATACCATTCATATAGCTCTCAAAGGAAATTATTTGTGGACCATCGGATGGTGAAACAAAAGACAAAAGCTTTCGTAGCCACACCTGAATTCCTCATCAGTCCATTTTAATAACTCTCAGATTAAGAATTCAGTTTTATAGATTCAAAGTATCCTGTATCTAAATATAATCTCACAATATGTTCTTCTCAATATGTAAGCAGAATGTACCCCGACTCTTAGTCAGTACTTATCTTCATAAAATCCATTGGACTACATCTCGAAGAGACTTCTATCATTTCCAAATAGCTTCAATTCTAGCGCTAGAAAGCCTCCAATCTTTCCAGAGTTCTTCCTTTCCAATATAGGAGCATCTCCACCAACATACGAGTGCACAAAGGAACGCTTGGCATACATCAGATCAAACTTACGATCCAGATGAACCCAGGCTTCAACAATGGCTGTGGTATTGCTCAGCATACACACAGCATGCTGTACCTTAGCTAGGTCATCACCAGGCACCAGAGTAGGGGGCAGGTAGTTGATACCAACTTTAAATCCAGTTGGGCACCAGTCCACAAACTGGATGCTAGGTTTTGTCTTGATGGTAGCAAGCAATAGCAGCATTGACATCTTTGGGCACTAATCTCCATGATACAGGAGACAGTAAGCCATGTATTTGCTGCGGCAAGGATCACAGTTCACCATCTAGTTGACTGGCTCAAAGCAAAAATTTGTGATCTCTGCAACATGTCATTACTTTCTCTGCCCATCAGATTTTGGAGCTTCTTTTTTTCCCAACATTGTAGTTTATTTAACAAAGTGCATTAGTGTTGAATCAACACACATTAAATGGCTGCTGATCTAGTTGTATTAACATTCATTTGTATAATATGATGCACAACAACAGTGCCACCGAGAGTCTGAGCCAGGCCTGAGGCAGGGCTGCCGCCGCCCCCCCTGGATCATTGTCGCTGCCGCCCCCCTGCCACAACTCCAAATACCTTGGCTGGTGGGGATCCTTAGGCTCCAAAAGCAGAAGAAGTCTTCCTGCAGCGCTGCGCTTCACTCTGCGACATTGCCTACCCTGCCCCTGCAGTTGCTTTTTCTCTCACATTGCACATGCTCGGTTTCAAAACCAAGCATGCATGGCCTGAAGGGAAAAGCAGCTGCTTGGCAGACAACGTGGCAAAGTGAAGAGCAGCACTGGAGAAAGACCTCTTCTGCTGGCAGGGCCTGGGGAGAACCCCTGCCAGCCAAACCAGAGACCCTGGCCCAAAGTCCTGCTGTGTCTGCTCCTCCCTGCCTCAAAGGGGGGCTTGGCACCAGAGTTTTCTCTTTCCTGTTCCTGTCGGGATGCAATCACCCATCAGGAGCAGGAGAGAGACCCCAGCACTGGGCCCCCCTTGGAGGCTGGGCCCAGGGAATTTTGCTCCCACGCCCCTCCCTCTCAGCAGCCCTGCACAATTATGCAAATTGATCCATCATTTGTACAGGATATGTGCTAAAATAGTAGAAATGTTAACACACACGTTAACATAAAAATCTTTACTACTCCAGAAGTATAATTATTTTTCTGTTAACCCATGCATTAATTAGCCCAGTCTGACACATTTTGCTTATATTTTGTTAATGTTGTGTTAATGGCCCTGTTTTAATAAAATTTCCTCAACTGACCTCATTGTCTCAACCAGGGAATGCTATGTGGGTTATTATCAAAGCAAAATGGCATAGAGCAGAGCCTGAGTCATAGGTGCCAACATTCAAAATGATTGGGGGTGCAAAACACAATCCAAATTACCCCTCCCTGGACACAATGAAGGAGTTTGCTAAATATTGGGGGTGTTCAGCACCCACAGAGCTGGCTTCTATGATGTGAGTACAGGTGCTAGCAAAGGGAGTAGAATCTGACAATGATTCAATCACAGCTACACTATTAAGATGTGGGCAGGGAGGGATTGTGACTTGCAGGATTCCCTGAAGGTTTATATTTAAGGTAAGCCTGGCTTGACTTAATCTATTTAAGCTTGTCTTCTAAACTACAAATCCCAGACTACTTTGGGACTGAATTTTTTTTAAATGTCAGCAATATCTGCTAAATTGTGCAATGGTGGCAGAGAGAAGGGAAGAGGAGAACTGAATAGTGAGGGGGTGAGGGCTGCATAAGCCTGGCTGCAGTAAGGGGTCCTTTTAGTAAGGTGAGCTGAAAAATGACATGCGGTAGTGTACGCATGGGCTTGGGGAGTACGATGATCCATTTTTCAGTGAGCTTGTAAAAAAGCCCTTTTAAAAATTTTTACCGAAAATGGACATGCGGCAAAATCAAAATTTCCGCGCGTCCATTTTGGGTCTGCAACCTTATCGCCAGCCATTGACCTAGCAGTAAAGTCTCACGCGGTAACTGGGTGGTAATGACCTGTGCAAGTCAAATGCCACTTGGCGCACGTCCAATACAACATCCAAAAATAAAAATTATTTATCGGCCATGCGCCAAAAATTAAATTACTGCAAGAGCCACGCGGTAGTCAGGCAGTAGCTCCATTTTAGCATGCGTTGGGCGCACGTAGATGCTTACGTGGCTCTGAATTCTTGACAGTCCAATGGACAGTTAGAACTAAACCTGAATGATGCCTTTTTTCATTCATGGGCCCTTTTACTAAGCCACGTAAGTGTCTACGTGCGCCCAACGCGTGTCAAAATGGAGTTGCCACCCGATTACTGCGTGGCTCTTGCGCTAATTTCATTTTTGGCATGTGTGCAATATGCGCGGCTGAAAAATAAATTTTATTTTTGGACATGTGTACCAAACGTGCGCCAAGCGACATTTGACCCGCGTAGGTCATTACTGCCCGGTTACCATGTGAGACTTGGCTGGTGGTAAGGTCGCAGACCCAAAAAGGACATGCAGCAATTTTGATTTTGCCGCACATCCATTTATAGAAGCCTTCTGGTAATCTGTCGTACTATCTTACACCCTTGGCAGCTTTCATTCTGTGCAAACCAGTGAGAAAGCCTGGAAGATAAGATAAGTGCAAAATTGAAAAAGAATAAGAACAAAAAGTGAAAAAGTAAAAAATCATTAATCTAGACTAATGAGGATTCCCGCTGTTAGAATAACGGTACAGCGGAGAGGTGTAGTTTATGAAGCAAATAATTAATAAACACACCGGAAATCTGAAGTCAAGATTATTATATTCATTAAAAAGACTGTGTTGAAAAGTTTAAAGTGCCATAGAGGTATTAATTGATAGAATCTATTCTAGTGAGCACTATTGTTGAAGTGCTGTTGAGATCTACAAAACCACAACTGTTCTGAATAAATATTATCTAATCTTAAGCGGAGGGCCTGAATCTCCCTTAAAGTGGAAGTCAGCTGGGAAGATTTATGAAGATTTTCCAAATAGGTCAGCTTAGTAATACAATTCTCCACTTCCACACGTCTGCTCCGAGTCTGTGCACTTGCTTTTTCTAAAAAGAACCCCCTGGTTACTGCTTTCAAAGCATCTTAAACAATCCCCAGGGAAGGCCCCGAGTTCAGGTTATTATCTAGATACTCCCGTAAAAGTGTTCTATATCCAGCTACAATCTTGTCATCCCTCAGCAAATTAGTATTTAAGGTCCACCTCTTATCCACATTCTCCTCCCGAAGCGAAGAAAGTTGAACCCAAATCGGAGCATGATCAGATATAGTGATAGAACCCAAGCCTGATAGACCTCCCCCCTGAGCCATCGAAATATCAATAAGCAAGTAATCAATGCGAGAATAAGAATCATGTGCATGGGAATAAAAGGAGTAATCCCATTCCGTTGGATGATGTAAGCGCCACATGTCACATGTTCCTAATACCTGTGCAAGTTCTTTCAACGCTGTTGAGTTTCTGATGTCCACTACCGACCCCACACCCGACCTATCCAATGTTGGGTGAAAAGATGCATTGAAGTCACCCCCCACAACCATCTTACCATATGGATGCGAAAGAAGAATCCTGCCAAGCCTGTCAAGTATTTATCCTGGGACTCATTAGGTGCGTACACAGAGGCTATAGAAAAAGCCAGATTATCCAACAATAATTGTAAAATCAAAAATCTACCCACAGGGTCCCTCCTGACCTTCGAGACCTGAACCTGCAGGGAGGAATGAAGCATATTTGCAACCCCACGTTTTTTAGCAGCATCAGCAGCGGAGGCAAAGTAGACATGAGAATACTGAGGGTGAGATATAAGTTTTTCATGTTCCCTTTTTAAATGAGTCTTCTGCAAAAATACTACATGAGGTTTATAAAACAACTAGTAAAAAAGGCCCATTTCTTAATGCAATGAAACGGGCGCCAGCAATGTAATGAGTTCCTGTCATTAATGTTTCCATGGTTGTATTCTGAATATAATTGTTGTTTACATGTGTAAGATTTCTTTATATACAATATTTTTTGTGTAAACTGCGTTACAATGTGGTAAAAGTTTTCCTTGTTCAGGCCCTTCAATCAGTTTAACAATCACATCAGAAGAGCTCCTTACTCGTGAGAATGCAACATACAGTTGCCTATGTGAGAGACTGAGAGTGACAGCGTGTTTTACAGACAGTGTAAGAGAGAGATACACAGAGTGATTGAGTGTGTGTGATGTCTGTGTGTGTGTGTGTGTGTGTGTGTGTGTGTGTGATGTGTGTGAGTGACAAAGTGATTAAATGTTTGTCTTCCCTTCCGTTCTGTGCACTTGCATCCACTGATGTTCGTACCTCCCTGTATATGATTATTTGTTAGAGATTCAATCCACTCCACTTCCCTCCTCCAAGTTCCGTTCTGTCTGATTGGTGAGGGCGGGGACAGTGAGAGCCAATGAAACGCTGAACTACAGACTTATGAACCCTACACTGCCACAGCTTCAGAGTCAGCTTCAGAATGTTGGAGGTGCTTTTTATTATATAGGACAGTTCTTTAAAGAGCTTTTGACGCTTTTGAGGAAAGTTTAAACCTTTGACATTATATGATAAAAACTTTAAGTCAACACTCATTGATATTTACCTGACATCGACTATTTTACGCATAGTGCAGCAGATAGCCCAATATATCAGAGTAAGATGGAGAGAGAGAGAAGAGAGCCAGCACCCACACAAAACAACAAAAACAAAAACAACCCCCGCCCCAAATACCCCCCATCCAATACCCACATACTTCCTGTTCCTGTTCCGGCCGGGGCAGAGGGAGCTGCAGCGAAGTTAGCGAAGTCAGCAAACTCAGCTGACAGGTGCGCGCCACGGCACCCCCCCCCCCCCAGCGGCGTGCCCCCGGGGGGTCATTTCACTCGGGGGAGGGACACATCGGCGATCCGCCCCGGGTGTCATGCCGGCTAGGATCGCCACTGCCTACCCCTACCCTCCCCTGCAGCACATCTTCATTCCTCAGTACCCCTCCCCCCTCCCATCCACCCCTCTTACCCACTACACACCAATCAATGGCCGCAAGCACGACCAAGATGGGAACATAGAGAGAAAAAGAAAACATCACTAGCCCCCTCCAACAGCCCCCCTCATCTTCAGACATCCTGCCCCCTCCCACTTTATTGTACAAAGGAACCAGTCAAACACCTCCCACCCTCACTCATTCATAGCAAGCACCCCTCAACAGATTTGTACCCCAACTTTCAACTAGCAATAGCTATCACCCTCATATTGCTAATCAGACTTAAAGCACCAGCACCACAGTCACAGTGTAAAATCAAATTCTTTTAAGAAGTAGTCTTCAACTTTGGAGCCATATGTTTCCACTTTTGCAGACATTCTGTTGCAGACAAAACCACTTGAACCGGAGGCACTGAAGCCGCTGACAGTCCTGCCTCGTGTAATATTTTCCAGGCCTCCGCAAGATGGCGGACCCGATGCAGTTTGCCTGCGATTACAAAGGACAAAGCAAACACATGACACAACAGATATGACACAAGGAATAAGAAATAAACAAAATATGAAGGCAAAATACTGAACTGGAAAGTTACCTCAAGAAGTCAGACTTGGCATGCAGTAATACTAGAAAAATTGAAACTTACATGCAAAATATCACAGATGCACATTTCCAAAAGCTGACATATTGCAATTAATAAATTCTGAATAAAATACTTTTTCCTACCTTTGTTGTCTGGTCATATAGTTTTTCTATTCGCTTTGGTCCCAGTATCTTCTGTTTTATGCAGTGTCTTCTTTCCATTTGATATTTTTTCTCTCACCATGTCCACCATCCTCCTGTGTCTTTATGCGTCCTGTCTACCATCTGTAGCCCTGTCCCTATCCTTCCTCCAGTTTCAGCATCTGCCCTCAAAATGTTCCGACCCAGCCCTTAAATTCAGTAATTTCCCCTACATCCATATCCAGCATTTCTTCTCACTCCCTTCCCCTCCATCCATGTGCATCTACTTCCTCTGTCTTCCCTCCCCTACATCCATGTCCTGCATTTCTCCTCTCTCCCTTCCACACCATCCGGGTGCATCTCCTTCTTTTGTCTTTCCTTCCATCCATCCTTGTCCAACATTTCTCCTCTCTTCCCTGCCCTCCTTTCCATCCATGTCCAGCATTTCTCCTCTCTTCCCTCCATCCATGTGCATCTCCTTCCTGGCTTCCCTCCCCTCCATGCATCCATATCCAACAACTCTCCATTCTCTCCTGCCTCCTCCTCCATCCACCCATATCCAGCAAATTTCCTCTCCCCCCTGCCCCCACTCATACATCCATGTCCAGCAATTCTCTTCTCCTCTGCCCTCCCCTCCATCCATCCACATCCAGCAGATTTCCTCTCTCCCCTGCCCCTCCATCCATCGAGGTCCAGCAATTCTCCTCTCTCCCCTGCCCACCCCCTCCATCCACCCATATCCAGCAAATTTCCTCTTCCCCCTGCCCCATCCATTCATCCATTTCCAGCAGTTCTCCTTTCTTCCCTGCCCTCCCCTCCATCCATCCATGTCCAGCAACTCTCCATTCTCCCCTGCCCTCTCCTTCATTCACCCATATCCAGCAAATTTCCTCTTTCCCGCTGCCCCATTCATCCATCCATGTCCAGCAATTCTCCTCTCTCCCCTGCCCTCCCCTCCCTCCATCCATCCATGTCTATCAACTCTCCATTCTCCCCTGCCCTCTCCTCCATCCATCCATATTCAGCATATTTATTTATTTTATTATTTATTTTATTTGTTACATTTGTACCCCACATTTTCCCACCTATTTTATTTTATTTTATTTATTTATTTATTAGGTTTTATTTACTGCCTTTTTGAATGAATTCACTCAAGGCGGTGTACAGTAAGAATAGATCAAATATGAGCAGGAGGCAATTTGAGCAGTAAAAATATTCGAACAACAATACAAAGTATGGCACGGTATACTACTTGCAATGACAACACAATATATTCTAGAACATTATAATTGGTAGTGAATGGTAAGGCAAAGTTGTTATATATAGATGAGTAAGAAAATAGGAAGAATTAGAAAGTAAGGTGATTGATTTGAAGAAAGTTGCACGTGAGATCAGAGAGATGGTTAAACATTATCTCAGCTAGGGTAGGAGTGGATAAACATATCCCGCTGCAGTATGTGCAGCCCAAGTCAAGCCTTGTGTGTGCAAGTGAGACTAACAAGTTAGTTACTTCTTCCGTTAAAGGCTTGGTTGAAGAGCCAAGCTTTCATCTGCTTCCTGAAGTAGAGGTAGTCTTGTGTTAAGTGGAGCCTTTCAGGCAATACATTCCAGAGTGTGGGAGCTACTCCGGAGAAGGCTCGCTTGCGGGTATCACATCGTGAAATGTCTTTTGGAGAGGGTGTAGTTAGTAAAAGTCCTTGGGAGGACCTTAGTGTCCTTGGTGGTGTGTGGAGGATCATCCTATTCTTCAGATACTTGGGGCCATTTTCTTTCAGGGCCTTGAAGATCATACAGAGTTTTAAATTTAGCCCTGTATTGTACTAGTAGCCAATGAAGTTCTTGCAAAAATGGTGTGATGTGGTCACGTCGCTTGCAACCATCTGAGTTTTGCTGCTGCATTCTGAATCAACTTGAGCTGGTGCGGGCCCTTTGTAGTCAGACCATTGTATAGTGCAATGCAGTAATCCAGTCTTGATATTACCATGGCATGCACAACTGGGATAAGATTTACCTTCTCAATGTAAGGAAAGAGGCAGCGTAGCTGTCGCAAATAGTAGAAGCAGCTCTTGAAGGTTGCTTGGATTTGGGGAATCAGAGTAAGTGTTGAATCTAACTGTATTCCAAGGTTCCTGACTTGTGATTTGAGGGGGAGTTCATACTTCCCAAAAGGGATTTTGATGTCAGGTATGTATCCACTTGTGTTAGGGACCCAGAGAAGCTCGGTTTTATTTGGGTTCAGGCAAAGTTTGTTGTGTTTAGCCCATTCTTGAATTGATGTTAGACAAGTGATCAGTTTATTCAAGGCTGTAGGTAAGTCAGGTTCAATGGGTATGAGTAGCTGCACATCATCCGCATAGATGTAGAACTGAGTGTCCATTGACCGAATCAGCTCAGCCAGTGGCTTGAGGTAGATATTTAACAGAATAGGTGACAGTATCAATCCTTGTGGTCAGGGCCGGTCTTAGGCAGAGGCGACCGAGGCGGCCGCATAGGGCCCCGCGCCTAAGGGGGCCCCGCGCGGCCCGCCTCAAGTCTGCCTCGCCTGCCCTCCATGTCCAGCGACGCGACTCTCCAGTCCTCGTTACCCTGCTCCCCCTCCCTCCAGCCGTCTGAGCTCCTCCCCCGTCTGAGCCTCCCTTGCCCGACCCGCCAAACGACCCTCGTCTACCACCCGACCCGCCGGCACCTCACCTGACCCAGCATTTAAAAAAAAAAACTCCAAGCGGCAGTGCCTCCTCGCGTCTGTGAAAGAAGAAAAGTCGCTTCGTCCATTGGCCGGCCTTCCCTCATGTCCCGCCCTTGCGGAAGTTACATCAGAGGCGGGACATGAGGGAAGGCCGGCCAATGGACGAAGCGACTTTTCTTCTTTCACAGACGCGAGGAGGCACTGCCGCTTGGAGTTTTTTTAAAAATGCTGGGTCAGGTGAGGTGGCGGCGGGTCGGGTGGTAGACGAGGGTCGTTTGGCGGGTTGGGGGGGCTCAAACGGCTGGAGGGAGGGGGATCAGGGGAACGAGGAGAGTCACGACGCTGGACATGAGTGGAGGGCAGGGGACACAGGAGGGTCGCTGGACATGGGGGGATAGCAGGGGAGGGGGGCTTCTGGACATAGGGGGAGGGCAGGGGGCACAGGAGGGTCACTGGACATGGGTGGATGGCAGGGGAGGGGGTTTCTGGACATAGGTTGAGGGCAGGGGGCACAGGAGGGTCGCTGGACATGGGGGGATAGCAGGGGAGGGGGCTTCTGGACATAGGGGGAGGGCAGGGGGCACAGGAGGGTCACTGGACATGGGTGGATGGCAGGGGAGGGGGTTTCTGGACATAGGTTGAGGGCAGGGGGCACAGGAGGGTCGCTGGACATGGGGGGATAGCAGGGGAGGGGGGCTTCTGGACATAGGGGGAGGGCAGGGGGCACAGGAGGGTCACTGGACATGGGTGGATGGCAGGGGAGGGGGTTTCTGGACATAGGTTGAGGGCAGGGGGCACAGGAGGGTCGCTGGACATGGGGGGATAGCAGGGGAGGGGGCTTCTGGACATAGGTTGAGGGCGGGGGGCACAGGAGGGTCACTGGACATGGGTGGATGGCAGGGGAGAGGGCTTCTGGACATAGGTTGAGGGCAGGGGGCACAGGAGGGGTCGCTGGACATGGGTGGATGGCAGGGGAGGGGGGCTTCTGGACATAGGTGGATGGCAGGGTAAGGGGGTTTCTGGACATGGGTGGATGGCAGGGAGGGGGGTTTCTGGACATGGGTAGATGGCATGGGAGGGGGGGTTCTGGACATAGGTGGATGGCAGGGGAGGGCAGAGGGGACTGGGGGGGTTGCTGGACATGGATGGCAGGGGGGACAGGAGGGTCGCTGGACATGGGTGGATGGAGGAGAGAGAAGAAATGCTGGACATGGATGGAGGCGAGGGAAGAGTGAGGAAGGAGATGAGGTGAGGGAAAAGGAAGAGAGGAGAAAAAGTGCACATGGATATAGAAAATAGGCAGAAGCTGGATCCACTGGACAGTCAAGTCTGCGGAGGACCCAGCTTTTACTTATGGATGTAGGGCAAGAAATGAAGAAGAAAGGCAGAAAGTAAAGAAATAAATGGAAAGGAAGCCCTGGAAACGGAGTTAAGAGGACAGATAGCAGCACTATCGGATACTGAGCCAGCATGATCAGAAAAACAAAGTCACCAGACAACAAAGGTAGAAAAAACTATTTTATTCAGGATTTATTAATTTTGAATATGTCAGTTTTTGGAAATGTGCATCTGTGATATTTTTCATGTATGTTTCAATTTTTGTAGTATTGCTGCATGCTGAGTCTGACTTCTTGAGGTAACTTTCCATTTCAGTATTTTGCCTTCATGTGTTTTTCAGGTGTGATCAAGGAAGGTGCAGTATTCTGCTAGCGTATAGTTTGAATCCCTTTTTGTTTGTTTTTTTTTCACTAGGTTGTGCACTGGTGTTTTAGAGCCAGGTGTAATTACAGTTGCCTTTCCACGCCACGCATAAGGTTGTAGCTCGTTCTGTCCTTGGAATTAGTGCTGTTTATGGTTTGTTAAGGTTATGAGTGTGTTTTTGCACAAGTTTGTGTTTTGCAGTGGAGAGATTGTGTGTTGGCCTTACTTAGGTGGCACCAAACATCAGAAAGGGTGTAGAGCCTAAATCATGACACACTACCTCTAAAAGGGTGTTTTGTGGCTCTGCATGAGAATTGTGATATTATGATCCCTTGCTAGCTTCATATTGTTGACGGTCTGCATTTTCCGTAAGGCTGGTGTATTGGTGTATAAGGTATTAATTGTGACAATTTGTTTTTACCTATTTTTTTTCTGTGTGTTGTCAGACAGTTATGGATGACAGACAGTCGGAATCTTCTTGAGTCAGAGAGCTGTGGTATATATTTTAAAACAATTTTAATACCTTGGTGGTCTATATGTTTTTATATTGTACATTATATTTCACACATCACTTTATTTTATTGTATATCTTTTCATTTCATTTTTATTTTATTGCATACAGTATATGGGTTACAGAGTAATAGGGGAATTTGAAAGTACTGAATCTTTTCTTAATATTTTTCCTTTATTCTCCTTTGTTATGAGAATTAGAACTACTAATTGTAGTGGACTTGAACTGAATAATTTCTGGGGAGGGGAGGTTTCATGATAGCATTGTGCTTATTATTTCAATCAGTTTTTTGTACAAGTTTAGCTTCATTTGTCTTTTTTGAAATTTCATAAATAAAGTTCTAAAAATGGAATAATCTTATCAATGGGGTGGAGGTAGGGGCGGGGCTACGGTGGGGGCGGGACTACGGTGGGGCGGGGCTAGGATGGGGCCCCACCAAATTGGTCTGCATAGGGCCCCGCACTTGCTAAGACCAGCCCTGCTTGTGGTACCCCGCAGGTCAGTGTCCATGGTGGTGATGAGTTGCTGCCAAACATTATGGATTGTTGCCTGTCTGATAGGTAGGATTTGAACCAAGCAAGTACTGTTCCATTGATATCTGTTTCTGTCAGTCATGCTAGCATGATATCATGATCCATGGTGTCAAAAGCTGCTGAGAAATCAAGCAATATTAACATCGAGGCAAATCCCTTGTCTCTGTTTCTGTGAAGATCATCTAGCAGGGATACGAGGACTGTTTCTGTTCCATAACCAGGTCTGAATCCAGATTGACATGGATCTAGCCAGTTACTCTTTTCTAGCCATTCATTAAGTTGAACAAAGACTGTTTGTTCTATGAGTTTCCCTAGAAACGGGATGTTGGATACTGGTCTGTAACTTTCAAGTGTGTCCTGGTCAAGGTTGTTTTTCTTCAGCAGAAGGTGAACCACTGCCCTTTTTAATGCTGTTGGTAATTGCCCATTAGAAAGAGAGGTGTTCACAATTTTTGTGGTGCCTTATATAAGGCACATACTTGCCTGCTGCACTATCTTTGATGGGCAGGGATCGAGGGAGCAGGTAGTTGGTCGAAGGTCTCTTAGGATTTTGTCAAGGCTCTCTACAAATAGGTGGGAAAATATGGGATACAAATGTAACAAATAAATAAAATAAAATAAATATTACATTTTTATTTCATGATACCTAGATGTGGGAAGCTTTCAAATTATTTATTTATTTATTTATTACGATTTATTTACTGCCTTTTTGAAGGAATTCACTCAAGGCGGTGTACAGTAAGAATAGATCAAATGAACAATAGGCAATTACAGCAGTAAAAATATTCAAATAATACAAAGTATGGCATAACATAGTATACTACTTACAATGTCAACACAATACGTAATAGAACATTTTAATTGATAGTGAAGGGTAAAGCAAAATTGGAACATAAGGTAAGCGAGTAAGAAGAGTTAGAAAGTAAGATGACTGATTTAAAGAAAGTTGCAAATGAGGTCAGAGAGATGGTTAAATATTATTTCAGCTAGGGTAGGAATAAATTTAAAAAACTGTCAAATAAGTTTAAAAAAATCTTTTGTCCTTTACCTTTTAAGGCACTGCCTATCCAACTGGTACAGGTTTAGACTTTTTACAGATGGACCACATATAGGCAGTCCCTTATTTCTAATAATCTTTGGCTACTGTTTTCAATAGTGTTTGCTATTGTTTTGGGTGAACTAAAATGGTGTCAACCTCCGCCTACTGCTTGGAAGCTAGACCTACTGGCTTTAGCTCATGTGGAGGGGCATAATTGAATGGGGTGCCCAAGATTTAATGGACGCAGGATGCCCCCCATAAAGTGGCGGGGCAACCCGTATTATCAAAACAAGATGGGCGTCCATCTTTCGTTTTGTTAATACGGTTGGGGACACCCAAATCATGAAATTTAGGTCGACCTTAGAGATGGTTGTCCTTAGGTCGTTTTTAAAAAAAAATTATTTATTTATTGCATTTTCAATAACTAAACAGTTTACACTTGTCAAGTGAAATACAGCCAATAATACAAAATGAAAAAAATATCATTTTAAGCAAAATATACAGCTTTCTTAGACCACAATCTGGTGTGGGGGGGGGGGGGGGCAGGAATTAGGGAAGATTATAGTATAGTACAAACAAATTTAAGGCATCGTTATTCCCAAATTCTTCTACTTGTTTAATTGAATCGAGAAAGGATTTCAGCTGCTCAGGTAAATAAAAAACATATTTTATCTGTCTCAACCTCACTATAAATGTGCAAGGATAAGCAAGCAAAAAAGATCCTCCTAATTCTAATGTTCTCATCTTCATTGAGAGAAAAACTTTCCTCTTCTGTTGTGTTATTTTAGTAACGTCCAGATAGATCCAGATTTTTTCACCTCCAAACTGAGAATTAGCAAACTTAAAATATAATCTCATAATCGAGTTCAGATCTTGCTCAAAGACAAAGGAAACTATCATTATTGCTCTTTCAGTGACATTTTCCAAGGACTGTTCTAAAATTGCTGAGATATTATCCACATCAATGTCCGCGTTTCCCATATGTTTTCTATCACTTTCAACTCCTTTGGGTTTATTAGGTATATAATACATTTTATTAATTGGAGGAATAGCTTCTTGAGGAACTTTTAAATTTTCTGTTAGAAATCTATGAAACAGTTCAAGCGGTTTTACCCCAGAGAGTTTAGGAAAATTTAAGAAGCGCAGATTTAATCTTCTATTATAATTTTCTATATACTCAATCTTCCTTCAAATCTCTGTATTATCTTTTGCCACTGATGCTTTAAACTCTTGTACTTGTTCTACTTCATTTTGTAAAGTTGAAACTTTCAAAGTCAATTCCTATTTAACCAATTCTACAGTGTCTTTCAGTCCTTCGATCTTAACATTTAAGGCTTTTATCTCTCTCGAGGAGCTCTGCAAGGTCGAGTCCATTTCAAGAAGCTTCTGCCATATCCTTTCCAGGTTCACCTCTGGGTTTCTTCTCAGAGATTCAGGAAACCCTTGGTCTGGATCTCAGCGAGTCCTGTAGTGGTCCGAGTTCCCCGCTGGGCTTTCCTTTGGTCGCACTTCTGGTGTCCGTTTGGATTGCCTCTTGGTTCTCTAATGTCGCTGGACACGGAAGTTTCATTGATGTTAATGGAGGGAAGAGAGATGTTTCATTCTCCAGCGGTTGGTCCGCTTCCCCGGATCCAGCCGCAGCGGATTCCAATCCTCCTACTGTTTGGGAAGTCCCGGGGAAGAAACGCTCCAGGTTTGTTTGAATCTGGGAGGAGGTCAAAGCAGGCGGGGGCACTAACCTCAGTGTCCCTTTTCTCTTCAAATGTGGCATTTTATTAATAGCGGAAACCTTTTTCTTTTATTATCCCCGATCAAGCCAACCAGAGCAGCTTACACTTCACCCGTTCTCGGTGCCATCTTGACACCCCCCCCCCCCCCGTCCTTAGGTCATTTTTGAGATGGTTGTCACTGGTTTTCGGCGATATTGGAAAATGAGGACGCCCATCTCAAAAATGACCAAATTCAAGCCATTTGGTCATGGGAGGAGCCAGCATTCGTAGTGTACTGGTCCCCCTGACATGCCAGGACACGAACCGGGCACCCTGGGGGCACTGCAATGGACTTCAGGAAAAGGTCCCAGATGCATAGCTCCCTTACCTTGGGTGCTGAGCCCCCCAACCCCCCCCCCCCCCAAAACCCACAACAGTACACCACTACCATAACCCTTAGGGATGAAGGGAGGCACCTACATATGGGTACAGTGGGTTTCTGGTGGGTTTTGGAGGGCTCACATTTACCATCACAAGTGTAAGAGGTAGGGGGGGATGGGCCTGGGTCCACCTGCCTGAAGTACACTGCACCCACTACAAGTGCTCCGTACCTGCATACTGCTGCGATGGACCTGAGTATGGCATTTGAGGCTGGCAAAAAAGTATTTTTAAAGATTTTTTTTGAGGGTGGGAGGGGGTTAGTGACCACTGGGGGAGTAAGGGGAGGTCAGCCCCAATTCCCTCCGGTGGTCATCTGGTCAGTTCGGGCACCTTTTTGAGGCTTGGTCATGAAAAAAATGGACCAAGTAAAGTCAGCCAAGTGTTCGTCAGGGACGCCCTTCTTTTTTCCATTATCGGCCGAGGATGCCCACCTCCTAAGCACACTCCAGTCCCTGGCCACTGCCGACACGCTCCTGTGAACTTTGGTCGTCCCCACGACAGAAAGCAGTTGAGGGTGCCCAAAATCGGCTTTCGATTATGCCAATTTGTCCGACCTTGAGAGAAGGACACCCATCTCCTGATTTGTGTCAGAAGATGGGCGCCTTTCTCTTTCGAAAATTCACCTAATGGACTAGATAGGTTCATTTTTGGGCTCATTTTCGAAAGAGGAGGACGCCCATCTTTCGACATAAATCGGAAGATGGACGTCCTTCTCACAGGGTCGTCCAAATTAGTATAATCGAAAGCCGATTTTGGACGTCCCCAACTGCTTTCCGTTGCAGGGACGGCCAAAGTTCAAGGGGCCGTATCGGAGATGTAGGAAAGGTGGGACATGGGCATGCCTAACACTAGGACGTCCTCGACCCATAATCGAAAGAAACAAGGACATCCCTGACGAACACTTGGATGACTTTACCTGGTCGTGTTTTTCTTACAACCAAGGCACAAAAAGGTGCCCGAAATGACCAGATGACCACCAGAGAGAATCGGGGATGACCTCCCCTTACTCCCCTACTGGTCATTAACCCCCTCCTACCCTCAAAAACATCTTTCAAATATTGATTGCCAGCCTCTATGCCAGCCTCAGGGGTCATACTCAGGTCCATCACAGCAGTATGCAGGTCCCTGGAGCAGTTTTAGTGGGTGCAGTGCACTTCAGGCAGGCAGACCCAGGCCCATCCCCCCTACCTGCTACGTTTATGGAGGAAACAGCGAGCCCTCCAAAACCCACCAGAAACCCACTGTACCCACATCTAGTGCCCCCCCTTCACCTGTAAGGGCTATGGTAGTGGTGTACAGTTGTGGGTAGTGGGTTTTGGGGGGGTTTGGGGGGGCTCAGCACACAAGGTAAGGGAGCTATGTTTCTGGGAGCAATTTATGAAGTCCACTGCATTGCCCCCTAGGGTGCCCGGTTGGTCTCCTGACATGTCAGGGGGACCAGTGCACTGCAAATGCTGGCTCCTCCCATGACCAAATGGCTTGCATTTGGTCATTTCTGAGATGGACATCCTTGGTTTCGATTATCGCCAAAAATCAGAAACGATCGTCTAGGGACGACCATCTCTAAAGGACGACCAAATTTCAGGATTTGGGCGTCCCTGACCGTATTATCGAAATGAAAGATGGACGTCCATCTTGTTTTGAAAATACGGGTTTCCCCGCCTCTGGATGGGGATGTTTTGCGAGGATGTCCAAATCAAAATGCGGACTTCCCTTTCGATTATTCCCCTCTTTGTCTCCTGTTCTGAACCTCCTTGACTAGTCCCAACGATTGAAACAGTGTACAGATTAAGGCATAGGCAAAGTAGGCATGTGCCCTGGGCCCAAATTCAGGGGGGCTCTTTCAGATGAGCTGAGGACTCAGGAGCCTTGGATTGCCAACTGTCTGGATTTTTTTTTTAGGATTCTACAAAGTTGTCAATTACTGGTTTCAAAGTCAGAATGATGGCTAAAGTGTCTGGATATTTTTCACAGTTTAGCCCTCTGTAGCTCTCCAATCCTCCCCGCTTCCAGTGTATACTATGGTAGGATCCAGCCAATGGGGGGACTTCTAGTCATAGGAAGGAGGGGCTGAGCTGCAACAGTGGAATAAGGTGATTGGATTGAAAAATAGGAAATAGCATTAGGTCAGAAAGTTGAAGCTGGCTCAGCCCCACCTCCCCTGCACAGCCATCGTCCCTGAACACTCAAAGCAAACAAACCTATCAGCTACTGTATCCACGTTATCGTTCTTTATTGTTGGTAGCATTTTTATTTAATCTCACTTATATTTTCAAACATGCCAGTTTGTGCAGCATATGGATATACACAAAGTATCGGTTTCATTGGTTAGAGTACTAATTTGTTCTAATTTGTAATCAGTTTGTCATTTGGAGGGACTGGTTATAGGGGACTCCCTAGCACCCTAGCCGGCTCTGTATTTGTGCATAGATGTTTTCGCCTAGTAAAGGGCCACCCAAAACAGACATCATGTTATGAGAATCAGGTGCTCAAGTACAAAGCCTTTTTTAAAACTTGCTCCCATAATGTTACTGAATTCTATTATGCTATCTCATTGTATTTTCAAATATAAGCCACAATGAACCCGTTTACTTGGGCTAACGTGGGATATAAATGCCAGTTAAAAAAAAAAATCTTTTATCCTCCACCTTTGAAGGCACTATCTATGCAACTGGATGGTGATGGCACAAGGAAAGCAAGGGGCTCTTTTACTAAGCTGTGGTAAAAAGGGCCCTGCACTAGCAGCGGGGGGGGGGGGGGGGGGGGGGGGGGGGCGCATTTTTTGCCACACACTGAGGCCCTTTTTACTGCAGCAGGTAAAAAGGCTGAAAAAAGACATGGCCATGCAGTAAGATTGCTCTTACTGCTTGGCCATGTCAGGGGGAGCACTTACCACTATCTACTGAGGTGACAGTAAGGGCTCCCACACTAAGCCAGTGGTAACTGCCTGTGTGCTTATTGCACTTCTAGTCTGCTCTATTCCTGCTTGGTTGGAGGGTTTTGCCTTCTGCTGCCGTTAGTCGACAGCAGCCCAAGAGCTCACGTTGTTCCTGAGCCCATGACAGTTTGCTTAGAGCCTGGGACCGTGACAAAGGCACTCCTGGCCAGTTAAATAGTTTTGAATATGGGGGGGGGGGGGGGGGGGGGGGGAGGGTAGTGTACACGCACATCTTTATGGCTTCTTCAGAGCAGATGTACATTTGTGCATGGGCATTTGCATGCTATTAGTGATTCTTCTGGGTGCCTATCTTATAAAGTCACATAGGCGCCCTTGTTGCCTTTATAAAATAGGCACCCTCTTATAAAATTATTCCTATAATTTATCAGTCACAAAAAAGAGGGATTTGTTTTAGTATGGATCCAGCTACTAAGCCCCACCTTCATGTATATACAGCACACAAGCTTGACAGCTCTGCTATTTGCATGTAACACCCATACATTTCTGTACAGTGAATCCACCAAGTTCTGAGTCATAAGGGACTAGTGTGACTGCTCCTTCTGAGACACTCCCAAAATGTTCTAAACAGACAACAAAAAAAAATCCCACCCCACCCAGGCCCCACACCTTTCTGATATCTGCATCTTAAAAAAAAAAGAAACCCTATATTGTGTTCCTGTGGAGTTAGAGAGAAGGGAAATCTTTTCTTTCATGCACTCCCATGGATGTCTACTTTATAAATATTTCTCACCTATAAGATGTCATCTTATCTATGTATTAGTGACTCACAGAACTCAGCCACTACAGAAATGCATGTGTAACATAGTAACATAGTAGATGACGGCAGAAAAAGACCTGCACGGTCCATCCAGTCTGCCCAAGAAATGTGCCACTTTTTTGTGTATACCTTACCTTGATTTGTACCTGTCTTTTTCAGGGCACAGACCGTACAAGTCTGCCCAGCACTATCCCCGCCTCCCACAATCGGTTCTGGCACAGACCGTATAAGTCTGGTCAGCACTATCCCCGCCTCCCAACCAACCAGCCCCACCTCCCACTACCGGCTCTGTTATCCAATCTCGGCTAAGCTCCTGAGGATCCATTTCTTCTGAACAGGATTCCTTTATGTTTATCCCACACATTTGAATTCCGTTACGTTTTCATCTCCACCACCTCCCGCGGGAGGGCATTCCAAGTTAGTTGCTGTTGAGACTTGGAAGGAGGAGGAAGTGCTGCCAGAGGCTCTGCAGGCTTCCAGGGGGAAGGGAGTGAGGCCTAGCTCCTTCCCCAGAAATGAGGAAGGTCCCTGGGGAAGCGGTCCTCAGGAAAAGCCCCAGGCCAGGGGGTCTCCTGGGGCCAGGGACCAGAAGGCCAGGAGAAGTAGTTCCCTCTCTGGCAGGGCTCCAGAGAGGAGGGAAAGGAGCCCTGTGGATCGAAGAGTGCAGGCTTCCACGGGAGGAACCCAGACCGGTACCCCCCTCACAGTGGCATGCCATCTAGCAGGTGAGGGGGGAGAGAGCTGGGGGAGGCCCCAGAGAACAGCAGATCGGAGGAGAGAGAGGAGAGAGCAGAGGTAATGGAGATCTGCCGGGAGGCCTACCGTGTCAGAGGAGGAGGACAGTGACTCCTCAGAGGAGGAAGATTCACAGACTATAGTCAGGATCCAGAGGACCCGACCAGTGGCCTGATTCAAATGGTGAGAAAGATAAAAAGCACAGAAAAAGAGGTGGTAGAGTTGGGGAAACGGGTTAAAATGGCAAAAGCCCTGTGCAAACTAGCCCCAGTGGAGCACCGCAAGACTTATACAAAGGAGGTAACCCGTTTGCTCAAGCTTCTTCAAAAGAAAGAACATTTGCTGGGGGCATTGAAAAAGGGCCCTGGGAACCCTCTGAGAGAAGTTTACATCAACAGAGAAAGAATGGCCTTGGGGGGAAAGGCCTGACAACCTTCAAACAGTCACAACAGCAAACAGAGAAGGAGAGTAGGAGCTCAGACCTTGGACCCAGAACACCCAGGGGCCAGAGGAGCTTCCTGGGCCCAGTACCCAAAACACATTACAGTATATGCAGTACCTTGCTAGTCAGTCTCTGGCAGCTTCTGGAGCAAGCAGGACTGGAGGTGGGGCTGGAGAGGCATCCTCGTTAAAGGAACCTGAGGTTGGAAAAACTGAACAGGAAAAAAGTTTTAAAACCCAGACTTTTCATCTTGTAGAAACAGGGGCTGGAAGTTCAGGAGAGAGACTCTTTTCTACACCAGTGATGGTGGAAGCAGAACTGAAAAACTTACTTGAGCAAGAAGCAAGAGGTCAGCAGAGGCAGTTGCAGCCACAGGTTTTGTGCCCATTGCCTGCAGCAGGAGTTGAGAGCAGCAAACAAACACTGACTCCATTGCAGCTGGGGAGGCCCCACCCATGCAGTACTGAGGGGCTGGAGGTCATGGCCAGGCAGGCTGCAGCACTGCCAAAGACTGAGAATGCTGAGGTTTTAGCAGAGGAAAACTGGTGACAGAGAGTGCTGCAGCTGGACAAACAGCAGGTGAAAAGGAGGGGTTCTCAATGAAGAAAGCACAGGAGGATCAGGAGTGTTTGCAACAAACCGGCCTGGCAGCAGAGGCTCCAGCCAATCGGGCTGTGGGAGCAGGAAAGACTGCAGAACAGCTACAAATGCTGGCAGGTGAAATAGCTGCAGCGCCAGAAGATTCCCCATGTGTGAGAGGGCAGGCACTTCTGGAGTGTGGGAAGCCTCATCCGCTTGGCGAAACAGCGGGGCTGGAGGATCCGACGGAGCAGAACGTTGGAGGAAAAAGGGACCCGGTCCAGAGAGCAGGTTTTGGGCGGGAGGGAGGGGTACTTGCCTTGCCATGCGCACCAGAAGTAAACGTAACTGGTGGTACTAGGGATTCTGATTCCGGCCAGGCAGCGGGGTGGTTGGTTCTGGGGGGAGGGGTTGATTTGAAGGGAGGGGGGCAGGGGCACCGGGAGGGGACCGGTTATATAGGGGAACCTGCTCTCAAAGTTCATACGGACCAAATCGATGGGGAGACAGGCAGGGTTTCTGTTGCAGGAGGCATTGAACTGATGGACACTGTGACTGCAGGGGATACGAGTGCTCGGGGGGGTGAGGGGTGCAGGGGACCAAGGTTTGCTGGTTGAAGGGGTACAAGGCATGTTGGGGGGAGGGATAGGGAGGGAGGCTGAGAAACGGGGAGGCTTAGAGAAGGAGGATATGATGCATCAGGAGCGGGGGGGTCCCCGCGCTGGAGAAGGGGGGGGACGGTGGGGGGGGGGTTCCGTCCTTTGCGGCGGTGGTGGGTGGAGGAGGCGGGCGCAGGGGAACTAGGGGGGTAGGGGGCAGCGAGGAAGGATGGGGAGGGGGGTGGGGGGGAGGCCAGGTTCCCAAAAGGAGGAATGTGGTACAATTGAAATGGGTGGGGGAGGGGGGGATGCCAAGCAGGGATGCAGTCCTGAGATTGGTCCTTGGTCTAGGATTCCTCCCAGAGGACCTCTATGCCTGTATTCATCCGGTGAATATACCAGAATACGACATCAGCTTTCTAACCCAGCGAGGCATGGAGGTCTTCTGGGAGAGATACGAAGGGGTACGGGGTGAGAGGGGACTGGAAGAATCTACCGGGCCGTACCGATTAGCAGACCCGACCTGGTGCAGGTAACCTTCTGGTTCGAAATGAGTCTCTATCAGGGGCGGACCTGGCCTTCTGGCTACAACGGTACGCAGAATTGCGTACCCCCCTTGTCCAAACTCCGGACCCCAGTAGGGTGTGGGCTGGAGGTTGGGGTGCGCAGGTTAGGCTGAGGCAGGCAGGGCATGTCACCCAGCACATTCCCTCCTCGGCGTTCAATCGGCAGGGATCGGATTCTCTGCTTTATAAGGGGCAGCCACGGCCAGTGTCACAAGTGCGGGTCGTTTAGACATTTTAGTATGTCATGCCCGGTGTGCAGTGTGGAAAGTGCGGGGTCTAAGGAGCATCCCACGGAGTCCTGTATGTCTATTCGGTGCAACTTGTGTGGGGGTCTGGGGCATGCATTTCGAGCCTGCCCTTGGGCCTCCCATAATGGGGGGTGAGGAGGAGATAGATAGGGATGGTTCAGGTCAGGGGGAGGGGGCCGGGGAAGCAGACCATGATCAGGTTCCCGGGGGGGGGGGGGAAAGGGTCCAGGGAAGGACAGGGACAGGTAGAGGGGGGGGCTTGCTTGGGGGAGGGTCGGAAAGCGGCAGGAAGGGGAGGATGAGGGCTGGACGCGGGTGTCCAAGAAACAGCGAAGAGGAAAGGGGGGAAGGGGGGTGGGAATGGGGATAGAAGTAGGGAATAGATTCAGGGGTTTGGACGAGGAGGGAGGGGTTGAGGAAACTGGCTGGTGAGGAGGTAGAGGATGGGGGTAGCCGGCAGGATGGGTTGGGAGGTAGGGGAGAAGAGTGAGGGAAACACCGGGTAAGAGGAAAGAGAACCGGGGGGGGAGGGTTTGAGGGACAAAGAGGGGGGAAGGGTAGGGGGGGGGGGGGGGGATCGGGGGAGGTGACAGCTGATGCAGGGAGGGCGGGAGAGGAAAGGAAGGTAAGAAAGGATGTAGTAATGCAGGCCCGTGAGGGAGGGAGGAAGGGTCGGAGGCGGGATGATGGGAAGGGTGGAAGAAGAGGATGGTAGTAGGGTGGAAGAGGGAGGAGAGGAGGGGGGCAGGTCGGTTGATGATCCCCAGGGAGGGAGGAGGTGGGTTGAAGACAAAAAGAAGATAGGGAGGAAGAAAGCAAGGGTGGGGGAAGGGATGTTTTAAGCTAGGGGTCCGGGATTGGGCGGAGGAGGAAGAAGAGGTGGAGGGGAAGGGACCATGGATGATGGTGTGGAGAGAAGGGAAGGCAGCCCGGAAGGCGGGGGGTGTGGTAGTGAGGACTGATGGCCGGGATCTGTATGGTGTTCGCCCACCTAATGTGGCTAGTGTCGCCCTCCCAGAGGGCAAGAAGCTTGGCATTTGAGGCTCTCTGCTGTGGAGGCGGACTGTTTCCCTCTCCAGGAGACCCGGTTGCAGACGCGGAGGACATCCGGCGGGCAAAGAGGGCCTGGAGATGGGGACCCTCTATATGGGGTCTGGCCGGGGAGAGGTATGGGGGATAGGCATCTCTTTTAAAACCAATAAAGTAGAGATTCAGAGGGGTGGAGCTGGGTATTGGTAGGTGTTTGGTGTTGGACCGTAATATTTGCGGGGGGGTGGCCTTGCGGGTGATTAATGTGTATGGGACCGCAAGCAAACAGGGAAGGTCTGCATTGTTCAACAAAATTAAGCCTTACCTATACACTTTCAAGGCAGTGTTGTGTGGGGAGGAGACTTCAACACATCTTACGGAAAGAGGATAGTGGGGGGCGGGCACCACAAGTACGTTATGATGGGGTTCGACTAGCGGGGATTATGAAAGGAGCAGGGCTGGTGGATGTACATATTGCACTTGGTGGTGGGAATCAGGGTTTCACCTTTTCACGGGGCACCTGTAGGAGCAGAATTGACCGGTTTATAGTTCGGGAAGGGGCATGTAGGCAGGCACCTAGGGTGGTGGAAGTAGATTTCTCTGACCACAGGATGGTGATGATAGAGTTGGGGGGAGGGGGGGCGTGCAAGCTAGGGAAAGGGTTGTGGAGATTGAATCTCAAATGGTTGAAGGAGGGGGTGTTGCACCAGGAGTACCTGGAATTCCTAGCAGACCAGGTGTCCATTCAGGGTGTCTTCCCTTCCCTCAGGGACTGGTGGGAAGTACTGAAACACCGCACCAGAGGGTTCTTTCTCCGTCAGGCAAGGCGGGAGGGAAGGGAGGCCACCCGGTTGGGGATCGCCCTGAGGAAAGCGACGGGATAACTCTAATTTCCCGGGGGGGGGGGGGGAGGAGGGAGGATATTGAGGTACTGCAGCAGGAGGTTGAAAGAGTACAGTACAACCGCTACTCTTCCCTCGTCTACGAGCGGGACTTCGGGAAGCTGCTTGGTCCGGACCCGTCTGACTGCTGCCAGGAACGAAGGAGAGGAGGGTGGTGGTGGGGTTTAGGGATGAGGGGGGGGGTGCCTCCAAGAATCCAGGGAAGGTATTTTGCGGGTGGTGGGGACGCATTTTGGGCGGGTTTTCTCGGACCTACAGTTGGGGACAGAGGCCATGGAAGATATATTGAGGGGACCCCGGGGGGTCGGGTAACTGGGGGCCCCATCTTCAGGTCTTAACGCAGCCGTGGACGCTGGGTGAGGTGGAGGAGGCCATTGGGGCCTTGCGGCGCAGAACAGCGCCGGGGCCGGATGACTTCCGGCGGAGTTTTACCAACGGTTCAGGGACCAGCTGGCGCCGCTCTTGCTGAACTCTGGGAGGAGGCATTCTTTAGCGAACAGGAGGATCCTTGCCGGAGTCTATGGGAGGATCAGCATTGGTCCTCCTTAGCAAAGGCAAGGACCCTCAAGACGTGGCGAACTGGCGACCAATAGCACTATTGAACAGCGACCGGAAGATCTTCGCCCACATGCTTCATGCTCGCATGAGGAAGGTCTCCGGTGAAGTGCTAGCAGTCCCGCAGAGGTGTGGGGTCTCCCAGGAAGGGGGTGCTGGACGGCAGTAGCCTGGGTGAGGGAGGGCTTGGAACATAGCCGGGTGGAGATGGTAGGTGGTCGTGGCCTTGGACCAGGACAAGGCTTTCGACCGAGTGCAGTGGGAGTTCTTGTGGAAGGTCCTGGATCACTATGGCTTCCCGGGGGAGTGGAGCGCACACTGCAACTGTTGTATGCTGGGGCGCGATTTTTTCCCCTGGTGAATGGATGGAGGGGGGCGGAGGTGGGGGTCACGGCAGGGTACGGCAGGGGTGCCCATGAGCCCCCTGCTGTACGCTTTTGCCATAGATCCCCTGGTGCGGAGGCTAGGAGGAGGAGGGGAGGGAGGGCTCAGAGGGGTAGAGGTTGGCAAGGAACGTATTGAGAGTCATCGCTTATGCAGACGATGTCACCGTTTGGGTGGCAGACCAGAGGGAGGGGAGGATGCTGCGGGAGACCCTTGAAGAATATTCCAAGGCATCGGGGTCACGGGTAAACCTGGGTAAGTGTACTAGCTTGTGGGTGGGTCCAGAGGAACGGCGATTTAACTAGGGGGCGGGTTTCCTGCAGGGATTGAAAGAATGCGGGTGTTGGGAGTGTATTTTGGGGGGGGGGATTACGGGCGGGAAAGTTGGGAGCAAAAGATATCAGAGGCAAGGGAAAAGGTGGATCGTTGGAAGGGGTGGCGGATGTCCATGGCAGACAGGGTCCGGTTGTTGAAGACCCAGATAGTCCCCATGTTTCTCTTCTTGAGTTACATCTGCCTTTTGCCGGAATGCTGTTTCACTCATTGTACAGCGTGTTTTTTCAACTTTTGTGGGGCAACAGGATGAACCCGGTTAAAACGCAATATTACTTACCGGTCGCGGGAGGAAGGGGGGGTGGGGATGGTAAACCCTGTCTTGCTATTCTCCTCCCTGTTCATCCAGTTTAACCTTGGGCGGGGGGAGGGCCGGAGGCCCCAGGGTGGGCACAAAGTGTTGTGCAGTGGTGGGAGGGATTTTGGGGCCCTTGGTGGGGAGGGGGGAAGGTGGGGAGGTTGCGGAAGGGTTTCCCAGAGGGGGTAGGCTACTACAAATCCTTAGTAAAGCTGGTCCGGTTGTGGGACATTACATGGGAGGAAATAAGGGCGGGGCAGAGGGAGAGCTGGGTGGAGCGGGTTCGCTCCCAGCATTTCTCATCTCCCCCTGACTCTTAGGGATGCTCCAGGGCCCGTGCTGAGGCAGGGCCTGGGCTTTATTTCATCTAGACGACTCCCGAACAAGTACAGGGACATTGCCTGGCTGTCCCTTCACGGTAAATTATATGTTAGGGCAAATATGCACCGAAGCATGCAGGACCGAAACTGCCCGAGGGGGGAGTGTGCTGGTCAGCTGGAGACGATGGACCACTTCCTTATGGAGTGTCCATTCTCCAGAGCAGTTTGGAAGAGTGGCCGCCTTGTTGGCCATCCCCAGCTTCACGTCCTACACCTATGCAGACTGGGTGTACGGGAGGCAGCAGGGGACGGGGCAGCTGGAGCCAGGTACCGCCTTCCTCATATCAGTTATTATCAGGTACTGCCTGTGGGTGGCCCGATGCGGGGTGTCTATGCGCCAGGAGTGCAGGTCGGCTGAGCAGGTTTCCTGGGACGTTGTCCGAGCCGTCCAGGAATTGGCATGCTGGGAAAAGGTGGAGGGGGGGGGTACTTAATTTTGGGGTTTGGTGGAAGCATGTACGCTTGAAGTTGATTTGAATGTATGGTGTGGGGGGATTTGGGGGGGGGTCGGGTTTTATCGGGTTTGTATTTTTTGTATAAAAGTGTAGTGGGGCTGGTTTTACAACGGCATGATGTAATGTCTTGAATATTGGTTTTTTCCGTTTTATTTAATAAAGGAATTCTCCAAGCATCCACCACTCTCTCCGTGAAAAATATTTCCTGACATTTTTCTTGAGTCTGCCCCCCTTCAATCTCATTTCATGTCCTCTCGTTCTACCACCTTCGTATCTCCGGAAAAGGTTTGTTTGCGGATTAATACCTTTCAAATATTTGAACGTCTGTATCATATCACCCCTGTTTCTCCTTTCCTCCAGGGTATACATGTTCAGGTCAGCAAGTCTCTCTTCATACGTCTTGTAACACAAATTCCATACCATTCTCGTAGCTTTTCTTTGCACCGCCTCGATTCTTTTTACATCCTTAGCAAGATACGGCCTCCAAAACTGAACACAATACTCCAGATGGGGCCTCATCAACGACTTATACAAGGGCATCAACACTCCCTTTCTTCTGCTGGTCACACCTCTCTCTATACAGCCCAACAACCTTCTAGATACAGCCACCGCCTTGTCACATTGTTTCGTCGCCTTCAAATCCTCAGATACTGAAGGCAACGAAAGTGTGAGTTGATGTTAGCAGATGGATGTTCATGCATGACATATTTATTTATTTGTTGCATTTGTATTCCACATTTTCCCACCTATTTGCAGGCTCAATGTAAGAGAATGGGCATGGGCGTAGTTTGACTGTTCCATTTGGGGGGGCAAAGGATGAGGTGGGGTATATTAGCATATTCATTTGCATATATATATATATACTAGTAAAAAAGGCCTGTTTCTTAACGCAATGAAACGGGCGCTAACAATGTAATGAGTTCCTGCCATTAACGTTTCCACGGTTGTATTCTGAATATAATTTTTGTTACATGTGTAAGATTTCTTTATATACAATATTTTTTGTGTAAACTGTGTTACAATGTGGTAAAAGTTTTCCTTGTTCAGGCCCTTCAATCCAGGGGTTGTATCTGACCTTCAGCGGTAGGGGGGGCCCGAGCCGAGGTGAGGGGGCACATTTTAGCCCCCCCCCGCCGCCATCGCCCCCCCCCACCATCGCCATCATTGCCCCCCCGCGCCGCCGCTGCCATCATTGCCGACTCGACCCCCCCCCCCCCGCTCACTCGCCCCGCTCGCCGTCGCCTACCTGGGCTGGTGGGGACCCCATCCCCCGCCAGCTGGTCTTCTTCCTTCCTTTCAGGTTTCTGAGTCTGACGTCCTGCATGTTGTATGTCAGACTCAGAAACCTGAAAGGAAGGAAGAAGACTTCGGCTGGCGGGGGATGGGGTCCCCGCCAGCCCAGGTAGGTGACGGCGAGCAAGTGGACAGGTGAGCTGGGGGGGAGGGTCGACGGTAGGGGGGTCCAGGGCCAAATCTACTGCTTCAATCAGTTTAACAATCACACCAGAAGAGCTCCTTGTGAGAATGCAACATACAGTTGCCGATGTGAGAGCCTGAGAGTGGCAGTGTGGAGAGATACACAGAGTGATTGTATGTGTCTGTGTGTGAGTGTATGTGTTTGAGTGACAAAGTGATTAAATGTTTGTCTTCCCTTCCGTTCTGTACACTTGCCTCCACAGATGTTCATACGTACTTCCCTGTATATGACTGTTGTTAGAGATTCAATTCAATCCACTCCACTTCCCTCCTCCAAGTACCGTTCTGTCTGATTGGTGAGGGCGGGGGACAGTGAGAGCCAATGAAACGCTGAACTACAGACTTACGAACCCTACACTGCCACAGTGCCACAGAGTCGGCTTCAGAATGTTGGAGGTGCTTTTTATTATATAGGATATATATATATATGCAAATGAATATGCTAATATGGAGGCAGGAAGGAAGGGAGAAAGAGCTGTTTTTGGGGGGAATAACCATAATGAATATGTATGAGATATCTCATACATATACATTATGGTTATTCCCAAAAAAGCCAGCTCTTTCTCCCTTCCTTCTTTCCTCCTTACCCAGCACTCCTTCTTCCTCTCCAGTAGTATTTCCCCACCCCCTTTTCCATACCATGCCAGTGTAGACCTTAGAAATGCATAAGCTCTATATGTAGATTCTTCAAGAGGTAGTGTGTCATGATTTAGGCTCTAAAACCCTTTCTGATGTTTTGGTGCCACCTCAGTAAGGCCAACACACAATCTCTCCACTGCAAAACACTATACACAAACTTGTGCGAAAACACACTCACAGCCTTACCAAACCATAACAGCACTAATTCCATGGACAGGATAAGCTACAACTTTAAGCGTGGAAAGGCAGCATTGTAATTACACCAGGCTCTAAAACACCAGTACACAATCTAATGAAAAAAAAGGTCTGCAAATAATACTACACACTAGCAGAATACTGCACCTTGATCACACACGAAAAACACATGACAACAGATATGACACAAGGAACTAGAAATAAAAAAAATATGAAGGCAAAATACTGAACTGGAAAGTTATCTCAAGAAGTCCGACTCGGCATGCAGCAATACTAGAAAAACTGAAACTTACATGAAAAATATCACAGAAGTACATTTCCAAAAGCTGACATATTCCAATTAATAAATTCTGAATAATATGCTTTTTTCTACCTTTGTTGTATGGTCATTTAGTTTTTCTATTCGCTTTGGTCCCAGTGTCTTCTGTTTTATGCAGTGTCTTCTTTCCATTTGATATTTTTTCTCTCACCATGTCCACCATCCTCCTGTGTCCTTATGTGTCCTGTCTACCATCTGTAGCCCTGGCCCTATCCTTCCTCCAGATTCAGCTTCAGCTTCAGCATCTACCCTCAAAGTGTTCTGATCCAGCCCTTAAATTCAGCAGTTTTCCCTCTGTCCATATCCAGCATCTCTCCTCACTCCCCTCCCTTCCATCCATGTGCATCTCCTTCCTGACTTCCCTCCCCTCCATCCATCCATGTCCAGCAATTCTCCTCTCTCCCCTGCCCTCTCCTCCATCTACCCATATCCAGCAAACCTCCTCTCTCCCCTGCCCCAATTCATCCATGTCCAGCAATTCTCCTCTCTCCTCCATCCACCCATGTCCAGCAACTCTCCATTCACCCCTGCCCTTTTCTCCATCCACCCTCAGCAAATTTCTTCTCTCCCCTGCCCCCTCCATCCATCCATGTCCAACAATTCTCCTCTCTCCCCTGCCCTCCCCTTCATCCATCCATGTCCAGCAACTCTCCATTCTCCCCTGCCCTCTCCTCCATCCACCCATATCCAGCAAATTCCTCTCTCCCCTGCCCCCATTCATCCATCCATGTCCAGCAATTCTCCTCTCTCCAGCAATCTCTTCTCTCCCCCCTACCCTCCCCTCCTCTCCATGTCCCTTCCCCTTCTGCAACTGGAGTTGGGCATCCAAAGATTTTGGGCCTGTTAAGATCGGGTCTTTATGTCCCTGCATGATCAAGTGAAATCCCAATTAACATTGATACTGGGTAAAACCTGAAGAAGCCTATGAGAAGGCGAAACGATATGGGCCCCGTTGTTTATTCCACCAGAAAGGTTAATGGGCAACTCCAGTGAAAGCTAAGTATCATTTTTGAAGCTTTTGCTGTTATTTATTTACATTGCAATATTCAATTTAATATAATGATTAGCACTATGGGTATACAACAGCCCCATGAATGAGATAGGACCCCAGACACTATAATCTCATGTAGATATTTGAGTCTGGCAGGTCAGACCTTGGCTTATCCTTGGTCTCTGAGGGCTATACCCATCAATTGAAAACCTTAGTTCATTTTTACCCTTTGGGTGTTTTTTGCTGTTCTCTAGCTGTTATTGGTATTAGATTACATCCATATCTTGGCCCCTGCCTAGTCCTACCCAAAACACACATCCTTGCCATATGAACATACTGCAGTTTTAGACATCCATGCAACATGAATGTCTAAATGCCAGTTTTCAGACATTCAAAACATGAATAGAGCTTCAAAAATAACAAACCTATCCTCTTTAGCTATGTAGACTTTTTCTGCAATCAAATCTGTAGCAGAAGTATCAAATAATCCAGTTTCTTTAGACTTAGCACCAGTCCTAGCTGACATGCAGGCTTATTTTTGAAAGAGGGCTCCCATCTTTCGACACAAATCGGGAGATGGGCATCCTTCTCCCAGGGTCGCCCAAATCGGCATAAGAAAAAAGCCAATTTTGGGCGTCCTCAACTGCTTTCCGTCGCGGGTACGACCAAAGCTCATGGGGGCATGTTGGAAGCATAGCGAAGGCGGGACTGGGGTGTGCCTACCACATGGGCGTCCTCGACCGATAATGGAAAAAAGAAGTGTCCCTGATGAGCACTTGGGCGACCAAGCCTCAAAAAGGTGCCCAAACTGACCAGATGACCACCGGAGGGAATCGGGGATGACTCCCCCTACTCCCCCAGTGGTCACTAACCCCCTCCCACCCTCAAAAAAACCTTAAAAATATTTTTTGCCAGCTTCTATGCCAGCCTCAAATGTCATACCCAGCTCCCTGACAGCAGTATGCAGGTCCCTGGAGCAGTTTTAGTGGGTGCAGTGCTCTTCAGGCAGGTGGACCCAGGCCCATCCCCCCCTACCTGTTACACTTGTGCTGGTAAATGTGAGCCTTTCAAAACCCACTGTACCCACATCTAGGTGCCCCCCTTCACCCTTTAGGGCTACGGTAGTGTTGTACAGTTGGGTAGTGGGTTTTGGGGGGCTCAGCACACAAGGTAAGGGAGCTATGCACCTGGGAGCAATTTATGAAGTCCACTACAGTGCCCCCTAGGGTGCCCAGTTGGTGTCCTGGCATGTCAGGGAGACCAGTGCACTACGAATGCTGGCTCCTCCCATGACCAAAGGGCTTGGATTTGGTCGTTTCTAAGATGGGCGTCCTCGGTTTCTATTATCGCCGAAAACCGGGGACAGCCATCTCAAAAATGACCTAAGGATGACCATCTCTAAGGTCGACCTAAATTTCTTGATTTGGGCATCCCTGACTGTATTATCAAAACAAAAGATGGACGCCCATCTTTTGTTTCGATAATACAGGTTTCCCCGCCCCTTCACAGGTCGTCCTGCGAGGACATCCTCAGGAAAACCTGGGCGCCCCTTTCGATTATGCCCCTCGTTATTCCCTGGTGCACACTAGTAGCCAGAGTTCTGCTTTCAACTGAAAGAAGAACCATGAATTCCAAAATGTAGGGTGTGTGTGTGTCTGTGTGTGTGTGAAAGTTTAAATCCCAGAACTGGCTTACAAGCCTCCTGCCCCCCTCCCACCCTCAGGAATTGGGCCAGCTGGCAGTTGTGTTACAATGGTACATTTAAACATTTCCTCTCCCCTGTATGATCCCTAAGAATGAAGTAACACACAAGACAGAGGTCACAAAAGCACTGATTATTACATGAACAGTAGTTGCATAATCCGAAAGACACCATTCAGCTGCGTTATTAAACAGAGAAAGAAAGGGCTAAGAACTCAGGGAACAACAGATCATTTCACTTTTGCCAGCCTAAGAGGATTTCTTATTAGACTTTGTTTATTATGTGTTGTATAACAGTCTCCAGTCTGTGCACCTCACACAAAATACTGAAGAGGGTGCTGGCCTCCTAAAACCAGAGGCTAAAGGACACAAAATAAATACAGCATATCTCCACACCATTAAAAAACAAACAAACCAGGGCAAGTCAACAAAACTGGAGAAAACACTGCAAAACAACTCCAGATCAGTTCCATAGTGAAATCTTTAGGTTCTTCAGCAATGTTGGGTAAGAAATGCTGAGATAAGACTGTGAAGGAATCTCCATTCTGAGAAAGAACAATGTGGTTCTCCCCCAATCTAATACCCGTTTTCCAAATTTGTGCAATTTGTCCAGTTCAAGATGGTCATTTCTGCTTGGAGGACCACCTGTGGTCTACGGCCAAGGTGCCTGAGGAGTACAGAAGATCTCATCCATCATCTCAAACAAGAGTGCAAGTATACATTCAACATCCAACAATTCTTATGTCATAGAAAACACTTCATGAAGTCCATTTTCAATAAAAATATCCCTTTTTTATATATATGAGTTGTGGCAGTGGTTACAATGTTTGGCTTTGCACTTCTTCAAAAATAGCTTTCTGAAAAGGATTTTATTTCTTTTTAGTGCTCTGTATTTTTAAGAAAGGGCTGCTAATACTAACTCTAAACATTTCTTGTTGGATTCTCCTAATGTAAAAACTATTTTAGTGTTGTTAGTCAAACTGCATGTCATCATGAAACTTGGATACAGTCCCATTTTTGCCCCACCCAATATATGCAAGTGCATGTTGCCTTGCTTCAAAAAAAGGCCCTGAATGCATTGGGATCCATCAGAACTCCAGAATGACAATAGGTCACACAGCTAGACTGGCACTACTGTTCGTTTTGCCTGCCTCAGCTCTTCAAACTTTTGTTTTACTGAGGACTGAGCACCTTAGATTAGAGGTTGGAACAGAGAAATTGTCCTGGTGCCATATGAGATCTACTAATTAATTATTTAATTTCCTGTTTAAGCAAATCCACCCTAGCTATGCACAATCTCCAACCTGGAATTCTTTCACACTTGACAGAAAATTTCCCTCTTACAAGCACCATTTATCAAGGTCTTTGCCCATAAACAAAGAGTGAGAATAAAAGCACTCATGAATTGATCTTTTCCATCTGGTCTACATACTTTCAGAATACAAATGTGGCTCTTTGAAAATGCAAATTTTCTTAACTTTTGTCATTCTGAAAACTTGATGGTAACCTAAATAGTAATTGATTTTAGCAAAGCTGAAAGGCTAGAAACATTACTGAAAGGAGAATTGGCTAGCTGACAAAACTTTTCAATCTTTGAATATACTCAGGCTCCCATTAGAAAACTGGTAGTCACTATCCTATTTGTGGTGCCCTGTGAATTTCTAATCCTATAGCAGCCTTGGGTCACCCATTTTCCACTCTCTTATTTAAATATGGTTGCCTAGTCATAAATATTTCAACACCTTATAACTACTTTCTCTGATTTTATTGTACACCATTTTTAAGCTGTACTCATGCATATTTTGGTCAGGAAATGTCTGTAACTATATAATTTATCTTGTACACTAAAAGTCTCCACACTCGGTCCTCAAGGACCGCAACCCAGAGTTTCAGGTTCTCCACAATAAATACGGATGATACAATTTGCATGCACTGCCACCAAGGCTGAGCAAAACATGTTTTTTTAAAAATTTGTCCACCCCCTGTCCGTGAGCTTTGTCCTGCAGAAAATATTTGTTTTTAGACACCAAACGCCTTGTAATTCCTTTACAAGTTTCTCTGCTGGTTAGCTTCTTCTCTTTCATTACCAGTACAGCTCCCAAGAACTATTTGCAGGACATAGGACACAGTCTTTTAGTATACATTATCTGTGGTGTAATGACTCCATGGTAGTTCACATTCTTACATCAGGCAACATGGTGGAATCAAACAAAAAACTAATACAAACATTTGAAAAAAAAGATTTTTTTGCTAGCTGGCAATGGCAACCGGCTACCAAGGAAGACCAATACAGCAGGGGTTTGTGTCTAGCACAAAGTCCAACAATTCAAAAACATTTTCCAAAAGGTTCTGAGAGAGTGTTGCCATCATTGGTTTACTCATCTTGAGGTGACATGCCTAGGTAAAAACATGAATTTTGGAACAAAGCATATTAAGATGTCAAGGGATATAACAGTTACGTCTGGATTTTTACAGGTACAGTAGGGAAATTTTTGGACTCCTGGTAGGACAGGGCCAATCAGGGTAAAGAGCTGAGATTCTGCAGGGTCAGTGGAATGAGTTCAGAGGCTACCATCTGTTGTGCTAAATACATATTTGTGAAAGGTACTAAAAGCTGTACTAGTCCTAGAAAACACTGAAGCTTTGATGGACTATGATGCCATTTTATTAGACCAACCATAAACAGTGGTGTAGCATACAATATGAGCTTTCCAGTTTACACAGCACCTATTTTCTCAGAAGCTCAGGTATAACATCTCTTTTGTATGTACTTTAAAGGTCTGCAAAGACCCATATAGATTTCATGACAGGTTTAGGCTGTCTTATCCAAATGGCCTAATTTATAGCACTCTTCCCTCATCCAGTCTCATGGTTACAGAAGCTGGAAATGTTTCTAATGATATGGATAGCTCTTACATATCTAAAATAGCAATAATATGAAATCTGTAATCTACTCTCCTTATGCTTGCAATGGGCTCTTGAAATCCCAACCTTTTAAAAGACGAGACTTAAAAATGATTTACAAAGTTAACTTTGGAGTCAACCTCATACTTTTTTTCCACTTTGGGGCCTGCCTGATGCAAGAAGTTTCTACATAAAGAGAAAGAGGAAACAAGAGAAAAGAACAAGAAAGGGTTGTTTCTCTCCACCCCCTTTTAACAAAAGACTGATACAAGCAAATACAGAGCATTCTGCACACGGACAGCAAAGCAGAATTGCACAACCAAAAAGATCTATTCATTTGGCTTCTTCAGAGAAAATATAAGTTCGCACCCTGAACCTTCAGAACCATGGAAAAGAATAGCAAACTTGAAGCACAGGAATAGTGAGGTGGCAAATAACCTACAATGCACTTGACATCTGTAGGAACCAGTCTAAATGGCAGTTGGAGAAAGAGGGTATGTTCCCATTCACAAGGAAAGCTGTTAACCAACACTCAGCTGAAATTCTCCTCTGGGTTCTGTTGATTCAGCAGACGAACATGTGTAAATGGAAAGTGACCACATTTACCATTACATTCTCCCTCCCATTGACCAATCCCATTAATCTCCAACTTTTACTAGTTCACCGACCTCCAAAGTCGTAGGCATTAGGTATTTGCTTCTGGATAACCCTGGTATAACTAGGCCCATAAATAGGCATAATGTACAGCCGGAGACCTCGATGGCAGTATTCTGGGACATACTCTGGGGTTGGGGCTAAAAGATAAGCTGGAAGCGCCAACATTCGGCACAATCTACTTATCTTTAGCTATTTAAGTTACGCCTTCATAAACAGTTATCCTAAATTAGGGATGTAGTTATCAACATGGGCTACTGTTAAGACATATTATTTTACTGTTAACCCTAGTTATTAGGTTTCACTGTATAAAATGGGACCTGTTGAAAAACCGCATGAGTTACAGGTAAATTAACATGTCTTAATAGTAGACCACATTGATATCTATGCCCCTCAAATGGATAGGGTGACTGAAAGCATGCTTAGGGGGTCTAGTTACTGTTCCTTGTAAAAACATTCAGAAGGAAATGCTGTCTTCATTCCCTCATGAGTCCTTCCCTGTTTGAAATTTCTGCATTTTTCTTATATATAGAAAAGATATCTGCTATATTAGCAAATTACAGAGATATCTACAGGTACATTTAAAATTTTTCCCCTTGAACTGGTAATAACACATCAAGGGGATAAAGAAGATGAAAATAATTGCACTAAGGGTAGGAAAAAAAATAAAAGAATATGCTAGTAAAAATAAACTGTAAACATCATTTGTTTTGTTTCCTGTAGCATGTAAAAGGTAATTTTGTAAAGGGGCGCCTATCCCTAGGCCTAATGAAGTGTCCATCTGGAGTCTATCCTATAAAGAAAAGTAGGTGCTTACTTTTCATTATAGAATATGATAGTAACTAGTTACATCTGCACGAATGTTGCTACACACAAACATTTATGCCAACCACAGAGCAGATGTAAATGCTTGTGCCTAGATTGTGATGTAAATCATAATATATTTACATGCTTAATTGTGCATCCTACCCATGCTCTGTCTACAAAGTAAGACCCACTGAAGTTTGGTGCATACTTACAGAACAGCACATAGCAGGAATATGCTCATTTGTGTGCATATGTATGCACATGCATGCATAAATCACTAGAATACCATCGTTTACATACATTCTTGCCACCTAAATCTAGGCAGCTCCTGTGTGCTTAAAGTAATTCTGAATCAGGAGAAGCACAGTAGGTAGTCAACTTCCTACTAAAGTCCTCAGTTCTTTCCCAGCCTACTGGCAGCGTGGTGCAATGCTTCTGAACCTTCTCCTAGAGGCACACTTAGCCAGTTGGGTTTTTGGAATTAACACACTGACTATGCATGGAACACATGTGCATATATTGAAGACCCACTGTATACCAATCTCTCCCGCACATAATCATTGTGGTAACCTTGAAAACCCAAATGGTTAGGTGTACCTCCATGAAAAGGGTTGAGAAGCACCAATGGAAGGCTCAGTATTCCTGGAGTCAAGTTCTCTACTGACTAAAGTGTTCTGGGGTCTTCACCCCTTACAGCAAACTGACTCCTTAGCCAACCAGGTACTCTCAGAAGAAAAGAATGGTATGCAAAGCAGTTATCAGAAAAATGTCTCCCATCAGATTACTGGGATACCTGCAAGCACCCAGAATACTCAAAAAAACTGGACAGAGAGCAGCAATAATATGATCAAACAAAGACGTTCATAATCCTGAAGGCCACTATGTCCCAAGATGAATTCAAGAACAACCTCTGAAGACCACAGAAGAGACACAATTTACTGTCATAGCAAATCAGTATGTACTTCTAGTAGCTCACATAGCCAGAAACTTCCAAGAAATGAGAAAGAAGCTAGTCAGAGACACACTACCCTAGAGAAAACACCAAATTAGACAGAGAAAACAGAAAAGACTACTCTAAGAAAGGGAAGAGTAGGCTTCTAGAAACTGTAGTCCCAGAGAAATCCAAGGGACAGATGACAGGAACATGACATTAATGGGGGATCCAAGAAAGACTAATTAAGGATGTACTTAGAGAGAAGAGGGGAGGAGAATGTAGGAGAGGTAGAGTACAGTCAGAAAAGCAAGAGCTGGTTGGAGTGAAACCATGGCAGACTGAGAATTAATCAGGGCTTTGAGGGGGTACTTGGGGGTACTGAGTACCAGTACCTTTTCCATTGTCTGCTAAAATTGACCCATAGAACCCAAGTTTTCATGAAACAGCTCAGGCTCTACACACCAATTCTGCCTTGTCATAGGTTCTGTGACTGGTTGGAGGTGGCCTGGCTATTATGGGGTGGGTCCCTCAGTGATTACCCCACTCCTGAAGGGTGGCCTAGCATTTGAGTACCGGCACCTTTTTTGCTAGAAAAACAACACTGGAACTAATGTTCTAAGTGGTGATATCTTTGTAAGGTGACTGAAGAGAGCCTGCAGTTTGGGACTAGTAGTATGACAGGAAACAGCAAAGAAAGGTGCTTTGGTTGCTGTACAAAGTTTATGCCATCCTCTGTTGCCTATACCTATCTGACACAATCCTGGTGCCTCAGGGATGTGGGAATTGAACAATTCTTGCTGAAGGAACAGAAATTGAAAATTAAAGACCTTGCTGTTTTTGGGTGATTCAACAGGTGCTCAGCTTGGGTCACAAATTGTGACTGGTCACAGCTGTCCAGTCAAAACCCATGTAAGTTAGCAGGCTCAAAACTCATGCTATTTCTGTGCTAGGCGGAAGTGGGGGGTGGGGAGGAGGTTTATAGGTACTACGTTTGAAAGAAAGAGAAGGGAAGAGGGGTTTAAATGTTGAATTCTGACTCTAGTGGACTCAAGGTGTAATGGTTATCATGGCGAAAAGAAGAAACGTGTAGCTATTACAATTGCCTTGATGTTTACATTATGTTATCCGTCACTGGTTGAACAGAGCATCCAAAAACCTTAGTGATGGATGGCAATCTGCAAAATTTCTGTCAGTCAGATGGCAACACACAGGACCCCCCCAAAAAAATCAAAGCAGAGACATTTGGTAATCTCTATTACAAAAAAATTAATATAATAACTAAAAAAAGAAGAAAAAAATCTTTTTACTGGAATTGCACTCTCCCCTAAAATAGTCCATTTGCCAGCCGGCATTTCATAATCATCTTGGATTATACTACTGAGGTCATAAGATGTCATGCCTGATTACAAAAACACAAAAAATAATTTCTTTTTTTGCTCACAACCTCATTGCTATAGCTGCAGAGTCTGCAAAAATGACATATATTAGTTTGACTACCCCCTCCCCAAAAAAGGATGTATCTTTGCTGCCAGGCTTGGAGCAGAGTATTTCCACTTGAAGCTCTTTCTCAGAAGCATCAGGCAGTCAGTAGAAGCACCTGATAATAATCAGTAAATCAGTCAGCTGCACCACATAACCCCCTCAGATCCTCTCAGTGGCCCCCTCCCTACTGACTGTGATGACCTCCATGGAACTTGGGCAAGCCTTCCTGAAGAAAACAGAAAATCGTTCAAATATTTATGCCACGTTTTTATGTCTTTCAATATATATATATTTTAAAGTTTAAATCCACTATAACATCCTCCTTAATTGAGCTCCTGAGCTGAATGAATCAATCTATGAAGCTCTCAAGAGAGAAGGTTCAGAGGCTGGTGTTAGCTTTCCTGTTTCCGTGAGCATGATCACTCTTTCTTGGACATGGCCTGCAGTTTTTCAGTTCCTCCCAAGGTGAAGTTATACATATATCTCCTCCCTGCTCCTCAGTCATTTTATAAGAGGGAGCAACCCAGCTCAGATCCTTCTTTGTTAACTGTGCTTCCATCTTAACATAGGATGAAGGCTTATTGGTGAGCAAAATGGAGTGGAGCTGGGCAGGCAAGGTGGATGGGTGTATCCAAACCAAACAATTCCAAACCTGCCCATCTTCAGCAAAGTGTGTCTGTGTTGAAGGAAAGCTGAACCTGAAATGGTAAAAGCAGAACACAGAATTTAAAATTCAGTCTTCCACAAGTTAGGCGCAGCTGTATCATACCACACAGAAAGAGAGATTCCTCTACAATACTAAGGCAACAATTTTATAAATTGGTTTCTCATTTAAGCACCAATTCTACAATGGCTTAAAGGCATGCCTAAGCTATTAAAGAATACTAGTATAAAGCCACATTGGCACGCTTACTTATGACAGGTCAATGGCTGGCGTAAATAGGCAGGCCGAGGTGTGCCAATCAACACACAACTGATGGCATTCTATAAATTGCACGTGTCATTAGGTGACATACCCATTCTCTGCCCACGTGTACACCCCTCCTGATAGTTACACACAAACTGGACGATATTCAGCCTGCGGGAGGCAGGATGGCTAAGTGCCGCGATTGGTACCATTTCTGGTGACCGGCACTGAATATCTGTTTTATTTTGGTCAGCTTAATCTTAACCAGCCAAGTTGATATTCAGCACTGGCTGGTTAAATTTATAGCGGCCAAAGATAGGACTGCTATTTAGGAGGTCTGATTTGGCCACTAAACTTAGCTAGCAAAGTGCTTAATATTCGCTATATAGCAGGTTAGCCGCTATGCACTAATATTCAGCAGAGATAATCGGAAATCTTGTACTGAATATTAGTGCTTAGCTGGTTGAGTGCTATTTAACTGGCCAGGAGCTGTTCCTGGCCAGTTAAATAGCGCTGTCAGCCAGAAAGTGATCTAGGAGCACTCTTTATAGAATAGCACCTAGCATATGACTGCTAATTGATGGCATCACTCATGCATATAAGCTCTGCCATAATATACACTAGGGATACTGTTGGCACCAGCTTACAGAACTGTTTTTTAAGTCTCTCCTGGCTTGAGAGGCTACCTCAAAGGATGCATCATTAGCTCACTTTCTATGGGGATTCAAGTACCTCAGGAATATCTTTCTATATAGTAGGGTGAAGGGGACACAATTTGCTCTTAGCATTTTGTTAGCACTCCTTAAGGTGTAAGGCTTTTTTGGATTCAAATCCATAACCCTGTGTACCAGAAACTGAAGACTTGCAATTGAGCCACAGAGGCAACTTAGCTGCAACCAAGGAAACATGAGTTCCTATGGTAGAAGGAAATTTCTACTCCATGGAGGGTCCTATTGCACCAGCAAGAGGTGTGTCTAATCAGTGATTATATATAAAGAGAACCAGGCAGACATACCCTTGCTGGTGTAATAGTTCTTGGTGGGTCTGCCCTGTGTTTACTACTATCCAACTTCTCTTTACTGCCTATTAGAGAATCTACTCCACTGGCATGATGAAGTAATGAACTGAATACACAGCTCCCCACCTCTCTTCTTACCCACTGGACCTGGCCGTGACCATAGGTGCCACACTTTAATAGGTCTGCATCACTACAGATTCTTGTCTATGACTGTACAACCCCCAAAATAAAATAAAAGTGTTGTTGAGATGGGCAGGGATCCTGCCCATTTGAGTTCCATTGCCTGACTCCTGACATAATATTAAGTGGCACTTAATTAGACAGTACTGCTGAACATCATGTATGTCCACTATCCAATTAGTGCTGGAGCAGTCCAGGGATGGTAGATATCTGGGTACTGCCACTGTTCAATACTAGTGTCTGGATAACTATCTGGGAAAATAGGATCTCATAAACAGAAGTCCTAACTTGCCTGGATAGTTATCTAGGTACCAGCAATGAATACTGGTGGTTCCCAGATAACTTCTGGTATCCTCTGAGGACCCAGATATCCAGTGCTGGTAGCTGGATATGGCGCGGCACTAAATATCAAGTCTAATTCAGCTCATAGTGGTCAGTGTTTAAAAAATTGCTGACCACTAGAGGGCTGAATACTGAGCCCATTTTTTTTTTGCCACGTCAACAAGAAAGTCTCACCCTCTCTTCCTCAAAGCTTATCAGCCCCTCATCGTCGGTCTCCAGGTCCTCAGGCTCCTCCACCACCAGGGCTCGCAGTTCTGTGGGAGTGGAACGTGGCCTCAGCAGGTTAAGGATGCGATCCAATGGGGACTGACTCACACAGGTGGGGGCTGTTTCCTGTTGCTCCAAGTTATCACTCTGTTTCTTGGCAAAGTTTACAAACACCTGGAGGGTGCAGATAGGAGAAAGAAGAGAGGATAAGTAGAGAAGAACCGAAAGTGAGAAGAAAGAAGGAGATATGAGGGAAAAGGAGATGGACAGAAGGTAGGCATAATAGAAAAAAAGAGTAAGCATGTACGAGACTGATTAAGAGGTCAAATACAGAGGCAAGAGACTTTACCAAGAACTTTACCAGGGCCTCGTTTTGCATGATTAGAGACAACTCGTTATGCATTCTTCTTTTGCAGTCCCTTATCTCTGGAATTCTATGCCTTTACCTTTATGCAGTGAACTAAGTATCAAAAGTTTAAGACCATGCTGAAGACCTGGCTATTTCAACAAGCCTACTCTGGTTGATTGGGATGGCTTGCAGGGTATCAGTGCTTGAGAGAGAGAAATTTATGTTTACTCTTAATGAAGTGTTTTTTTTCTGCTTGTGTGCTTGCTTGCTTACCTTTCCTGTCACAATATTGTAGTTCTTTTCTTTGCCTTATGTTTTGTTATTATTTTTGTAAACCGCCTTGCTCTGTCTGGCAGTTACAGGCGGTATATCAAGTCTCAAATAAATAAAGAGAAAAAGGGAGGGAGGGAAGGAAAGAGAAGCAGATTTACAAATACATGTGTCAAATTCAATCTAACCCTAAATCTCCAATCTCAGTTTTCAACCTTTAATGGAACTAACTAGTCGCGGATACAAGGACTAATACCAGCTGCACATATTGTAGCAGGAGTTGCTTATCCACTCATACTTTAGTTGAGATCACTTTCCTGCACCTTTTCTATCTGCATGTACAATTTTTCAATAAGTTAGTCACCCTTGTTTCCATCTAACTCTTGCTACTCTATCTTATCTGTCTATATGTTTCACCTTTGCTTATACCCTATACTGTCTAATAAGATGTTTTAATGTGTATTGCGCTGACATTGTAAGTAGTATACTATGCTGTTATGCCTATTGTTATTTGAATGCATTTCCTGATTTCATTGTCTATTGTTTATGTTCAGCTTATTCTTGTTCTATACCTTCTTGGGTGAATGTCTTCAAAAAGGCAGAAAAAAATCCTAATATATAAATAAACAAACAATCAAACTTTTTGATTTTGTAACAGCTTTGCACAGTACTATCCTTTGAATTTGGGCTCTACACAGTGATGTGCTGGAGCCGGTTGTTAAATTTTGTTCCGGCTTGCGAGCCGGTTGTTGAAAATAGCGAGCCGGCTCTGGCTCTCCTCCCTCCCTCCCTCCGGATCCGCCTCACCGCCCGCTTGTTTTTTGAATTCTTCGGGGCAGGCAGTCTTGCCTGCCCGCTTCCAGCGCTGACTGTCCTCCCTTGCCGATTCGCCCTTTAAAAATGGCCGCCGAGACTTCCAGAGGCGGCCTCGCGAGACTTCGGCTGAAGTCTCGGCAGCCATTTTGAAGCGCGAGTCGGCAAGGGAGGACAGTCGGCGATGGAAGCGCGCAGGCAAGACTGCCTGCCCCGAAGAATTCAAAAAACAAGCGGGCGGTGAGAGACCGGATCGGGAGGGAGGAGAAGAATTCACGAAACAACTCGGGAGGGGGTGGCAGGGGGGAAAAGGGAGTCGCTGCTGGGCATGGGTGGATGGAGGTGGTCCCTGGGTATGGATGCATGCAGGGCAGGGGAGAGGAGGTTACACTGCTGGACATGGGTGCATGCAGGGCAGGGGAAAGGAGGGTCACTGCTGGACGGGTGCATGCAGGGGAGAGGAGGGTCACTGCTGGACATCTGAGTGCATCCAGGGCAGGGCAGAGGAGGGTCACTGGGTATGGGTGCATGCAGGGCAGGGGAGATGAGGGTACACTGCTGGACATGGGTGTGCATGCAGGGCAGGGGAAAGGAGGGTCACTGCTGGACATGGGTGCATGCAGGGGAGAGGAGGGTCACTGCTGGACATCTGAGTGCATCCAGGGCAGGGCAGAGGAGGGTCACTGGGTATGGGTGCATGCAGGGCAGGGGAGAGGAGGGTACACTGCTGGACATGGGTGCATGCAGGGCAGGGGAAAGGAGGGTCACTGCTGGACATGGGTGCATGCAGGGGAGAGGAGGGTCACTGCTGGACATCTGGGTGCATGCAGGGCAGGGCAGAGGAGGGTCACTGGGTATGGGTGCATGCAGGGCAGGGGAGAGGAGGGTACACTGCTGGACATGGGTGCATGCAGGGCAGGGGAAAGGAGGGTCACTGCTGGACATCTGGGTGCATGCAGGGCAGAGGAGGGTCGCTGGGTATGGGTGCATGCAGGGCAGGGGAGAGCAGGGTACAATGCTGGACATGGGTGCATGCAGGGCAGGGGAAAGGAGGGTCACTGCTGGACATGGGTGCATGCAGGGGAGAGGAAGGTCACTGCTGGACATCTGGGTGCATGCAGGCCAGAGGAGGGTCACTGGGTATGGGTGCATGCAGGGCAGGGGAGTGGAGGGTCACTGCTGGACATGGGTGCATGCAGGGCAGGGGAGAGGAGGGTACACTGCTGGACATCTGGGTGCATGCAGGCCAGAGGAGGGTCACTGGGGATGGGTGCATGCGGGGCAGGGGAGGGGAGGGTCACTGCTGGACATGGGTGCATGCAGGGCAGGGGAGAGGAGGGTACACTGCTGGACATAGGTGCATGCAGGGCAGGGGAAAGGAGGGTCACTGCTGGACATGGGTGCATGCAGGGGAGAGAAGGGTCACTGCTGGACATCTGGGTGCATGCAGGGCAGGGCAGAGGAGGATCGCTGGGTATGGGTGCATGCAGGGCAGGGGAGAGGAGGGGAGAGAGAAGAAATGCTGGACATGGATGGAGGGGAGAGAAGAGTGAGGAAGGAGATGAGATGAGGGAAAAGGAAGAGAGGAGAAAAACTGCACATGGATGAAGAAAGTAGGCAGAAGCTGAGGACCAGAAATGAAGAAGAAAGGAGGAAAGAAATAAATGGAAAGGAAGCCCTGGAAACGGAGTTAAGAGGACAGATAGCAGCAGAATCGGATACTGGGCCAGCATGATCAGAAAAACAGTCACCAGACAACAAAGGTAGAAAAAAAATCATTTTATTTTCATTATAGTGTTTGGAATATGTTCACTTTGAGAATCAGGTGCTCAACATTAAAAGTTTATATTTATTTACTTATTTATGGCATTTTATCCCACATTAAACATGAATTAGATTGGAACCTGGGATCATTTAATTTTTTTTCCTGGAGAGAGTAATGCATTGCCCCCCCCCCCCCCCCCCCCCCCCGGCTATAGCCAGCTCTGCAATTTTGGGGGGGCGCCGAGATGGACGGGGGGCGCAGTGGTGGACGGGGGGGGGGGGGGGGGCGCCGAGGTGGACTGGGGAGAGAGCCTGTTGTTAAAAATTTACCAGCACACCACTGGCTCTACAGGTCCGTCTTCCCCTTCAAGTTCTACTTTTTGGATTCTGTCCTTTAGCACTAAGCACTAATCTGGAATGTGCTGCCTGAAAGGCTCCACTTAACACAAGACTATCTCTACTTCAGGAAGCAGATCATCATTTATTCATTTTATATACCGTTTCTTATTGCCACTGCAAAACAGAACGGTTTACATTTAAAAAATACAACTCATACATACAAACAAATAAATAAATAAATAAATAAGAACTCCAATCATTAACAGAAAACAAAGCAAGCCAAAAATGACAAAGAAGGACATAACTACTAGTATGATCTACAGATTAAAAATACAGTTAAACCTAACCTTCTACACCTTCTCTACTATCATAAGTTCTGTTCAATACAGTTTATAAAGAAAAAAGTTTTCAAAAGTTTTCAAAATTGAATATAGGACTTCTCTAATCTAATCTCTTTTGGAAGCCCATTCCAGAGAGAGGGAGACAAAAAGAAAAAAGCCGATCCCAGTGTAGATTCCCATCGAGCCTTAGCGAGTGGAGGAATGACTAACCTATTATCTGTTAATGATCTAAGTGTCCGCATAGCAGTGTAGGGAATCGTGAGATTTGATAAGTAGCTAGGGGTAAGTGAATGGAAAGCCGTATGAGTCAGAGTGAGTACTTTAAATCTGACTCTTGCTTCAATCGGAAGCCAATGTAGTTGATATAATAAAGGTGTTATTCTATCATCCCTCCGAGCCCTGCAAATCATGCGAGCCACTGTGTTTTGTATTCTTTGTATTATTTTTAAATTAACTTGAGTAATCCCTGCATAAATAACATTACAGTAATCTAGGCGTGAGATGATATATGCATATGTCAGTGTTTTAAGAGAATCCTTACTTATTAAATTTCTAATTGAACGAAGCTTCCTTAAGTGAAAAAAAGACTTTTTCACTACATCAGATATTTGTTCCTCAAACGTTAGTGCAGAATCAATAATGACCCCTAGATATCTAAAAGATTTAACAGTGGGAATGTTTTGTCCAAATAACTTGGGCACTATCTGACCTGCACCACTCAGGCTTCAGCTTTAGCTGTTATGCTCACTGTGAACCTCTGTTCTACCCACTGTCCCACACACCTACAGTATATCTAGTACAGTGCTGCTCACCTATCCTGGTCACTCCCATATGTGATTCCTTGACATCACCATATTTGTCAATCCAGAGCATATATAAACAGCAAAAGCACTGTAGAGGCCGGAGACATGGTAACCCTATGGCCACCCAGTTTCCAATCTGGTTATATTTTAGACAGGTTGATCTAGTCCTGTTTGTATCTGCATTGTATGAATGGGCTTGTCTTAGTTGGCAGGAACACACCGAGCTATAGTTGTGCCCTGTGCAACTTGCTCACTGACACCCCCCCCTGCTCCGCCTATGTCACCAATGCCAATGAGAGGAGATGGTGGTCTGGAAACAATTTCTGCACCCCTCCATATCTGCAGCCCTTGGTGCAATGCTGCTGTTTGGGCACGTTAGCACTTCACCTATGATCTGAACTGTAACACACAGACAAATGTCCCTGCTGAACATTTTGAAAAATTAGGAAATCTTATGCATTTCTTCAAAAACTTGTTGAAAGCACATGTTATTTTGCCTTTTTTACTAAAATGCTATTATTAAATGTTATAGAGTCCATACCGTCTATGAAGACAACCACCAAGCTGAAGAGTACATTAATACTATTATGGACATACAGGCATTTTAAAATGGTGCAGAAATGTGTTACACATTGAACAAAGTGTTAGGCCCTTTTTCTTGCTTAACTTTTCATTGCCCTTGAACTGCACTCTCCTCCCTCCCCCCTCTGGTCAGTATGCAGTACTTACGTTATCTAAGGTGGTCTGGCTCACAGAATAGTCCTCAATCCCTAGGACATCCACCACCTGCTCCATTTTGCTGAATACCAGGGCCAGTGAGATCTGGTCCGATTTCAGCTGGTACTGCACCTTTGTATGGTGTCTCTCCTACAGAAAAGTAGAATTAGCCACTAATACACCTCCCACAGGAGCCACATCCAAACACAATTACATTGCAAGTACCATTCTTTTCAATACATAGATTTTTTGATTCAACATTGCTTATCATGCTTCAAATGGTAGATGTAGTCATGAAGGAAATACAGACTTTTTGGGTCATATTTAATAAGCAAAGATGTGTACATTAGTCAACTTTAAAACCAGAGAAGATTGAAGGCTTATCAACAGCAAGGTGAAATCATAGGCGGTCGGTGGGTTAGGGGTGGGGCCAGGGGCAGAGCTTACATCCATAATTTTCTGACAAAACACAGAAAAAAATAAGTAAAAATAAAATAATCACAATTAATACCTTTTTTTTAAAATATTTTTTATTAGTAAGAGAAATGTACAAACATCCAAACTTTCTCCATACAACAATAACACCTTTTATTAAATTTAGATATTAGATATGTATCATATGTCAAAGAATAAAGTGGTTGCTCAAAGCATATACTAACCACAATCGCTCAACTGCAAAACACTACGCACAACTTTGTGCAAAAACACACTCAGAACCTTACTGTACCATAAATATTACACTGGGCAGAACCTAATACACCAATATACCACCCATACGGAAAATGCAGACCGTCAACAATATGAAACAAGGGATCATAATATTACAATTCTCATGTAGAACCACAAAACACCCATTTAGGGTGAATAATGTTCACAATGAGCTCCTTTTATTAACGACCATATGTAGATCCTTCAAGAGGTAGTGTATCATGATGTAGGCTCTACACCCTTTCTGATGTTTTGGTGCCAGCGCAGTAAGGCCAACACACAATCTCTCCACTGCAAAACAATATACACAAACTTGTGCAAAAACACACTCATAACCTTACCAAACCATAACAGCACTAATTCCAAGGACAGGACGAGCTACAACCTTATGCATGGAAAGTCAGCGCTATAATTACACCAGGCTCTAAAACACCAGTACACAACCTAGTGAAACAAAAAAACAAAAAACAAAACAAAAAGGGCTGCAAATACTACATGCTAGCAGAATACTGCACCTTGATCACACATGAAAAACACATGACACAATAGATATGAAGGCAAAATACTGAACTGGAAAGTTACCTCAAGAAGTCAGACTCAGCATGCAGCAATACTAGAAAAATTGAAACTTACATGCAAAATATCACAGATGCACATTTCCAAAAGCTGACATATTCCAATTAATAAATTCTGAATAAAATACTTTTTTTCTACCTTTGTTGTCTGATCATTTAGTTTTTCTATTAGCTTTGGTCCCAGTGTCTCCTGTTTTATGCAGTGTCTTCTTTCCATTTGATATTTTTTCTCTCACCATGTCCACCATCCTTCTGTGTCCTTATGCGTCCTGTCTACCATCTGTAGCCTTGTCCCGATCCTTTCTCCAGTTTCAACATCTGCAAATTTCCTCTCTCCTGTACCCCCATTCATCCATCCATCCATATCCAGCAATTCTCCTCTCTCCTGCCCCTCCCTCCATCCATGTCCAGTGACTCTCCATTCTCCTCTGCCCTCTCCTCCTTCCATCTCCAGCAAATTTCCTCTCTCCCCTGCTCCCTCCATCCATGTCCAGCAATTCTCCTCTCTTCCCTGCCCTCCCCTCCATCTATCCATGTCCAGCAGTTCCCCTCTCCCCTGCCCTCCCCTCCTCTCCAGCGATCTCTTCTCTCCCCCTGCCCTCCTCTCCCCCTGCCCTGTCCTCCCCTCCATCCATCCATGTCCAGCAATTCTCCTCTCTCCCCTGCCCTCCCCTCCATTCATCCATGGCCAGCAATTCTCCTCTCTCCCCCTGCCCTCCCCTCCTCTACAGGGATCCCTTCTCTTCCCATGCCCTCCCTTTCTCTCCATGTCCAGTGATCTCTTCTCTCCCCCTGCCCTCCCCTTCTCTCCAGCGATCTGTTCTCTCCCCCTGCCCTCCCCTTCTCTCCAGCGATCTGTTCTCTCCCCCTACCCTGCCCTCCCCTCCATGTCCAGCGATTCTCCCTGCCCTCCCTCAGCTCCCCGACAGCCCTCCTCTTTGTTCCTTCCTGCCCCCCCCACGCGTTTAACCTTTTTACCCTCCGTGGCAGCGACATCAGTGAAGAAGGCACTGCAGGCTCGCCTCCAGCTTCTCCCTTCCCTCTTCACACAGTGTCCTGTCCTTGCGGAAACAGGAAATGCATCATTGCAGAAGGCGGGACACTGTGTGAAGAGGAAAGGGAGAAGCTGGAGCCGGAGGCCAGCCTGCAGTGTCTTCTTCATCACTGACGTCGCTGCCATGGAAAGTAAAAGGGTTAAAACACAAGCAGAGGGGAGGGAGGAACGGAGAGGAGGAGGGCTGCTGGTCGGGGAGCTGAGAGCGGGAAGAAAGGAGGGACTGTGCCTGCGCTTGTGGGGGCAGCAGCCAGGGGAAGGTCACGGTTGGGCTCCCCAAGCCTCTTATATGGGGCACCTATGGGTGGAATGTTTATCTTGAGGAACAAGAAGAATGACTCAAGGCAGGAATGAGAGGGATGTTTATATGGGACATGCAGGTCATGAACCATAAAATAACTTTACAACAGTAACTGAGAATTATGAGCAAAGCTAGGCCTCTGTGAACAGGCTATGAACAGGTTAAGAGTCACTGAGAAGCTAAATAATAAGAATTACACAAAAATATGAATCTCATGTCAGCTTGCCCTTCTGTTGGAGAGACAGGCAGATATGGAGTCATAACAGAGATATGTGTGGCAGGAGAATACTGTACATGAATGTAGTAATGTAAGGGGAAATTTGCTGCTGACCATGAAAGCAGATAATGAAGAAGACATAACTTTGGTTGCTGGGAAGATGGTTTTTGCAAAGTAGGATACCTTACTGACCTTACTTATGATAAGCAAATATGTTATGAAGAGCTTTGCTTCTGTAAGATAGAATTTACTAAAATATGCTGGAATATGTTAGAAAATGCTGACTTTGTACTTTCAATACTAGTCTATGGGAGAAAACTGTATGTCGACTGCAACTGTATGTCGACTGCGTCCTCTTAATACCAGAATCACTACTGACTTCTGTAAATTCATCTGGCACATGGATATTTCTACACAAACATTATGAACTTTAATTTTCTATTTTTATTCTTACCTTGTATTGAGACCAGTTACAATCTATAATAACATCTCTGTCTTGCTCTTTCCAGACATTGCCAGACAGAGGGGGGATAGTTTGCATATTGGATAGTGTGGGTACACCTATCACACTGCAAGAAGGTAGCAGAACCTGGTGCTGAAATTGGGTAACCAGAATAGACCAACTTCTCGCAGGGATAAGCCCGGCTACAAAGGGGAGGTGCTTCAATAAGAACCCGCGTCTCAAACTCGGTGAACAAAACAACAACCCAAGCGAGAACTTAGGGTCGAAATGGAAGCCTTAACATCTGATCCAGAAGACCCACGCGAGCAATGGACTGAAACAACACTTCGGAGTCCTCTTGGACGACTGGAAAAGGGGAAAGCAATCAAGACCTCGACCGACAAACAGATAACAATCCTGGGAACAATTTGTGATATAATTCCATTTTTAAGAGACATATGAGTGTTCCACAGTTCCGATGTTACAAGATCTCTCTGCAACAGCCGTGTCTAAGAGACACTAATATACAACTTACTATATCTGGATTCTTGTTTGCTTTGGTATTTCTGTTATTATGGGAAAGAAATTGTATTAATATGACTTTATTACTACGGTTTACCAAGTTTGAATCTGTAGATGTGTCAAGGGAGGGGGGGGGGGCCAGGCCACTAACACTGCACCTGATTGTTGACTATAACCAAAGCTTTGTAGTGTATGAAAAAAATGATTTCTACTATTACACCTGAATATGCTGAACTGTATGCTGATCTTGAACATATAAACCTTATAGATGATACTCTTAATGAAAGTGATGTATAATGCATCCATGCAAGATCATCATCCCTTGTAACCAAGTGCCAATGGGTAACTTAATAAGACCATGGTTGGGTGTTTTAAAGGGTTCCACCTACACCTTATCGTCTTGCCACACATTACCCTCTATGTGTTACACATCCTAGCCACTGTACCTCACAATTATAGTACACTAGTGTCTCTCCTATTTACTATCCACCAACTGGTGCTCATGCAATTGCCTAGCCATAATGGGTAAGTCAAGACTGAATTTTTCCCCCTACTCCGGGATTCTCAAGCCTGCAACCTAGGACAGCCTGGAATTGGAGCACTAATCATCTGCTTGCTGAGACCACGCAAATCTTGAGGTGTGACTATTCACCTAGAAGTAGGACTAGGTGTCATATAGAAAAACACTGGTAACTCCCAACTTTGGTGAAGGTCTTGCTTATGAAGACCTTCAAAGGAGGAACTGTTTATATGGGACATGCAGGTCATGAACCATAAAATAACTTTACAACAGTAGTTGAGAATTATGAGCAAAGCTAGGCCTCTGTGAACAGGCTATGAATAGGTTAAGAGTCACTGAGAAGATAAATAATAAGAATTACACAAAAATGTGAATCTCATTTCAGCTTGCCCTTCTGTTGGAGAGACAGGCAGATATGGAGTCATAACAGAGATATGTGTGGCAGGAGAATACTGTACATCAGCGGCGTACCAAGGGTGGGGCGGTGGGGGCGGTCCGCCCCGGGTGAACGCTGCTGGGGGGGTGCAGAGAGCAGCAGCGCACCTGTTGGCTCCACTGGTTCTCTGCTCCCTCTGCTCCGGAACAAGTTACTTCCTGTTCCGGGGCAGAGGGAGCACGGGGCAGAGGGAGCAGGGAGCCAGCAGAGCCGAGATCCGCGTGGCTGCTCCCATCAGCTAAAAATGCACCCGGGGGGGAGGGGGGGGTTGATGCGCCGGGGCTGTGTCATTGCGGCAGGGGGGGAGGTGCATCGGTGATCCGCCCCAGGTGGCAGCCGACGTAGGATCGTCACTGCTGTACATGAATGTAGTAATGTAAGGGGAAATTTGCTGCTGACCATGAAAGCAGATAATGAAGAAGACATAACTTTGGATGCTGGGAAGATGGTTTTTGCAAAGTAGGATAACCTTACTGACCTTACTTATGATAAGCAAATATGGTATGAAGAACTTTGCTTCTGTAAGATAGTATTTATTAGAATATGCTAGAATATGTTAGAAAATGCTGACTTTATACTTGCAATACTAGTCTATGGGAGAAAAGGGTATAAAAGAAGAATCATTGACAGAGGCAATCAAAGAGCTAATGTCAGAGGTCACGTTTGTGTCCCGGTTGCTGTCTCATATGAGAATTAATTAATTATATTACGTATTCTAATTGTAGTCCTGATTGGTAAGTGTAATAAACAATTATTGATTATTCTCATATTACTAAAGCCTTCTGTGTCTTTCTATCTCTCCACCTGGTGGCGCTAGGACCATAATCCCTGGAGTCCTGGACATTCCACGTTACAGGTAACTAGTACCTTTATACCTGGGAGAGGGCAGAAAGATAAACAGGGATGAAGGGGGGGCAGTGTGGTTTTTAATTGAGCTATAATCCCACAGAGACCTAAGGGAACTGCTAAGCCAAAATCCCTCCTGAATCAAATTTTAAAAAGCAGTCCTCAATCATGAAGACCTAATATTGTGGTAGCCTCTTTCTCTAGGTCTTGGAAATTTTCCTTCCCACTACAGTCACTCCTTGATCTTGTGTAAGTAACATCAGTACAGTCAACAATCCTGTGACCGCTGCTTCCATACTTTTTTTCAATGGCAGGAGGAGCAAGTTTGCTTCCTGTACCAGACCAATTGGTGTTTTTGTGATAATGATGAAAATGGGTACAACAGTGCACACTATCAGGCTTATTTTCGAAAGAGAAGGGCACCCATCTTTCGACACAAATCGCAAGATGGGCGTCCTTCTCACAGGGTCACCCAAATCGGTATAATCGACAGCTGATTTTGGGCGTCCCCAACTGCTTTCCGTCGCGGGGACGACCAAAGTTCCCGGGGGCATGTCGGAGGCGTAGCGAAGGCGGGACTGGGGCATGCTTAACACATGGGCATTCTCGACCCATAAACGAAAAAAGAAGGGCGTCCCTGGCAAGCACTTGGACGACTTTACTTGGTCTTTTTTTTGTTATGACCAAGCCACGAAAAGGTGCCCAAACTGACCAGATGACCACCGGAGGGAATCAGGGATGACCTCCCATTACTCCCCCAGTGGTCACCAACCCCCTCCCACCCTCAAAAAACAACTTTAAAAATATTTTTTGCCAGCCTCTATGCCAGCCTCAAATGTCATACTCAAGTCCATCGCAGCAGTATGCAGGTCCCTGGAGCAGTTTTAGTGGGTGCAGTGCACTTCATACAGGCGGACCCAGGCCCATTCCCCCCCACCTGTTATACTTGTGGTGGTAAATGTGAGCCCTTCAAAACCCACCAGAAACCCACTGTACCCACATCTAGGTGCCCCCCTTCACCCATAAGGGCTATGGTAGTGGTGTACAGTTGTGGGTAGTGGGTTTATGGGGGAGTTTTGGGGGACTTAGCATACACAGTAAGGGAGTTATATACCTGGGAGCATTTTATGAAGTCCACTGCAGTGCCCCCTAGGGTGCCCGGTTGGTGTCCTGGCATGTGAGGGGTACCAGTGCACTACGAATGCTGGCTCCTCCCACGACCAAAGGGCTTGGATTTGGTCATTTCTGAGATGGGCGTCCTCAGTTTCCATTATCGCTGAAAATCAGAAACGACCAAGTCTAAGGACGACCATCTCTAAGGTCGTCCTAACTTTCCAGATTTGGGTGTCCCCAACCGTATTATCGAAACGAAAGATTGGCATGCATCTTGTTTCGTTAATACGGATTTCCCTGCCCCTTCACGGGGACGTCCTCCAAGGACGTCCTCAGAAAAACTTGGGCGCCCCTTTCGATTATGCCCCTCTATGTAATCCAGTATATGTTTATTAATATTTGATACTGTATGCCAGGGTCGTGTCTGAGGTTCAGCGGTAGGGGGGCAGGGGCCAGAGTGAGGGGGCAGGACGTCAACTTCTGTCCGAAACTGGAAGGGAAGGGATGCAGCTTTTAACAGCACAGCACGAGGAAGAAAACTTAAACAAGACCTCGGCTGAGCTGGCGGGGGTTGGGGTCCCCCGCCAGCTGAAGTAAAAGGCACCGGCAGGCAGGAGGAAGCGGACCTCGGCGGGGGTAGGTGACGGCGGGGGAGGGTTGACGGCAGTAGGGGGGTCCAGGGCGAAATCTGCGGGGGCCCAGGCCCCTGTGGCCCCACGCAGATACGCCCCTGCTGTATGCTGCCTTTCAATGGGTACAATCAAAGCAGTTCACAAAAGTGAAAGCAGAGTAAAAAGGAAAAGAACTCCATATTATTTTAAATAGGAAAGAAACAGTAAAAAGAAATGTAAAGCAGCAGGTAGAAAGGGAGGGGTCTATGATGTGAAGCTGCTGCCTTAATGGTGGCATAGGGCTCCGGTGGCCCTCGGAAATCTTGGAAGAAGAGGTGAGTCTTATGATCAGATTTGAATTTTTTGTAGGAAGATTCAGGGCAAAGAGTGAGGAGGGGAAGGAAATTCAAAAGTGGTGGCACAATACTGGCGAATGCACTCTTTCTAGCCAATTCTAAATGAGTTTGACAGGCAGAGGGAATGGTAAGATGATGATCCAGAGTGGATTGAAGGACCCTGAGTGGAATGATTAGTGAATCCAGATAGGAAACATTCCTGTTGTAGAGTGCTTTGTGTATTAGGGTCAATATTTTGTGTTGGATCCTGTAAAACACTGGGAACCATGGTAATAAATCAAGAGAAGAGTGATAAAGTTGAGTCATTGTGCATGGGACAAAATCATGATAGACATATTTTGGACAGATTGTAGTTATTTGAACAAAACAGGTCTAAGGCCAGAATAGATTATATTACAGTAGTCAAGTCGGAATTTGATTAAGATGTAGAGTAGGGTCAAGATGTTGGTTCCTACACTCCCCTCAACCTGCTTCCTCTTTCTTTTTGTTTAATTTTCCAAATGCTTATTGTAATTCTTCAGGTTTTGATCTTCCCTCACTCTGCTGCCTGACCCTCTGTTCACAACCTTCTTGACCTTGCTATCTGAATGCAAGGAGATCAGACTGAACTGGCTCAGAAATGTAGAGCAACTAAAGTAGTATGGTGGCCCAAGATACTGGCTAAAACTTCCACCAACAGAAAATGCTAACTGGACAGCTCTGGAACCAGTTTAAGAGACAGTAAAAAATCTCTGGGCAATGAAAATTGCTCAGGCAGCTCCAGAAAGCAAAGATAACAAAATTTGTTATGTTTGGTGCTGGATCAGCACCAAAGATAACAAATGTTGTTCAAACCTGTATTGTACACATTACACCTTGTGGAAGGGGAGTCTGTTGGTGATCCAGTTGCTGTGGTGCGTCTGATTGTTAGCTATAGGTCAATTTCTCAAAGTCACCATAATGCTAATGGCTAATTAAGGGGGCCTTTTACAAAGCGACAGTAAGCCCAACATAGGCTTAGCACTCACTAATCCGGAAGTACCGTTGGCCCAATGCAGCCACTGGCAGTAGTTCCGGCTGGAGTGTGCACGTTTTCTGTACAGCTGCGCTAACCTGGAGGGCAGAGTACCGCCGGTTTACCATGGGAGCCCTTACTGCTGCCTCAATAATGGCGGTAGGTGCTCCCCACCACATGGCCATGCGGTAAGGGTTATCTTACTGCGTGGCCATTTTGGGGGGGCATTTTACCTGCTGCGGTAAAAAGGGCCCTGGCGCAAGGAAAAAACGTCCCCCGCTGCTATTTTTCTTGCAGCTTAGAAAAAAGACCCCTAACACTGCTTTATAACAATGTCTAGATCCAATCAATGGGATTCTATCACCTGAAGCATGTCATGGTAGCAGAGAAAAGGTGCCTAAAGAGGGGCTAGCGAACTTAAAAGACCCAGAAGCAAGACATCACAACAAATGGCCATTCAAGGGACCATATGCAGAGGTCTGAAGTCAACTGAGAAGTTCTCACGAGTGTTGATTGTGGCTCTGTGGTAGTTAAGTCTTATGTAAGACATCTAATAAAAGCCTGTGACTAATATTAAGTGTCTCTCTGCTGTCTCTTCTGGTTTGTCTGGTATTTGGATATAGAAGCTCAGTGGCAGAATATTATTATCTATCAGATTAAATTATGTACCAATGAGTAACAAGTAGAGGCCCTCCCTGGGCTATTTTTGTGTGAACAAAAACCAGGAAATGTAAAATGATGACATTTTGGCATGACATTGTCATTAGACCTCAGAGAAAGGAAGGTCTGACTTTTAGAAACAATGCCCACAGCTACAACACACTCCCAATCTCAGATATAAGCTAATGGAAGCAAAAACGGAATTAGTAATGGAAAGACAAGAAGTGGTGCAGGCATGCGGGAAGAAATCTGAAAATTACCTTGAGGATAGCTTCTGGAAAGTTCCTATTGAAGAACCGCACCACTTCCTTCACATTCAGGCTGGATTTTGTCCGTACCGTAATCATATAACCATCACCAAACCTGCAAAAGGAGAGAGGAACAAAGCAAAATTCTCCAGGTGCACGTAACCTCTCTGGAGTAATCCAATTTGGAACATACATTACACACCTGTTGAGAAATCTCTTGCAGTATTTCCGTATAGCAAGGATCTAACCAACACCAAACTATGTCCTGCTTCTGATACATAAAACCCTTGGAAATACAATATGGCAAGAGTAATTCTATAGCAGACCACCTAGCTCGTGCAGCATGAATGCACATAAGTTACATCAGTTTTAAAAGTTACCTCATGAAAAATACATCCACATATTAACACCTGCAGGTTTATTTTATGTGTATAAGTACATATTTTAAGAAATACATGTATAAGTGCCAACTCCATCCAAATCTCACTCCTAGGAACACTTCCAATATAGTTGGACAAACTTATATGTATGCAAGATGTAAGCAAATAAGTTTATACACATAACAACCCAGCACATATATTTTATTATTAAATATTCATTATTTGTCCACTCCAATGACCAACAGGCTCATTTTCGAAAGAGATGGACGTCCAAAAAGTGGCATAAATCGGCATTTGGACATTCATCTCACAGAAACGTCCAAATCGGTAAAATCAAAACCGCATTTTGGATGTCTTTCTCAGAAGTCTTTCAGAAGGACGTCTAAATCTCAAGGGGGTGTACTGGGGGCGTGTTCAAGGCAGGACTTGGGTGTTCCTAAGACTTGGACGTCTTTGAGCCATAATGGAACAAAGCAAAAACGTCCAGCACTAAAACTTGGACGTTTTGAGCTAGACCTGTTTTTCTTACTAATAAGGCACAAAAACATGCCCCAAATTACCAGATGACCACTGGAGGGAATCAGGGATGACCTCCCCTTACTCTCCCAGTGATCACTAACCCCCTCCCACTCCCAAAAAGTGTGGTAAAGAACGTTACTTGCCAGACTCTATGCCAGCCTCAGATGTCATACTCAAGTCCATGACAGCAGTATGTACGTCCCTGGAGTACGTTAGTGCACTTCAGACAGGTGGACCCAGGCCCATACCCCCACTACCTGTTACATGTGTGCAGGAAACTGTGAGCCCTCCAAAACCCACCAGAAACCCACTGTACCCACATATAGGTGCCCTCTTTACTCATAAGGGCTATGGTAGTGGTGTACAGTTGGGGGTAGTGGGCTTTGCAGGGCTCAGCACACAAGGTAAGGGAGCTGTTTACCTGGCAGCATTTTATTTAGTCCACTGCAGTGCCCCCTTGGGTGCCCGATTGCTGTCCTGGCATGTCAGGGGGACCAGTCTACTAAAAATGCTGGCCTCCCAGTCTACTAAAAATGCTGGCCTCCCATGTCCCAATGGCTTGATTTTGGACGTTTTAGACTTGGACGTCTTTCTCTCAAATATGGCCAAAAATCAAAGACGTCCAAATCGCAAAACATCCAAATTGTGAGACGTCCATGGTATTTTCTAACACAAAAGATGGAAGTCCATCTTTTTCGAAAATGACCTTATCCCTGCTTCAGAATTTGAACGTCTTTGTAAAACGTCCAAATTCTGACTTAGACGTTTCTTTTGAAAATGCCCCTCCAAATCTATCAATTCAAAAAATTCTTTTTAGGACTTTCAGAAGTAATTGTGTAACCACAGCAACTTTTACTAGCTCATAACACTTAATCCTTTGTCATCGGTCCTGTTTTTTTTAATAGACTCTTTCATTATTATTTTTCATTGCATTTAAGAACTCATTTTCATTAAAAATATTTTCTTCTATCTTAAGATTTAATATACTGCCAGAAAGGCATTAATTTTTTGTGAATAGGGAACCAGATGCTGACATGAATCATGTTTCACACAAACTGTGTCAGGGAAGCTGGTCTCCCAAAAAATAAAGACAAATACATCAGCTCCAACAGTATGAGAAAAACAGAACATATTTAATCACATACATTCTTACAGAAATACTTGGTGTGGCCAGCAAAATGGCAGCTGTGTCTTCTGATTTAAATGAAGTGAGCTGTTCTTAACAGTCATATGAGTATTTTGGTAAGAATATTATAAGGTATGTGAATAAATATGTTGTTTTTGTCATACCAGTGAATTATTAGAGATGATGTATTTGTGATTATTTGTTAGGAGACATAAGTACATAAGTACATAAGTAGTGCCATACTGGGAAAGACCAAAGGTCCATCTAGCCCAGCATCCTGTCACCGACAGTGGCCAATCCAGGTCAAGGGCACCTGGCACGCTCCCCAAACGTAAAAACATTCCAGACAAGTTATACCTAAAAATGAGGAATTTTTCCAGTCCATTTAATAGCGGTCTATGGACTTGTCCTTTAGGAATCTATCTAACCCCTTTTTAAACTCCGTCAAGCTAACCGCCCGTACCACGTTCTCCGGCAATGAATTCCAGAGTCTAATTACACGTTGGGTGAAGAAAAATTTTCTCCGATTCGTTTTAAATTTACCACACTGTAGCTTCAACTCATGCCCTCTAGTCCTAGTATTTTTGGATAGCGTGAACAGTCGCTTCACATCCACCCGATCCATTCCACTCATTATTTTATACACTTCTATCATATCTCCCCTCAGCCGTCTCTTCTCCAAGCTGAAAAGCCCTAGCCTTCTCAGCCTCTCTTCATAGGAAAGTCGTCCCATCCCCACTATCATTTTCGTCGCCCTTCGCTGTACCTTTTCCAATTCTACTATATCTTTTTTGAGATACGGAGACCAGTACTGAACACAATACTCCAGGTGCGGTCGCACCATGGAGCGATACAACGGCATTATAACATCCGCACACCTGGACTCCATACCCTTCTTAATAACACCCAACATTCTATTCGCTTTCCTAGCCGCAGCAGCACACTGAGCAGAAGGTTTCAGCGTATCATCGACGACGACACCCAGATCCCTTTCTTGATCCGTAACTCCTAACGCGGAACCTTGCAAGACGTAGCTATAATTCGGGTTCCTCTTACCCACATGCATCACTTTGCACTTGTCAACATTGAACTTCATCTGCCACTTGCACGCCCATTCTCCCAGTCTCGCAAGGTCCTCCTGTAATCGTTCACATTCCTCCTGCGACTTGACGACCCTGAATAATTTTGTGTCATCGGCGAATTTAATTACCTCACTAGTTATTCCCATCTCTAGGTCATTTATAAATACATTAAAAAGCAACGGACCCAGCACAGACCCCTGCGGGACCCCACTAACTACCCTCCTCCACTGAGAATACTGGCCACGCAATCCTACTCTCTGCTTCCTATCTTTCAACCAGTTCTTAATCCATAATAATACCCTACCTCCGATTCCATGACTCTGCAATTTCTTCAGGAGTCTTTCGTGCGGCAACTTTCCTTATTGAAAATGTGTGCATAAATGCAATGAAAAATGATAATGAAATAGTCTATAAAAAACAGAATTGATGGTAAAGGATTAAGGGGCCCTTTCACTAAGTTACGTGAAAAAGTGGTCTGCACTATTTAGCCCATGGGTTTCCCATGCACTGAGGCTAATTTCTTTTTCCCCATTAATGGCCATGCGCTGATTTCACAATTAGCACATGGCCATTAGCACAGGAGCCCTTATTGCCATCTATTTTGTAGATGGTAGGGGATCCCGTGCTAATTGGTCAGCACGTGACAATGCCCACATGCTAACCGATTAGAGCAAGGCATGCCTACTCTCCACCTCTAAACACACCTCCTGCACTAAAAAATAAATCTTTTAGCACATAGAAAGTGTGCGCCAATTCTAAAACTACTGGAGGACACCTCAGTGCATCTTTCGATACTGCCTTTTTAACCTGCAGTAAGCACATGCTAGTGTGCTAGTGTTTACTGCAGTTTAGTAAAAGAACTCCTAAGTGTCATGAGCTAGTAAAAGTGTCTATGGTTACACAATTATCTCTGATAGTTTTGGTAATTGGAGCGGATAAATAATGAATATGAAATAATAAAATGTAGACCAGGTGAGCTCGGAGGCTGGGTACTTTTGCGTCCTTAATCACCGGTGCCCTGGGCCACAGCCTTACCTGGTCCAATGGTCAAACCGGTTCTGCTGTAGATCTATGTGTGCAAGTGACACATAAATGTGGGCATCCATTTACAGAATTGCTCTTCATGGGTGTAATTTTCTAACGTCATTTTCTCATGTATTTGACCATATATACACATAAATGGACTCAAAAAATGACAATCGTAAAAGTATGTGCTATGACATGTACAGGGATGGAGCTTGGATGGACTATAGGCAGACTTTGTAAGTACATGTATTAGAGCTGTACCGAATAGCATATTGTACTATTTGCCCGAAAAGGAATAATGAAAAATATCATTCACCTGAACACAAATACTGAATACGAATAATGGGCATTTAGCTTTAACATAACATAAAGGGAGCGATGTGAAATCAGAGATCAAGCATTTATTTCAGTAGAATTTAGCACAGTAGAGCCCTGGATTATTCATATTCGAATTCAAAATCACTATTCGGCCGAATACGAATAATGTATTTGGGGCACTATTCGGGACCAAACTGAATACAAACATTCAGTACAGTCCTAACAAGTACATATTATAAAATACACTAATTTAACCATATACTGCACAGTTTCAATCATCTGACCTTCGCTAGTGCAACTATACGGCATATCCAACAGATCCCCTGGTGATGTCATCTTGTTGCCATTAAGTGCACAAGTTCTCTTCCTGTTTTCCAGCTTCACATGCTGCAAGGAAGTCATGTTTGATCTAAGACTGTGCTTCCCTGAGAGGGAACCATGCTTTGCAGCTGATACTCAGAAGTCTTTCGAGGCCACCGCTTGAAATCTCGGCAGCCATTTTCAAGAAGCGATGGCAACAGGCAAGAAAGAGAGGGTTTTTTTCCTGCCCCCAAAGGCCCCTAGACCACCGGGTCTGTAAAGCAGGCCCAGAGAGGGGAGGGGTTGATATGCTGAATATGGATAAGAGGGAGAGGAGAGAAAGACATGCTGCTCGTGGATGGAAGGGAGCGAAGGGAACAAGCTGCATGTAGATGGAAGGGAAGGGAGAGGAGAGGGGGACATGCTGTATATGGAGAGGAGGGACGTGAAGGGAAAAGGGGAAGGGAAAAGGGAGAAATGCAGTACACGGATAGAAGGGGATAGAAAGAAGAGGAGGGGAGATATGCTGCTCATGGATGGGATGGAAATATAAGGGAGACATGAAGCTCATGGATGTTTCCTTTTTTGGAAATGTACACATTTTTTAATTTTGTATTTCGCAGAGTACAGAAGAAAATGCATTTCTGTTAATTTTAACAACATTTTTACTGCTTATAAAACCTGACTTTCTTGGGGGTCACTGTGACTGTGCGGCAAGGTGCAGTGCGGCGAGGGCGGGGCAGCATTTTACTTCTTGTATCCTCTTTTTTGTCTCCACAAATATGGTAACCCTATTCAGAGGCGTGTATGGATTTCACTCAGTGCACAGTGCCTTTGAATCACACAAAAGGCCTTATTAATTAACGAGCAGAGCACTTTACACTCAAAATACTATACTCTAAAATGTAATCCACCATATTTTCAAGCAAGTTAAATTCCTACGTATTATAAAGCATGTTTAACTGTGTGTTGCTGCCCTTTACATAGTACTGATGCGGAGGGCACTACATCTCATCTACAGTGCCCAGTCCTGTGCAGTTCCTATGTGTTTGCTTTCCTTGGATGCTGAGAAGGTGTTCAACTGGGTGCAGATCTTGGGGGGGTGGGGGGGTCCAAATCCAATTTGAGGGGGCCAAGACCCCCCATGGCTACCTTATTGCTGCGTGTATGAAAGCCTTATAAAACTTTTCTTTTCTTGAAAACTGCCGAGCAGCACACAGCATTGGGGAACTGTTGTGCTGCAAACAGACAAGCAGTGTTGCCAGTTACCCGGTCCCCAAACCCACCCAAAAAGTTCACCCCCCCACCGTCATCAACCCTGCCCCCGCCGTCATCAACCCCGCCTCTGCCGTCATCAGCCCCGCCCAAAACGTCATCAACCCCGCCCAAAACGTCATCAACCCCCGACCAAAACATCATTAGCCCCGCGGCCCGAAAAACCGCACAAAAAACAGCGGAAAAACTCAAAAAATAGCCCAAAAAATCCGCGACCCACAGCGGACAAAAATTTCCCGCAGCGGGTCGCGGAAAACCGCCCAATTGGGCAGGAAAACCGCCCACCTGGCAACAGTGCAGACAAGGCAACAAATCACTCCTCCAGTTGCTATGAGAAGTTCCTGCTGCCAGCCAATCACAGCGAGTTTAGCTGACACCAGAGAAGCTAAATGCGATGTGATTGGCTGCTGGAACATGAGGAGGCGGAACAAGCAGGAGAGCTCCAGAGTGGTGCAAAACTTTTTTCCATTAGAGGGAGAGAACAGTGGTGATTAAACTGCTTGCTACACAGATGGAACTTCCTGGTGTCTTCCTCCAGTAGTGAGTGGGCGGGACATCCCAGGCTGATGCTGTCCAATTGGTTTAGCCCCTCTCTGTGGAGAGGGACACCAGGAAGTTCAGATCCAATCAGTTCACAGCTCTAAAGTGATGTCATCAGGGAAGCCCAGCAGGGAGGAGGCGTTGGGACAGCAGCCAGCCAATGAGAGTCCATCTTCAGGGAGATGGGCGTTCTAGGATGTCAGCCGGCCAATAAATGGAAGCAACAGGAACAGCTTGGGGTGGAACCAAGCCAGTTTCCCACAGACGCTGTTTCTTTGATGGACCCTTGCATTTTTGGTACTTTTATGCTTTAGATTTCGGTACTGCCTCCCCCCCCCCCCCCCCCCCCCCCCCCATTTCTTGCCAGTAAAATGTAATTTGAAAAAGAAACATATGGCACGGCTTTCATACATGCAAAGAAGCTGCGTGTAAGCTGATATAGTTTTTTTTTGTGTTCCATCTTCCCTGCCTTGTTTCTCCCCTTCTCCTACTGCGATAATTTATTTATTTGTTACATTTGTATCCCACATTTTCTCACCTATTTGCAGGCTCAATGTGGCTTACATAGTACCGGAGAGGCGTTCGCAGACTCCGGTGTGAACAAATACAAAGTGATGTTGTGATAGGATAAGGTTCATGTGGAACAGTCAGCTGAAGAGTTGTGTTATGTCCTTTATGTACTTTACTTTTGTTGTGTTGCAGAGATTTAAGTTGGATCTGCGGGGTATGCAGACATGGCCAAAACCGAGCTTCTCATCTTTCCCCCTAAACCCACCTCTCCTCTGCCCCCTTTCTCTATTTCTGTGGATGGCACTCTCTTTCTCCCTGTCTCATCAAATTGTAACTTTGGGGTCATCTTCAACTCCTCTCTCTCCTCTGCTCACATTCAGCAGATTGCCAAAACCTGTCGTTTCTTTCTCTATAACATCAGCAAAATCCATCCCTTCCCCTCTGAGCACTCTACCAGAACCCTTATCCACACTCTTATCACCTCTCGCCTAGAATATTGCAACCTGCTTCTCATCGGCCTCCCACTTAGCCATCTCTCTCCTCTTCAATCAGTCCAAAACTCTGCTGCGCGACTCATTTTCCGCCAGAGTTGCTATGCTCACATTAGCCCTCTCCTCAAGTCACTTCACTGGCTCCCTATCCGTTTCCGCATTTAATTCAAACTTCTCTTACTGACCTATAAGTGCATTCACTCTACCGCTCCCCAGTACCTCTCCACTCTTGTCTCTCCCTACGCCCCCCCTCGGGTACTCCGTTCTGTGGATAAATCTCTCTTGTCTGTCCCCTTCTCCTCTACTGCTAATTCCAGACTCTGTTCCTTTTATCTAGCTGCACCTCACGCCTGGAATAGACTTCCCGAGCCTGTACGTCTAGCCCCGTCTTTGGCCGTTTTCAAATCCAGGCTGCTTTAACGCTGCTTTTGACTCCTAACCACTACTCACTTGCCCTGTACCCTTATATCCCCACCTCTTTAATTCCCTTACCTCTTAGTTGTTCTGTCTGTTTGCCTGTCCTATTTAGATTGTGAGCTCTTTGAGCAGGGACTGTCTTTTCATGTATGGTTTACAGCGCTGCGTATGCCTTGTAGCGCTATAGAAGTGATAAGTAATAGTAGTAGTAGTATGCCTTTTTAAACAGGTTAGTCTTTAGTGATTTCTGGAAGTTTAGGTGGTCGTACATTGTTTTCAAGGCTTTTGGTAATGCGTTCCACAGTTGTGTGCTTATG